>NC_137939.1:23749744-23803437 GCF_963969265.1 Rhamphochromis sp. 'chilingali' | reverse complement strand
GGGTAACCAATATATATATATATATATATATATATATATATATATATATATAACACCCAGCACGCCCCTGCGGGCGGTTTATCCTTCAAGCTCGGGTCCTCTACCAGAGGCCTGGGAGCTTGAGGGTCCTGCGCAGTATCTTAGCTGTTCCCAGGACTGCGCTCTTCTGGACAGAGATCTCCGATGTTGTTCCTGGGATCTGCTGGAGCCACTCGCCTAGCTTGGGAGTCACCGCACCTAGTGCTCCGATTACCACGGGGACCACCGTTACCTTCACCCTCCACATCCTCTCGAGCTCTTCTCTGAGCCCTTGGTATTTCTCCAGCTTCTCGTGTTCCTTCTTCCTGATATTGCTGTCATTCGGAACCGCTACATCGATCACTACGGCCGTCTTCTTCTGTTTGTCTACCACCACTATGTCCGGTTGGTTAGCCATCACCATTTTGTCCGTCTGTATCTGGAAGTCCCACAGGATCTTAGCTCGGTCATTCTCCACCACCCTTGGGGGCATCTCCCATTTTGACCTCGGGACTTCCAGGTTATACTCGGCACAGATGTTCCTGTACACTATGCCGGCCACTTGGTTATGGCGTTCCATGTATGCCTTGCCTGCTAGCATCTTGCACCCTGCTGTTATGTGCTGGATTGTCTCTGGGGCATCTTTACACAGCCTGCACCTGGGGTCTTGCCTGGTGTGATAGACCCCAGCCTCTATGGATCTTGTGCTCAGAGCTTGTTCTTGTGCTGCCATGATTAGTGCCTCTGTGCTGTCTTTCAGTCCAGCTTTGTCCAGCCACTGGTAGGATTTCTGGATATCAGCCACCTCCTCTATCTGCCGGTGGTACATACCGTGCAGGGGCCTGTCCTTCCATGATGGTTCCTCGTCTCCCTCCTCTTTCTTGGGTTTCTGCTGCCTGAGGTATTCACTGAGCACTCGGTCAGTTGGGGCCATCTTCCTAATGTATTCTTGGATGTTCGTTGTCTCATCCTGGACTGTGGTGCTGACACTCACCAGTCCCCGGCCCCCTTCCTTCCGCTTAGCGTACAGCCTCAGGGTGCTGGATTTGGGGTGAAACCCTCCATGCATGGTAAGGAGCTTTCTTGTCTTTATGTCAGTGGCTTCTATCTCCTCCTTTGGCCAGCCTATTACCCCAGCAGGGTACCTGATCACGGGCAGGGCGTACGTGTTGATGGCCCGGATCTTGTTCTTACCATTCAGCTGACTCCTCAGGACTTGCCTGACCCTCTGCAGGTACTTGGTGGTTGCAGCTTTTCTAGCGGCCTCTTCATGGTTCCCATTCGCCTGTGGGATCCCCAAGTACTTGTAACTGTCCTCTATGTCTGCAATGTTGCCTTCTGGTAGTTCAATCCCCTCAGTTCTGACTACCTTCCCTCTCTTTGTTACCATCCGACTACACTTCTCCAGTCCGAACGACATTCCAATGTCATTGCTGTATAGCCTGGTAGTGTGGATCAGTGAATCGATGTCTCGTTCACTCTTGGCATACAGCTTGATGTCATCCATGTACAGGAGGTGGCTGACAACTGCTCCGTTCTGTAGTCGGTATCCGTAGCCAGTCTTGTTAATGATCTCACTGAGGGGGTTCAGGCCTATGCAGAACAGCAGTGGGGACAGAGCATCTCCTTGGTAGATCCCGCACTTGATGGTGACTTGTGCTATGGGCTTGGAGTTTGCCTCTAGTGTTGTACGCCACATCCCCATTGAGTTCCTGATGAAGGCTCTTAGGGTCCCATTGATCTTGTACAATTCTAGGCATTCCAGTATCCAGCTGTGGGGCATTGAGTCATAGGCCTTCTTGTAATCAATCCAGGCAGTGCACAGGTTGGTCAGTCTGGTCTTGCAGTCTCGGCTGATTGTTCTGTCTACCAGTAGCTGGTGTTTTGCGCCTCTGGTATTCTTGCCAATTCCTTTCTGTGTCCCGCTCATGTATTGACTCATGTGCCTGTTCATCTTAGCCGATATGATGCCTGACAGGAGCTTCCATGTAGTACTGAGGCAGGTTATTGGTCGGTAGTTGGAGGGGACCGGTCCCTTCTTGGGGTCCTTGGGGATCAGGACCGTCCGGCCTTCAGTTAGCCATTCCGGATGTCTCTCGTTAACTAGCAGCTGGTTCATTTGTGCTGCCAGACGCTCGTGGAGTGCAGTCAGCTTCTTCAGCCAGTAGGCGTGAACCATGTCGGGCCCTGGTGCTGTCCAACTCTTCATACTGGAGACCCTTTCTTGGATATCTGCCACTGTGATGGTTACTGGACCCTGTTCAGGGAGGTCGCTGTGGTCAGCCCTCAGATCCTCTAGCCACTGAGCATTGCCGTTATGGGTTGCATCCTTCTCCCATATGCTCTTCCAGTATTGCTCCGTCTCCAGCCTTGGTGGTGCTGTTCTCTTATTGTTCCCTTGCCACTGAGAGTACACCTTTGCTGGTTCTGTGGAGAACAGCTGGTTTATTCTCCTGCCTTCTATCTCTCTGGTGTACCTCCTCAAGCGGCTGGCCAAGGCTGTGAGTCTTTGCTTGGCAGTTTCCAAGGCCTCAGGTATGGACAACTTGCTGTATTTCTTAGGCACCTTATTCGTCGCACCTTTCTGCAACTCCGTTAGTTGGCTAACCTCCCTCCGTGCTACTTTGATCTTGCCCTCTAGCCTCCTTCTCCATGGAGGGTACTGCCCCTTGTGGCTGTTCAACTTGTAGCCAAGCATCTCACTGATCACTGCTGCCGTATTGTAGATCAGCTCGGTAATCGTGGTTGTAGGTATTGCCCGTAGTGCTGCATTAACATCATCTAGCAGACCTTCTGAGGGTACTTCACGTAATCTTGGTAACCGGCTACGGGGGATCCAGGTTTCAAGCTTGGCCATGATCCTATTTTTCAGGTCAGTTCCTCTCGCACTCAACGATCCTTCTCCTATCGCACTTGGGGCTATGTACCCAATCTCGGGTGGGGGTGATGATATCTCCCCCCTGACCTGGCGTCCTGACTCCTCCTTGCCGTAGCATTTGTGTTGTACCTCGTCAATCTCTACCTGTGAGAGCAGTCCCTTCTTTCGAATGTTGGAACACTGAGCTACTAGTTGTTTCGCTGTCATTGTGGATGTTGGGTATCGAAGAATCCATAGGTCCCTCATCCTATTCATGTAGCCCCTTCCGCCGGGGTTACTTGCGTAGTAGCATTCCAACAACGCCCTGTTTTCGTCCCTTGCCCACCGATGCCTTCTTGTTCCAGTAGCCCACTTTTCGTCAGGGTGCCCTGGTTCCTCAACACCTGACGCGGACCTTGTTGATCCGGGCGACGTCCGAGCCGGCATGCCTTCATATTTATCTGTCTCGCTCATGTCTGCGGTAGGCTTGCTTAGCATAGGGGGTCTAGCCTTAGGACCCTTACTGGATACAGACGCCCCAGGCAGGAATCGAACTTGCGATCCTCTGTTCCAAAGGCGTGTAGTTTAACCACTACGCTATCCAGCTGCTCTCTCTCTCTCTATATATATACATATATATATATATATATATATATATATATATATATATATATATATATATATATATATATATATATATATATATATATATATATATATATATATATATCAATCACGGTTCGGTTCGATACTTTGGTGTCACAGTTCGATATTTTTTCGATACAAAAAAAAAATGTTCATGCCTTTTTAATTTGTCATTTATTAAATTTTCATGCCACATTCTGCACCACATCTCTGTGCGTTCATCATTTGTTTGAAGCCAGCTCACCTCCTGCACCTCCTGCAACTACCTTTTCGAGAATACGAGAATACGAGAATACGCGCTTCTTTTGTGGTTCGCACTCCTGACATTTCTTTGGAGGTGGAGGAACATCACAGTAATTGCTTAAAGGAGCTTGCTTCTTCGACATCTTTAAGAGTTCTAAACAAATGTCTGTCCTCCTCCTGAAAATCTTATGTACGCAAACACTCGTTGCAACTTCTTATCTTGTGTGCGTTTTTTATTTTGACAGCGAATGCGCACCTGCGGACCACTTATGTGCACCCCTGGTTATATAGCTCGTCATATTGCAGCCACAGAAATTCTTTTGTCCATGAAACCATAAAGCTGCACTTTCTTTTTGCCTTTCAGTCTGATTTGTCATAACGTTTTGTGGTAAGCTTTTCTTTGGCTGTCACTTCTTCACCCTGACCTGTCTTATTTGGCTCAGCAGAACTAAAATATATATCCTGCTGATTTTACACACACACACATAACTGTCAGCGATTCTCTGCGCGATCAACCTCTCACATGTTTAAGCTTGCTGCGGGAGATTTCACTTGTCATGTTTGCATAGTAAGCTAACGATTGATAAGACCATGTCAGAGGAATTGGTGCGCAAATTATCATCACTCACCAATCAGTGCTGTTGCTCTCTATACACAGTTCGCGCGATTGCAAAGTGAAAGCAAAAAACAAGCGCAAATTCAAACGCGATTTCAATATGTCACATATTGACAGTGGCTCATCGATGCCAATGACATAATTACCCAGCTACATTTCTGAAAGAATGCAAAAGCATTGACATATATTTTGATTCCTACAATAGCCCGACGGGCAGGGCAGAGATAGATTTTGGTAGCCCGACTGGAAAAATCGCTAGCCCCGGGACGTCGGGCTAGCGATTTTGCAAGCCCTGTATCTGATTGAGGAATCACTCATCTTTGGAAAAGAGAGTTTATTACAGAGAAATGGCTCTTTCCAAAATAAAAGCTATACTATACGCTTCTTCTGGGCTATATTCTCAGCAGCATATTGTAGCGGGTCAGGGCTGTTCGGGGTTCTGTTTGTACAGTTATGTTTTGTTTATGTTGCCATAGTGACAGGTGACGCCCTCTCGCTGCGACGGTGTGTCCTTCCGGGGTCAGAGGGCGCCCTGTGTGTTGTTGTTGTTGTTGTTGCTGTGCGGTTGCCGCGCTGAGCAGTTAGCTAGCCAGTGTTGTTCTGCAGATGTCAATAAACGGCTGTGCTCCCTGGCTAGCTCACGGGAAGCAAGACCAAACGACACCTCCGTCTCCTCCTTGTCTGAGCTCGCCACATTGGTGTCAGAAGTGGGATGATGGTGGCACACCATGTTCTGACCCGAGTGACTTTTCCCCCGCCGGTCGTGACCGGCCGATGCGCCAAAAGAAGGCACCTGGACATTTGCAGGACTTTGTGTGGGGTAATGGGGTTGTCGGGGACGACTGACCCCTTAGGTGGGGGCTATGTAGAGGGTCAGGGCTGTTCGGGGTTCTGTTTGTACAGTTATGTTTTGTTTATGTTGCCATAGTGATGGGTGACGCCCTCTCGCTGCGAGGTGTGTCCTTCCGGGGTCAGAGGGCGCACTGTGTGTTGTTGCTGTGCGGTTGCCGCGCTGAGCAGTTAGCTAGCGGCAGTGTTCTTCTGCAGATGTCAATAAACGGCTGTGCTCCCTGGCTAGCTCACGGGAAGCAAGACCAAACGACACCTCCGTCTCCTCCTTGTCTGAGCTCGCCACAATATTAAACATATCAGGTCCCCATAAGGAGAATCATGTGCTAACGGCTGTCTAAATGACTCGGGTAAAGTTTGTAGCATGCATGTTAGTTGTATTTGTCTACTTCCACTTGTCTTTGCACTAGGATGATGTCGGCGTAAATGTGCAGTCATATTCGTTGTGTTCCCACTAGTGCTGTCAGCGTTAATATCGTTGAAATGACGTTAACGCCACAACACGGCAAATCTCCGTTAACGAGCTACCCCTGATCGCGCCGTGCGTGGGGCTAGACGGCCAACACGTTAACGAGCTAACTGCGCTAACACACTAGTTCCCACACATGTAATTGAGCATTGCGTGGCACATCCAACATACTGTTTTACTTTAGTCCATGACGCGCTTACCTTCAGGGTTATATCGTTATCGGGACAATATAACGATATATTGTTCAGATGAATGCAGATA
The DNA here is from genome assembly GCF_963969265.1 of Rhamphochromis sp. 'chilingali'. Lineage (NCBI taxonomy): Eukaryota > Metazoa > Chordata > Actinopteri > Cichliformes > Cichlidae > Rhamphochromis > Rhamphochromis sp. 'chilingali'. Next base: position 23,797,479 of record NC_137939.1, on the reverse strand, counting down.
CATATCTGCAACAGCCGGAGTTTCCCACAAAACAGGGTCAAGGCAGGGTCTTTCATATTGTAAGAGCCATAAAAGGCTCTAGGCTTTAGGCAAATTTTAAAGTTGACTAAAACTGAAAGTAGCTACTGATAAAAACTCCCGTTATCCCACCTTTCAGTTACTTTGATCTTACAAAAATCTGGTTTATCCTGTTGAATTAAAATGGTGTTCTACCAAAATCCAACCACTGACATTACAGGTTAGGTAGCTACAGTGTGTGTGTGTGTGTGTGGCAAAAGCATGCCCTCTAACAGTCACTCAACAAGTGGAAGATAGTCCTGCAGCCCAATCAGAGGACGTTACGTTTGCTGACGTTTTTTTTTAAAGAACGAATAATAGCACACCACAAAAAACGTGGAAAATAATTACGAAAAAATAAGGCAACAGTGTAATATATTCAGAAGAGTTTCAGATATTTTGCTATTTACATTTCTTAACGACAGCACATAGACGCAGCCATATTGGTGCTGGAAAGTCTTGTCTCTAGATGGCCTGGGAATGCAAAGACAGGATTCCATGTGTTATTAAAGCACTCATAATATTTTCATCTGTTTGGTTCGTTTAACAGAACACTTTGTAGGCACTATGAATGATACTTTGTCAAATTAAAAATATGTTCATTACAAAATATGTACGTATCTTTATTTTTTGTTAATTGCTTTTTTTTTTTCTATTGGTCTAACATAAGACTATACTTGTTTTAGTAAACTAGTATAATATTTTGTTTAAATTTATGGAAATAGAGAGCTGAATACATACACACATGACTGTAACGAACACCAAAAACCACATAAAACTTTAGGAAGTCTCGCGGTTCCACATTTCAAGCAAAATCGCCTCGTTGCTTGCACTGAACGTAGATCAGCAGTTGTAAAAATCACACACATACGTCAGCAGAATTACATCAGCAGCTGCGCATGTAAATATAAACAAATACTCCAGATTTTGTACAGTATGTATTAGCATAACGGAAAATAATGTTTGCCACTTCATGAAACCTGCAACACTGTGCAGGCTAGAAATATTATTTCTAATTGTCGAAATTAAAACACAGACGGTTAAATATTGTAAGATAAGTACCTACATGATAAATGTTACCGTCTCTGGTCATCCAGTTTGAATTTGCTCAGAAACACCGCTGCAATATGGCGGCGACGAACTCGCGTCTCATAAGGGTGTAGTGATTCGTAGTGCCAGCAGGTGGGGCTATTGCCTTTGGCTTCAATTTACGTCTGTTAAACCAAACGCACTTTTACTAGATTTTGGGTATGAATACTTTTTGTGTGCCTTGAATTAATGTCGTCCTTGAATTCTCACATTTTTCTTTTTTTTATATTTTCTTTTATTTTGTCATAACCCTAATAATTTTGAGTTTATGCAAATATGACACACTTCTATGTATCAATCTAAATGTACACAAAGTTACTGTTAGACACAGACCTCACCAAATGGTGTTTCTCTATACGAGATACTCTGCCAGGTCTTTACTGCTGCTTGTTTCGCAGTCTTGCTGTGTTCACTTTGTGTCTTCAATAACTGAAATGCATCCTTTGTTAGGTTGAGATGAAGTGACTGACTTGGTCATTTAAAAACATCACACTTCTTTGGTAGCTTTTGGGTTTCTTTTGTAGTATGCTTCGGATCATTATCTGTTTGCACTGCTCACAGGGTCAGTGTGATCAGCTTTGCAGCATTCGACTGAATCTGAACAGAGTAAAGCCGTGAACAATTGAGAATTCATGCCGCTCCTATCAGCGGTCACATCATCAATAAACAGTGTAGGCCCAATTCTATCACCAGCCATGCCATAAAACTGTCCACCACAGCAAACGTATATGGTATGCTTCAGATCTCTTCTAATCATTCGTAGTTGGTTTCATCTATTCACTTTTTTTCCCCAAACTGCAGTTTCTTTTAGTGTCTTTTTTTCCTGGTAAAATCTATTCTGGCCTTGTTTTTGAGTAGAGCCATGAGTTTGCACCTTGTTGTAAACCATTTTTATTTACATTCATGAAGGTCTCTCTCGTAGACATCAACAATGGCTCGGCTACATCCTCATTAGCGTCACTTGGCAAAATGCTGTGACGTTGTTTTTCTTAACCAAGCAAATGATTCAGGGTCATCCACTTTAGTTTTTTTCTGTGGCACTTTTTTTGTTGTTGTGGAGTTCGTCAGTCCATTCATTTTTAATGCATCAGATTGGTCCGCCCTGCATTTTACTTGTATTTAACTTTGTGCTTTTTCAGTTTCATGATTCACATAGATCAACATGTCTTTGAATCTAAGTTCTAGTGAACAGCTACCAAATGAGAGTTCAACCCTTGGAAAAAAAATATCCAGACCTTTTATCTGATAAATTTGCCAGTGGATAATGAAAACAAACAGGCCTTGCCTGGCTGTGAAACTGCTCACCAGTTAATTTTCTAATTACCCTGAAAACAGGGGACTATGTATAAAAGATGGCTGTAATCCATAAACAGCTAATGCATTGCTGTTTTTGAACATCATGAATTAAAGTCTGCACTTTAATCACATCTTGATGGTTAAAAGTCACTGTATTGGTGTAGAGGGAAAGTTACAAAAATAACAATGTTATTGACCACTTACAGAGCTAACTACCTCTCAGCAAGAAATCATATCCTTCACAAAAAAAAAAAAAGAAGAAAAGAAAAGTAGTGTGTCTGTGAAACTGATTGACCAAAGTCAAGCAGAGAACTGCAAGTTTATTTACATCTTCTTTCTCTGGTGAAGCTCATGACATGAGTGGATTTGAATTTTAATGCACACCATCTACAACAGCTGGAAAGCAGATTATAGGGCAGCAGCATGATTTGCTGTGCCTTTATGAATGAACATCCTCAGATACTGTGCTGCAATTACAAACCACCAAATTGTTTTGAGCACACTTGTGGTTTTTGCATCAGAAGCCTAAGACGTCAGTGGCTATGACGTCCGCAAAGCCTTGCTGGAGGGGGGGGGGGGGGGGGGGGGGGGGGGGGGGAATCTACTGTACCACAGTGTGGTTTCACTTTGGAAGTACACACAAACATCTTGGGAATATCAGCAATGCTAATGAAGACAAAGTGGAAACACTCATCAGTGGGATCATGGAGGTTTTAATTACACTTCTCAAACAACTGCATCCAATATACACAAAGAAAGGTGAATAACTATCCAAACACTACAAACTAACAAACTGAAGTTAATACTTTCATTTGTCTGACAATTTACATCTAATACCACTCTTCAGGCTTCAAAGCAACTTCAGCAGTTCACTTACTCATCCACTAAGTGGCAGCATTGAGCTCATATCCAGCCTCCATAGCGCAGCTTGTTGGGCAGGTAGATTTGTGTGAGGAAGTCAGGAGCTATAGCTGTCAAAGACTGTATTTCAGCCTTTACTTTACTTTGCTGCATCAGTTTCATCTACAAAAACAGCAACACACAGTTTTAGTGGGATCAGACAGGAAGCTGTGCAAACAGACAAATCATAGATGCATAACAGACACTCAGCAATGGAAAATAGCTGTTACAAACTTCCAGGAAGCTAACAGTCCTCTCACAAACATTCCTCTACTGTGCGGCACAATATCAAAATGTTCAGTGCGACAGGTTTGCTCTGTGCTTATGGAGAAAATTCAAGGCCTGACCTTTTTATTTATTTATTTTTTAAATTAACAAGTTATATTCATTCATCCAATCAACTTTTTTCTTATTGCTACAACAGAACTGCCAAAAAACATCTCACAGGGTTGGATGAATGTACTGAGGGAGACAAGAGGCAAAGCTTTGAGTTTTGTGGTCAAAGTGGGACAATTTTGTTTGACCAGATCCGGATTCTTGCTCACCAAATTCCGCTTTGCCCTGTCAAAGTTAATCTTTGGTAAGTTGGCTTTCCAAGGTTGAGTTCCACTTAAATTTGCTAGTGTATTTCACACACACACACACACACACACACACACACACACACACACACACACACACACACACACACACACACACACACACACACACACACACACACACACACACACACACACACACACACACACACACACACACACACACACACACACACACACGTTGGATGCTGTAGGATCCTAAGGCCATGGGCACTGATCTGAACACTTGGAAAGTTGTAGTATCACAACAATCAGCTTATAGAAACTTCAGCTCATAAAGGCATCCAAATGTGTGCAAAGAATTTCAGGAGAAAGATCTCAACAGTTGCAGAGACCAGCGTCAGACTACACTTGGGTTCACAGTGAGAAAGACCGTCACTCCCGTATCTGCCTGTCCAGTTGCAGTACCGCCACAAAGAGTGCAGCTCCACAGTCTCGCAAGACACACAGCAATAACAAACCTGTATTGTGCTCAACTGCTTCTTATTTGTTATGTTTTTGTATTTTTTTTTTGTTGCTCATTTTGTTGTCTGATAAAATAATCAGGCTGCCCACGTGCTCAGTGACCTTGTGGTTTCCCTTAAATGTTTGGGCTCAGTAACACGTAGAGGATCTTGTGGGAATTGTAAGGTGCCATTACGTAAATGCTCATTTGGATAAACAGCTTTTTTTTTTTTCTCCATTCAGCTAATCAACATGTGGAATTCCTTAGCTGCAGAACTCAAACAGGAACCCTAAAACTGAAGCAGTTATTTAAAAGTATATCAGTCCTGCAGTCACGAAGAATTGTCTGCTTCTTGTCTTACAGTGCTTTATTGTTCTAAAATTGATTACTTTTTAGTTTAACTCTCATGCATGTGTTGCTCAGTATTCTGTGTTTTAAAGAGCGTTTTAGGGACGGGGATTGCAAATTAACTTAACTATAACTATAAATGCTGTGGTGTGTGGCATGGTTCATGTTACATTCTTTCAAATAAACAATAAGCAAACTAAACCCAGAGACTGTAACTAACTGCACCGAAATGTTGTTCTAATTGGGAGAGGAAATGTTTCAGACTTTGGACTGCTTCAGCTTGCTTCTCCCACAAATTAGACCTCTCATTCCTCCAGATTCCTCCAGTCTAAAAATGAGATTTTGTAATATTTTTTTATTTAATGTCATTAATTCTTTTAGTAGTACCATGAGCTTTGGAAGCTTTTGTATATTTGGCTCTTGACAGGCAAGAAACCCCCCCCCTAGAAAAAACTGGTTTCTTAAAGAGAATAAAATGTATTGGATGTCACACAGGACCATATCTAGATAGAAAAATCCTTCAAAGCTCAGTACCTTTCAGATACCTTTCCTTCCCATCCCACAAATTTCTACAAACAGTTTCATCTATCCTCCTACATAAACTGCAGCACTTTCCTCTTTGGCGTCCTCTTTCACTCACCTCTTTCTGCCACTCTGGTTGGCTGGTTAAATACGGCCTTTCAAGGAGGCTGCAGAGTTTGCTTTCATCTCTCTTGGTAAGTGGGATCAGAGCGTCCTTGGGAACCCGCAACCTAAAAAATAAAATTTAGATTTAAAAACATATATATATAAGAGACTTCAGTTCATGGATGTTATCCCTGAAGAATGTTTCGTTCCCTTTTTTTAAACAGACTCCCAGAAAGGAGGTTATGTGTAGGTTCAGCCAAGTAAAAAAAGAAGAAAACAAAAAGAAAGAAAAACCGAATAGACTACAATCTAATGTATGTCAGAAATTTTCTTTCGGCCCAAATTTGTTCAAGGGGGTGTATACTTAAAACTCAATATGTTTTTGCAAAGAGCTCCATGAAGGGGGGAAAAAAAGTGATGGCAACAGCAACAGAAACCAAAACAAACAATCTAAACTTCCCCAGAATATAATCCCAATTAGAGGCAGGAGGAGGAAGTAGGAAGTAGCGAATGCTCAGTCCAAACCTCTGTAGGTCAGAGGGGAGGAGGCCTAGCCACATAACGCTGGGGACGGTCAGACTGTGGGCCTCAAACGACATTGCCTGCGGATAAACCGACGCATACACACCCAGTCACATACACACACATCAAATACACATAGCATGCTTATACAGAAAACAAACACACTGTTAATCAGTGCTGTACTCTCATACCACAGCAAACCCCAACACATGTTTACAATGAAGTTAATGAAACAAGAATGACTACAAAAGCCTCACAAAGGTCAAAAGTGATGCGATTGTCACACAATCGCATAACAGTTTCACTTCATAGCGTGTCTGTTTAATTTTCTAACATGCATGACTGATTCTTTTTATGTAAAGAGGTGCATGATTATAACGTGCTAACACAGAGACACTCAACAGGCTACAGTGGATAATGCAGAGTACAGGAATAACGGCATAACAGGACTCACCACTGATCCATACTTGTAGATGCACATGATTTCAATGCCTGGGAAAATCAGAGGGAGGGACAGAGAGACGCTGCAATCACTTGCATACCAGAGCAATTATCCTCTGTGATGTGATCTTAGAACAAAGTAAAGCATTACATATGTGTCTCGCCACGCAGCGGCAAAAAACTTAGTGGTATGGAGGCTGATGGAAACCGAGCCAACTCCCCCTGGACGACATCACACCAACGGGAATAATAGCTAGACTAGGCACCATGACACAGTGGACAGGTGCTAACTTTTGTTGGCTTAGCGAGACATGCAACCCAGCTGTGTGTGTGTCTGTGTGTGGATCTGAAATGCTGTTAAATGTGTGGGAAAATGCAAAGTATGTCTGACAGCTTAAGTATTCAAGCAGATGAATTATACCATGAGGATCAGCATCCACGAGGGCAAAGATGGGGATGTGCAGCTCATCCCAAAGCCTTTTCACCATCAGCCTGCTGTTCACATCTGGCACACCTTTACCCTGATTCACACAAACACAATGATTAAGTACACAGATTACTAAGACTGCTCTTTCTGAAAGAAGACAACATTCAGATCAAAAGCAGACACAGAAAAATACTGTGATAATGATGCAAGGGGAGATCTTTGTGCAGAAGTCATCATCCAGAAGTCTCTGGAACGTCGCATCCTTCTCGATGATCATGACAAATTTTGCAGATGATACAATATCTGAAAAAGGACAAGGATGACAGCTGCAATGATAGACTTACAATCATGGGACAAAACATGAAAGTAGATTCTTAAATAGATTACAAAGCATACTTTTAATTCCACTGATGTTCGATGAAACTGAGACAGCCTGAAAGCAAAAAAAAAAAGATAAAAAAGAAAATAAATAAATAAAAAAATTGCACTACTACATGGCATTTAAAAAAAAAAAGTTTGAGTTTTTCCCCTGCAAAGCAGTCTAAGTGCTTTGTATTGCTAGCTGAATTTACTGTTCATCTTTTTCTTGGAAGAAAACGGTTGTCGTTATGCTGTCTACAATGAAAATTAACCCTTTGGATCTACTGATGGGAATCACATACAGGTTATCTATATTATGGATTTATATTTAGAATTTATTTTAGATTAAATCTTTTAATACTAATAAATGCTAGACAGTGATGTGCAACACTGGGCTTCAGTAGATCAGCTGAAATGTTTTTTTGTGGGACAATGGTTGCCTGTGCCTCTGTGATGCCCATCTCTCATTCAGTGACATTATTGACATAGTGGCTCTAGCTGCTCACAACCCTAGCAGAATAGCGGCAAACAAAGTGTTGACTATCAGTCTGTGGTGCACGTGGCAGGCTTGAGTCATTACTCAATGAGATAATTTCCTGTAATTACTGGCTTTACATTCTATCACTGTAATAAAAAGTTTTAACCCAGTGAGCACGAGGTCGTTAGGATGGCTTTGCTAAATAAGCCAAATGTTTCTCACATTTCCAAAGCTGTAACGTCGAACTAAGCATAGTCCATTTCATGCCTGTCCATCGAGCGACCAGAACCTCATCTTAGTCCTAGTTTAATGAAGGCTTTTAGCCGTATCAAGCATCTATGGCAACATTTCATCCTCGGAGGGCCAGACTATTTTAGAAAAAAGGAAAAGGCTACTATGATTAAATTACATTTTTCTTTGACACACAAATGCAAAGCATTACTGTACTAAATTCCGTAATCACATTACTCTTAAAATTATATTATTGCCTACATTATACAGCTTCTTCAATTATGTGCACAATGGGTGGATAGAAATTAAAACAATGATAGATCAATAAACATTTTTCCTGTGCACTGCAATCAGCTGAGATCAGTTATTAAGCAGAGAGGAGAAAAACAAAATTAAATACAGAGCAGAGAAGGACAGACATTTAGCCATCAGTAAAACAGTAAAAGTCTGTTTGCACGTACAGTATAAACTGAACGCCCTCTGTTGGAATCGACTTAAATAGCAGCTCAGATTTAGTACAGATTCATTAACATAATGCTGCCTTTTACTGACATTTGAGGGGTTATTTAGATTTCACTTTTAAGGGCTGGTTCTGTTCCCTGAGCTGTATTTTGACTATATTTGGTGTATGGTCAGATAATGTCAATATTTTAAAGGCCCCTGGAGAAATTTCATGTATGGTGGTATTAACCTATATAAATAAAAAAGGACGCCTGGCTTCCGTAGCTTAGACTTACAGTTACTTTCTTGGGGAGTACAGTAAACCAAAAATCCAGCTATAAATGATGTACTGTTTCTTGTTGCAGTGTCATTTAAAAACAAAAAAACAAAACTGTGGTGTGAATGGCTCAAATCGTAGGTTTGAGCCATTTTATTCAATATTTTATTCAATATTTGTCACACCACAACCCACCAACCCCTGAGTCCCCGTCTTTTTAACTAGGCGGGCGTGATTAAGGATGCCGTGCAGGTGCGTCCGCCCTCCCTGCACGGCACCACAGACCATGCCCCATGACAAAAACAAACACGAAATCAGGCGAAGAAGCATTAAAGTGGTGCTTACAGTTGAGCTGGAGTGGCAGTCAATCCTCGTGCCGTCCTCCTCCATATAACACAGGTCACCTGAGATCAATCCCTTGGATGTGGCCAACTAGCAACAAAGTTACAGATAAGTTACAGAATTTAGCACAAGCCCATATTATCACACACATACAAGGGACGAGCTATTTCAAGCACTGGGCCCTGAATTCAACTTTAATTTTATTTCTCTTTGATCAAAAGAGCTGTTTGTTTTCCACAGGTGTTTCCTGGGACAAGAAGCAGAACAAAAATAAAATACCATCCTAAACTAACATACTTCATCTGTGGGAGCTGAACTAATATCCAAAGGAATTTTTCTACAAGTTTTCAATATCAGGGGTTTGTATTTTCTACCACACAATCATATGAACCGCATCGCCTGCTAACGCAGACATGCACACTCACCACATGTAGTGATCTGCGAGGAACCTTTAGCATGCAGGAGATGTCATCTACGATACTATCAACAGCTTTCTGTGAACCAAAGAGCTTTGTGTTGTTGTAATAGATGTCTCTGTGGAGACAAACACTGTTATGTGAAAAAAAATAAATAAACTGAAATTCAAGCATTCCTATGAAAACCAAGGGTATCTATATGTTGGCTTTAGTAAAGTATGGATTATTTATAAAGAACCTTTTTGTAGCATATGAGTTGCTCTGGACAAGCCTGTAGATGACTGAGAGAATCTTGAGAATCTGGGCTTTGAAGAGAAACACAGATTTGGGGAAAAAAAAAAAAAAACAACTAATTAAACCTTAAACACTACATCAACATATCAGAGATTTAAACAACACATTCTGTATCCATGCCGTAAAACTGATCCCAAAAAGGCAACATGTTACGTCTCTGCCAATTTGTCACCTAAAACTACCTCTGACTTTTACTGACATTTGTGCAGTTTATGCATACGTTCACAACGAATACAAATGAAATCCATATGCACCATACAACTGTGTTAAAGAACTTCAAAAACAGATGTTGCATAACAAATAAAATGAAAAAAACAAACAAACAAACAAACAAACAAACATAACAGTTCATCTTCTCACCAAATTTAGTGACAGATGAAGGGCAGTCGGCCCTAATGGTGGTGACAGACTGTCTTGAACTCATCTGAAGCCCAATGGCACTGTCAAAGCTTCAGTGGGAAGCAATCAAAAAAAGATTTATGATTTCATGATGTAAACAAAGTAACAAAAGAGCCATTTAAAAAAAAAAAAAAAAAAAAAAAAAAGCATCTGCACAGACTGTGTGCTCCGTTTACAGTAAGTGCTTTCAAACATTAGCTCCCACCTGCAAATTATCTAAAATTCCCCACACCCCGAGGGCTACCTGTAGCACTGTTCCGTTTAAAATGGCTGAGCCAGAATGTGATTTAAGCTGTAGCAAGGTTTGATCTATTTGAGATCAGACAGTCCTCTTTGTTCTAAGCATAAGGTCTCCCCATCCTAGTCACATTAAAGCCTCTTGACAAATGCTGTGCTTTTCAATTCCTTATCAGTGTGTCATCTTTTTAGCAGCAGGAAGTTCTTTTAGGTTTTCTCTGAATCAAAGCAGACGATTTTCATTTCCACCACCTGGTTGACCCCATGGTCAGCTTGAAAAACCCCCATCTAAAAATTCAAACAGAGCAAAAGTCTGCGTTTATCTCTTTAAGGGAAATTAAATAACAATGAAATAATCCTGTGTGGCTTTACACACGATTCCTTTTGGCTTGTGCTATCTCCCAAAGGTCATGTGGCTTAAAATGAATGAGCAATTATATGTGTGGAGGGAAACTTGCCATGCTACAGCATGTTTAAATCAAAATACCTTATGTTGGCCCAGCTGGATCTGTTGGGCAGCGCCAGGACAGGGGCCTCAGCTTTGGACAGACTGGTGACTATTTCCAGGATTATGCTTTCAATTCGGTTTAAAATTTCCTGGCTGGAAATAGAAATACTAAATGAAGTTATAATATCACAAGAAAACTTTTTCCAAACAGACAACCAATTCTACAATTAATGTCAAAGACCAATTGTAGTCTAGGACTGTGATTCTCTTTTATAATAATATGCAACCAGCAGAATTTAGGAAAATCAAAGAAACTGTTTCTGATTTAAATAAATACCTAAATTAGAAGCTACATCACACTGCTGTCAAATGATATAATACCATCTGGCAATGCTGTTCATTGTGAGTACCCTTGGCACCCAGCTTTGAATCACTGTAATTTCTAACCAGATTATTCTAATTGTTACTTCAACCAACTGTGTGTTTAATAATAAATCTTTAGAGGCTAAAAATTCAACTTTCTAAATTCATCATTATTACAAAATTTTACCTATAATGTGAAATGGATAAAAGAAATGTATTTATAAATGGCTAACAAATTAGAGGATAAAGCAACTTAAATTGTCTTATAGAGCCCAATATATCATTGGGGTCGATATAATTACTAATATATTGATTTTGGAATTTTAAATGACCAACTAATAAAAATGTAAAAAGGAAAGAAGAGACAGGAGAAACACCCTTCAGCCATATTATTTCTGTTGATGTTACATATTTTGTTCACCAGAGGGCACTCAGCAGCCTCCCTATTGGCAAAAACTTGTTTGGAAAGAAACAAACCACCACCAGCTGTGCTGAGGAATTTTTGTGACAATAAAACAAGATTAATTTTAAAACACACTATCATTATTTTAGTAAGAACTATTATTATTATTATTAACTAGACATGACAACTGCTAGGAAAATCTGTTTGCTTTAAGTTTCTGAAAGGGGAAAAATATATACTTTTTTAAAATCACTAAATACCTTATTGGTGTTAAAAGTCCTCTAAAGTCCTTTTAAGTGCTTTGGCACTGATTCTATAACTGAACCATCATCGTAAAGTTATTCCCTCATTTGGTATTATGATGATGGTGCTGGAAATCACAATAAGCCAGATTGGTCTAAAATTTCTAGCTCTTCCATTAAGTTGAGCTCTTGTGACTGCAAAGGCCATAGTTAAGTTTGAAATCATTTTCATATTATCAAATCATTCACTGTCATTTTCAGGCTGTAAGAAACGACTCTTATCAAGATGGAAATGTTTCATCACAGGATAAAGGTGATCCCATGGGAGACTTTGGAGGCCATCCGAGTACAGAGAACTTATTGTCTTGTTCAAGCAACTAGTGTGAGATAACTGGAATGTTGTGAGATGGTGTGTTATCCTGCTCGAATCAGCCATTACAAGATAGGGACACTGTAGTCATAAAGGGATGCACATGGTCAGCAAAAATACACACTAAACATTGCTCAGTTGGTACTAACAGCCCTAAAATGTGCCAACAAGTTTTCTCCCACACTATTGCACAACCATCAGTCTGAACCACTGAAACAAGGCAAGAGGAGCGTGTGCCAGTAGCCCCAGCTTCCTCTTCTTAGCTGACAGGAGTGGCGCCCAATCTGGTCTTCTGCTGCTGTTGCCCATCAGCTTCAAGGTTGTGACATGTTGCATATACTGAGCTCCTCTTCTGCACACTTTGGTAGTAACAAGTAGTTAACTGAATTATCCCATTGGTTCAAAGCAGTTCAAAGGCTCTGACTTCTGGCATTAACAAGGTATTTACCCACAGAACTGCTGCTCACTGGATATTTACTTTTTTCAGCACCACTCTCTTTAAACCCTAAAGATGATTGTGTGAAAATATCTCAGACCTACAGACCAGCCTGTCTGACACCAACAACTACACCACATTTAAAGTCACATAATATTCTCTGCATATCCTGATGCTTGACCATGTCTCCGTGCACCACGTTGCTGCCATATCATTGGCCAACTACACATTTTTCTTTAATTAGCAGTTGAACAGGTGCACCTAATAAAAGGGCAACTCAGTGTATGATTTTAATCTTGCTAGTTCAACATATTTTGTGCAAAATCTTTTTCTAACGACCACATTTTTAAATACTTCCCGGACACATAATTGTTTCTACAGTAAAGTGTTTCAAGTAGAGTACATGATAAAATCAAATTAACTAACACTACCCATGATTGGCAGACATTTTTACATGTGACTGATTACACTGGGATAATAACAGGGCATAATGACAGGCTATGGTGAATTGGTAAAGTACATAGCTAGCCAACTACGAAACACAATGTCGAGTAAACCCTAGATAAACTGCTCTTTGTGAATATATACACATCAATATGAGTTTAAATATTAAATAGAACCGCTTTGGCTCCTCAAAACATCCACAGTCTCTGTGAATACTGTTGCACTACACAGAGAATAAGCTAACCTAGCGTAACTGGCTATTAGCCGGTTGGAGTAGATCGGTGTGAACTTACTGGTTGATTTCTTTTTCAGCACGCTGCCAGTCTGTCGTGACTCCCACGTTGATCAACAGTTTTGCATGGAGCTTATCAATTTCAGAACAAAAATGAGCCGCACGGGATTCCATCACGTTACCTGTTACTAGATGTCATTTTATCTACCTGCAAGAAATTCCCGCGTAAGGATGTTTTACGGAAATCTCGCGCGTTTTTGTGTCGATCACGCAGTTCAGACCTGTAGTATTTGTTTTGAATAAATTAATTTGCAACAATTATTCTGCCCTAAGAATTTCTACATGGTATTCAAGCAAAACCGAGCTAATAAATAGATACATTGCTTAAGTAGTAACAAATAGTAATGATAAAGTGATCAATAATAATAAAAGTTTTAAATTAATATGATTTTTGAAAGTAAAATAAAGAAAGAGGTGTCTCCTAACACTGTCACGCCGTTTTTAATGACCGATACTAAAGGTTAAATAAATAAATAAAAGTGGTGCTGCTTCAGACTAATGTGATTTTGATAAACAGGCAACACTAACATTCTTCAGACTTTTTTTTTTAAAAAGTTATTTTTAAAGTGGTCTTAAGCAATAGTTCCCCAGGCTTTCTGAAGGCCTGTTTTTTGTTAGGTCACTTAACAGTGACTTATGAATCATTCAAGCATAAAAACTCACTTATGTCAAGAGGTAGAACAGTGTTGTGCTGACACCTAACAGACATCTTGGCAAAGAGACAATTTTAAACTGTATCTTTAGACACTTTAGATACTTCACACATTGTGAAGTAAATACTTTTCAATTTCTTCTGTTACATTTAGGGAAAATCCAAAAGACAACACGGTTTGAGAGACAGAAAGTACCATTTTTGGACGAACAAGGTGATTTCCAAAGAGCTATTAACTGAAAACATAGAATATCTCAGTACTGCGCGCATTGTGACCTTAATAAATCTGAAGAAACTGGACAAGTGGTGGACAAAAGAAGTGGCAGATCTAAAAATGATCTAGAGCAGAGGAACGGCATGGAGCCATATTCTTAACAAATAGGAAGAAAATAAGATAAGATAAGTCACAGCAGGAGTGGACAGTGCAAAAGTTACATAGCAAAAATTAGAATACAATAAGAATAAAATACTGTACACAAATGTACAGAATAGAATAAAATAAAATACTATATACAGTAGAATAAATAGAATAAAATATACAATAGGATAAAAATAGAATACAAATGCTGTATACAAATGCTATAGTAAAAATACAACTTTGTCAGTTTCAACTTCTGAAAACTAATGAATCCAATTTATTTATTTATTTTTTTAAAGATGGTTCAACTCATCATCAATATGTATGGAAGAGTTGAAGTCAGAGGTGCCACAGCGCATGTCTGAAGCCATCTGCAAAACAAGGTGTTGGATATCCTGTCAAAATCAATGAAATTATGAATGCAGAAAAGTGTTGTGAGATGTTAATCAACAATGTAATCTGATCTGGAAATTGCATGACACACAAGAACTTTCTTTTTTCCCACATGGCAATGATCCCAAACACTGCCAATGCAGTAAAAGCATACCTGGATACACTCTCAGAAATAGGGGTACCAAAGTGTACCAAAAAGGGTACAAATGCTTGTCGCTGGGGGTGTTCCTTTTTGAAGGACATTTCTGTACCCTTTAGGCTTGGTACATTTTTGTACCTTATGAAATTGTACCATCTGAAGTACAATCATGTACTTTCCTAAGACATAAATGTACCTTGAAACTATAGTACAGAAATGTTCCCTTGAAAAGGGTACAATAGGGTACCTATGAGGGTACCCCCCCAGCGACAACCTATTTCGTACCTAAAGAGACAAAAATGTACCCCCAATAGTCCAAAATATTTGGTTATTTAACCATTTATTTTCGATAATACAATCACATCAAAGCATTTAAACAACCACAGAAATACATCCTTGATTACATTCGTATATTGCCATAGGACATGTCAAGAAAAATACATTCATTTAAAAAAAAAAAAAAAAAAAGTAAACAATCACATAAAGACATTAAACACCTGAACACAATGGAAAATGTGCTTGCAATCACGTCACACAGAATACCTCAAGGACACAAACAGCCTATCATCAACTAAATACGTGTCTAGAGCTTGAAAGTCTAATTCATTTCCTGGATTGAACAGGATCCAGTCATTGTCAACTGCCACTTGGTAAGCATGGAAATGACATTCATAAGTGCAAGGAAGTAACAGTTTCCCACACAATACCCAACAAGTATCAACATTCAAAATATACTTGATTTTAAGGAATATAGGTATGGCTTTAGTGTGTACATGGCCAACTACAAAAACATCCTCAAGTTCATATTTGACACTGCTGACAGATATAGCAGACACACACTGAAGCACTTTATCCTGAAAATGCACATCTGTAAAACTTTTGTTCATTTCCAGAGCATTCTGTAAGTCACCTGGCAGAGATGAAAATGGCACACTGACACTTGTGCTGAGTGAATGTTCAAAGTCAACAAGCAACTTATCTGAAGAAAACTCCCAGCACTGTTTCATTTGATGACGATTGTTAAGAGTTGCAGTGATGTTTACAAAGTTTTTGCATTTACTCGCTAGATTTTTGAAATATTGATGCTTGCTTTCATATCCCATACACCACAAAGGGCGAAGAGGACCATGCATCAAAATCAGCCTTGGGTAGTGAATAAGGTAGTGACACTTGGGTGGGGGCATATTTAATAGAGTTGGTTAAGTACCCTGGTGACACTTACTGGCAGGGGTTTGTCTCCCTGGTCTCCTATGTTGACAATGCAGTTCTGAAGAAAGACAAGTGTTTTCTTGAAGTATGCAGGGTAGGTCATGTTGAACACGAAGAAGGTGGAGAATGCTGAGATGTAGGCCTCATCCAGCGAGCGGCACGAACAAACATCCACTCCTTCAACTGTTACAACACAGCGACACTGTCTTAAGAGGGCAGTTGTCCAACTCTTATCCTTCATTCGAATGGTTGGGTATGGACTCGTGGGAGTATTCTGCAGAAGAGGAAGAAAAACATTAGTATACAGTATGTTTAAGCAATATGTGCCAAGTGGATTTTCAACAGATTCCTCAAATTACCTTCTTTATTTGCTGCAAAACAAAACTGTATTGTATTGTATTGTATCTTTATTTGTTTCAGACATATAAAACAAAAAACAATATATACACACTACATATATTTTCATTTACAGATACGAATATATATGTAGATATACACACACACACACACACGTATGTGTTCAGATAAACAAAAAATATATAATGAAATAAAACAAAATCGTCTGACATAATGTAACAATGTTTGGTCTGAAAAGGAGTAGGAAGAAGTATGAACATACTTATTAATTCCTACCCCTGCTCAACATCTTATTGATCCCACATAATTCACCTAATTCCCATCATCACATACTCCACACGATACACGAGGAGAACCTATATAAACTTGGCTACCGTGACTGATATAATTTGGATATAATTTGATATTTTTATACATACAATGGGTGATCATCTTTATCGGTATCATATTCTTCCAAAATCAGTTTTCGAAGTTTTTTCATGAACTTACTAATTCCTGAGCATTGCTGTAGATCTATAGTAAAACTATTCCACAGTTTTACCCCATAAATAGTGACACAAAAGGTTTTAACCTTTGACCGTGCTTTAAGAATCCTTAGATTCAATTTCCCCCTCAATTCATAGTCTCCTTCTCTGTCATAGAACATCCTCTGTATATTTCCTGGTAACGTATTGTATCTGGCCTTGTACATAATTTTTGCAGTTTTATATTTTATAAGATCCATAAACTTCAGTATTTTTAATTTCAAAAACATGATGTTAGTATGGTCTCTAAATCCTGCTTTATTAATCATCCTGATTGCTTTTTTTTGAATTTTACATATTGGTTGAAGTGCAGTTTTATATGTGTTTCCCCAAATTTCCACACAGTATTCCAAATATGGCAATATAAGTGAACAATAAAGTACCCGGAGTGATTTGGAAGGCAAAAAATATTTAACTTTACTTAGTACGGAGATGCTTCTTGACAGTTTGGCTTGTATATGCTTTATGTGAGGTTTCCAGCAGATTTTGTTATCTATTATCACACCCAGAAATTTTGTATCCGAAACTTGCTCTATTTCAACATTGTTTACTAATAATTTTGCTCCTGCATCTTTTTTACAATTTCCGAATAACATAAATGTAGTTTTTTCCAAATTTAATGATAGCTTATTTCTATCAAACCATGTTTTCAGTTTAATCATTTCTTGTGTGACAATTTCCAAAAGCTGATGTAAGTTCTCTCCAGCACAAAAAATATTTGTATCATCTGCAAATAGAATAAACTGTAGTATATCTGATGTTCTGCATATATCATTGATATAGAGGATAAACAGCTTTGGTCCCAATACTGACCCCTGCGGAACTCCACAAACAATGTCCATACACTCTGATTGATATTCCCCAATTTTCTATTCTAAATCTTCCAACTGTCTATTCTGATAACCTGTAAACATGGCCCCTACTCCAAACAAAAAGCCAATGACTGTTGTGGTAGTGTTTGATAAGCTGCTAAAGTTTGACATAATATTCAAGGGCAAAAGCAATCACCCCTGACAGTGACAGTACCTGTGAAGAAGAATTTTCCTAAGGGGACAATAAAGGTCTATCTATCTATATAAACACCAGACAAAACCCAAGAGCACAGCAGCACTGTGGATTAACAGCAGTGTTTCCCCTACATTAGCTTAGCTGTGATGCTGAACCGCAGCTGAATTCAGCTCCATGCCAACAAAACACCGAGAATGAAACTTGTGGCCAAAGGCTATGCATCATGCATTTACCTCTCCAAGGATGATGAAATCTTCTATCTTCTCCTTGAAGATGGATGGCAAGAGAAGTGCCCCCTTGAAGTCAATTCCTAGGTCATACAGATGCAAATGCACTTCATTAGATTTTGATAGCATGCAAATTCCCATTAACATGCTCTTCACATGACACTATGGTACATCAATTATCTTTGGAAGAGAGAGCAAATGAATTGTCACAAAATTTACTATTTGTATGAGGTCAAATTAGCACCTGTAATGTCTTCAGCCAGTGCATTCTCTCTTGCCTCCATGTAGACCTTCTTCAGTGGCAAATCCTTGGTCATTTGAAGAACAGCAGTGAAGTTTTTGCTAAAGCGGCGACAGATGTTGTCTTGGCAGGGATGCATTAAATCAACCTCATCACACAACTGGAAATGAAAAGAGCAGAATAGACAAAAGAATGACATTTTACATTGAGGATTGAAACTTTTGACATGTTTAAAGACACAGACTGGAGATAAATGTAAAGTGCTTTAACCCTTGAACAAAAAATTCTAAAGCTAATAAACAGATTGATTAATCAGTTAGTACAGAAAATAATAATAATCAGATTTAGAGACAAAAAAAATCATTAGCTGTTTCCCCAATCATCTTAACAATTCTTGGGTTGCAGACAGTGTCCCTGCACAGAGCTTACAGCTCTCATATTCGAAAATCCCAAATCCCACTAAGTAGGTGAAATGGTACAAATGTGTACCTTCCATTGTTTAAAATCCCTTTGAGCGGGAAACAAGTTAGATGCGATAAATTTTGCTTAGAAAACATTTTTGTTAATAGCTATATTTACATACTAGCATGTTTTGAGAAATTATTGATTTTTTTACATTGTTGTACACGGTTACTGACTATTTATTGATAAAACACTGGAATACGGCGGGCAGACAGACGTTGAACATTCCACCAACAGTCTAAATAGTCCACATTTGTACCTTTCTTTGTTTAAAACTTAGCTAACTGCTAGCATTCACCCATGTTAAAGCTAGCTCTTCGGACTTTTGCTAACTCTACTGTAAAATTACACGTTGTAATTTTTATAAAAACACAAAATCACACCCGACTTACCTCTAAACCTTTGCGCCTCGTCGTCTGACACATCAACGCCTTCTTCCATCAACTTTTTAAGGAGCTCCTCCATCGATAACCCCCTGAGAGTCATTTTCTGTGTCAACGCTAGTCAGCGCGGAGGCGGAGCACTCATCGCTGCTGGCTTTTCAGCCTTTGGGATTAATGCGCGTTGCGAACTTGATACATGGAAATACAACATTGTGGTATTAATGCGCAGTTGTTTAGAAACAGTTATGCTGTCTTGGCGAACTATATTTGTAACTTACAAAATGTAGTCACCGTAACATAAAAATCTGCTTGACATTTTAACTTCCAAAGAACCTCGGTTTAACTTGATGTTGCAAATTCCATAAAAACCTCACAATTAATGAACAATTCTAGGATGTAGTAAAAGCAAAAAAGTAAATGGCCAAACATAACAGTAAAATGATTTCACGTTTTTGAAAGATTTAAAACATTAAAAAATTATAACTGGAACTTAATAAAATGGAAATGGACCAGTTTTTTTTAACATCATTTGGTTGTGCCTGCATGTCATTGTGTGTTTTTTTTTTAAATATAATTTAACATAACTTACACAAAGGTAGGTTACAGATATTCTTTGCATCATAGGATAATTTACGTACAGAGGAGAGGACCAACAGATTTGATTATAACATGTAGCTTTTATGAGCACACTCACATCTCATATGAATTTTACAATTAACCAGGCCCATCCAGATTTTCCCATGCTGACCCATTACCACGTTCTGCCACTGTCACTGCAGTACAGGTCAAAATGGTACAGATTTGTACTTTATTTCAAATTGTACCTTTAAAGGGGCATTTCTGGACTTTTAAAGACCAGTATTGTACTTTTAAGGGAACATTTTAAAAAAAATGTACCTATAGGTACAAAAATGTTCTTCTCTCGTACCTCTATTTCTGAGAGTGTAGAGAAACACACAGTGGAACACTATGAGTCATGCATTGGCCTCCCCAGAGCCTGGACCTCATCATTATTGAAGCAGTGTGGAAAAAAGGCATCATTTTGATAGAGAACAGAGCAAAAGGCAGCCAACGACCAAAAGGAGCTTCAAGAAGGTCCGTCAAGAAGCCAGAGAACTATTCCTGAATACTATAAATATCATAAGAAAGCTTGCCTAAGAGAGTTCAGGCTGTGTTGAAGAATAAAGGGGGTTGTACCAAATGTTGACTTTCACCTGGTTAGAATTGGGCAAACTGTTTTTGCTTTGTAAACTGTATCTCCGTATATGTTTGGACGTTTCAATTAATCCCTTCACCTGTTTCCCATTTTCCTGCCAAAACAAAAAGAAATGAGGGGTGGCTCAGGTCTTTTTGCACATCACTACATAAGCTTAAAACTTATTCCTACCAGTCTTCCCGTTGAAGATAAAGACCAGTGATCCAGTGTGTGTGGGCCAGTTAACACCTCAGTGGTGTAAATTAGGAGGCATATCCTGGTAATCTAGAAAAATCCACATCAGCACCCTATGTGACATTCATAAAGCCGTGTCGCTGAGCTTGCTGCTTTTTGTCCAAAGGTGTGTCGTGTGTGTGTGTGGTTTCCGTAGGGTGGGTGCAAGTTTAATTGGTTGTGGTTAGCGTCTGTGAGAAGCCAAATATATATTGTTTCTGTTAGCCATGTGGAAGTGATTTTTAAATGTAATTTTGATGATGGCTGTGTGCGTAACGATAATACTGGCCAACATGTGTTTTAAGGCTCTCTTAAATGGTACAAATGCTGCTCATTCTTTTGTTAGGAGCTCAGTTTACTATATCAGACAGTTATTGCCTATTTGCAGCTGTTTTAAGCTACAAACATTAAAAAGACATTAAATAAATACGACACCCTGAGGAAATTACACATTTTGCTTCATAAACAACCTTTCAGAACCTGTTTCTGTCTCTTGGTTGCATTGTGCTGCAGTCAAGTCGCTTCATTAAAGCAGAAAAATGTGCTTGGATTTTACAACTATTAGGTCATCAAGAGTCCCCACCTTTCAGAATTGCTGGCAGGCATGCTGCGTGTGTTTGGAGAGGCGCTGTGGTCTTTTTTTTCCACAGTGTGAAGGCCTGCTCAGAGCGTGTGGGAGCCAGGATCTAAAGAGAAGAGGTCCGTGCCCCTGACCTGACCCTGAATATTTTCTAATGTGCAGCTTTACCAATGGTCCCTCTTTCCCCTGAGTGACTTTGACAAGCTGCTTCCGTAGTAATGTCTCTTAATTTCAAAGTAATTGCTATCTCTTAGTGATGAGGAACAACCCCTCACCCAAGCTGAAAAAATGTTAATATGTGGAAGACCACAGGTTGCCGTGGTCCTTTTTCTTCTGTTCCAGAAAGCCTGAGACCCCTGCTGTTCCTTTGGCCCAAGAGAGATTTGTGTCGAGTGTGAGGCCCTAACCTGAGGAGACAGAGTACAACGAGTCATGTGCTTGTCTCGGGATGAGTGTTTGTGCTGGGCAGGAGGGGGAACATGGGGGAAGTAAGGGGCTGCAGGGTCAGAGGAAAGAAAGGGGGGGCGGCCGCTGCAGGTGAGGGGGATTAGCTGCAGCTAGAGGCCCAAAGAAACTAAATACAGATCTGTCAACCTAATCCTCACAAATAGAAAACAGAACCACCCTCCCTTCACAATCCACATTCAGCTCATCCACCTCTTGCTCTTCTACCCCCCACTACACGCCAATCCTCCCACCTCCCCTCCACTTACTACCTCAGGCTCTGCTGCTCCTCTGTTTCTCATCAATTTTTGGCCAGTCTGTCTATGCTGCCTGCTCTCTAATGGCTCCTCAGACCAGCATCCCCTAAAGAGGGGCTGACTGATCACCCAGGGTCCTCTCTGATTGACAGACCAACATAGCCTTACGGAGTGATGAAAGCAAGAGTCAAAGGGGCAAGGCCTCTCGCTACACAGACAGGAATCTTAATGGGACCTCTGTCGAGAGTTGCTGAAACTGGGTGGACATTTATCAGGCCCACACACCTCAGTAACGGATGCCGATAAGTGTGTGGCTGGATGAGGAAACCAGTGTCAAGCCTGGACTCTGTGCTGATGACACAAGTGACAGGGCGCCTGAGTGATAACATCCTATAAAGGATAAGCTCTACTAAGCTGGGTGTTATAGAAGGCTTAACTAAAACGGTATCTCTGATTGTCAGCAACACCAACTATAACTGATGGGTCTGGCTGGACTGCTGAGAGCTATAAATCAGGTTCAAGCTGCTCTGGTGATCCCAAGTGTGATATCAGCTTGCAGACAAACATGGGGTGGCAGGACATACCAGGTTGAAAGAAAGCAGTGAGTGATGGAGAGGAAAGCTGCAAGGTGCACTATTTCAAATAAGATAATCACATATTCCTCAGTGGAAAATATCTGCAGATCATTTGGACGTGTCACAGTATCATGAAGCTCATTTATACCAAATTAAAGAACGACATAAGGGTTGGGTTGCAATTGCCAGTTCCAAAGTATATGTAACCTATTTGTTATTGCTCAAGTCTAATAAAAGTCCTCTTGAATTTTTATCGCCGTCCTTTTTCATGATTTTTGTACCTGGCAAAACATTACGTTTAGTTGTTAAACATTGAGTTTTGGTTCTTTGGTTGTTGAGCTTTACAATGTGAACTAGTTTGAAGCTGTTTCATATACCCACCCCCCTCTTTTCTTCTGCCTGTCTCACAGCTGTGTCTCATATGTTCATGAGGCCCCTGGAAGTGTGAGACACCAGAAGGGGAACATTTGCAATAGCTCAGCTCCACCTGGTTAGGCTGTTTTAACAGGCCGTCGGTTTGTGCAGCGCACACAGTGGGGTTACGCCAAAAACATAGACGAAGGAGGACAGGACCAGCAGAAGAGGGAGGGGGCATGAGCAAAAAATGTGCCTCCGCCCTCTTGTGTCCTGGCACCCCAGCCCTACACTTCTTTATTTGAAGGTCAGTTTATCTTGAAAAAAAGTTTTACTGTATCGTCTGTTGGTCAACTTGGTCAGACCCCGCCCCTCTTCCACCAAACCTCATCCGCCTCACTGCATGCACAAGTCTTCAAAGGACTACTGCCTGCTGCTCTCTGAGGCAACACATGAAATAAATATTAATCTGACCTCTGACCGCATGCTTTGAGCTCCTAAGCAGTGTTAACCGGGCAGACAGAAAGAGCATCAACTCTTGTCATAGCTAAAAAGAAGTAAAAAGAAAGAAGCACAATATTTTGAAGTGTTACCTGGATGTGAAAGCATTTCCAGGTATATTTCACTGCACCGCTGTGTGGTCTTCTTTGGAGCTTTGCATCATGCTCCAACCTGTTGGAGTGTAGTGGGGAGGTGTTTATTTGCTCAGATCCCCTAAGATCATAATGGAAAGAGCGCATGTGTGTGCAGTCAAAATGCTCCAGGCCAAATGCTGGGTTTTAAAAGAAAAGACCTTTTGAGTTTACCATTATGAGCTCTAATAGAATAAGCCTTGTCATCATGGCTGCACAGCTGTTCAACTCAGCAGAGTTTTCTTCCTGAAAAGACTTACTCAGGTACACTGCATGTCTACGTTTTTCAGCAGCTAAGCAGAAATAATCTGTGTATGTTTTATTTTATTCATTTATTTTTAACATTTTCTTTTACAGGCCCAAACAGATTGTCTCACCATTTGTCCGGCTTGTGTATTTTAGCCAAAATATTCAATTTAGTGGGACACACTTGAGACAAGTTGTGGCTATTCTTTTGGAAGTTTGTATGTGTGTGTGCATTACTGACAGGATATTCAAACACTGTTTGTTCTACTTTTCTACTAGTCCCCCTTGTCAAAGGCCCCTTAGTGCAGCTTACCCTGCCTGGCCTCTGCCTGTGCCCACTGTTTACTGGGACTGTCACCAGACTCATGGAGGCCGAAACAAAGGGGGGTCTGTTCTTATTGTCCTGTCCAGGATTGTCAGCCCTTCTCTGGGCACAAACCGAACTGAGGGCTGGGGGTTGTTTGAAGAGCACTGGGGGCATCTGACCTCACCAGACTTACAGAAAGGGCATGAGAATGAGACAATGAGAAAGTCAAAAGAAAGTGAGAAAGAGAGGAAGATGTATAGCTATAACCCAGAACCTTTCAAGTCCTCTGTCGGAAACTGCTGTTATGTAAACACCTGCAGCCATTAGCTGATTCTATCTGAGGCACCGGGTAGAAATGTTTATATGTTACATACTACTGAAAGGCGAGTTAAAAGCAAATAGAGTATTAGATATACAAAATGAGTAGTGGCAGGGTATGTAAGCTTTAATGCTTTAAGCAATGTTGAATTGTCATTGGAAAAAAGAGGAGTGGAACGCCTTTGAAGACAAGAACAACCACATTAAATGGGCAGGAAGGTGAGCTAAGACCCCAAGACATGCTCTACCTCCTTTCCTCCCTTTCCTCTGTTTGCAATCATAGCTTAAGCTGTCTGGCAGCCTCTCTTGCTGTGCCATTGAAGTCTAATTTTATTGTCATAAAAATCACCTGGCAGGCTGTAGCCTGAAGACCCTTTGAAACTCCTCTCTCTGTGCAGTGAGTACTCTCTAGATAAAGCAGTCATTCTCGGGCCATCTGAAGTCCCTCCGCCTGTGTCAGTGAGAGCAAAGCGCACATGAGGGTCAGGAGCGTTCTATTAAAGTGTGGTGTTTAAGAGGTGCTGGTGCCAGGGGGGCAGATGGAGGAATGAAGCAGCTGCCGAACATCTGCACCCCTCCTTTGCAGTCTGAGCCCTGTGCACTGCTGCTTTTGTCACAAACTTCCTGCTCTAGCTTTGGGGATGGAAAACTAGGATATCTTCAGAAATGCAGCGTGAAATGGCAGTTGTGAGGCTGCAGTACAGCCTCTTTGACATCAAAAGATAACAGGCTTTAGAGTCTCAGAGCCACATGACCCAAGGCATTCAGAGAGTGCACCTGCGGATCAGCCAATTAACTATTGTAATGGCAGGACTGCAACTACATGTTGCGACCTCTCCTACAGTACTGAAGTACTCACTTGCAAAGTCAAATAAGAACTCAATGATTTGAAATCAGCCTTCCATATGTACACTCACCATGAACGGTCTGTTGTGGTTGTCTTAACATCAGTCGTTAGTGAATTATCACGAGCCTACAGGTACTAGGAAATGTGGAAAGCATTGACGAAATGTGGTGTATAATAAACTGAAGCGTCATAATACAAACCCAGTCCTAATCCTTTTCTTATTTGCACATGTAGCCTCAAGGCGTTCTCCTACTGGCAACAAAGCCAGGCTAGCTCTGCTCAATAAGGCAACCATAACATTCTCGCTCTCTCTCCCCCTCCCTCTCTCTCTCTCCCTCTACTCCTCTTTGCAAATAGCGCCTCCTCGAAACTTGTTCTCGTCTCTCCTAGTGAAACCTGTCTGCCTGCAGCCTTCTCTCTGCAGTTGCAGGCTGCACTACAGCTGGTAGAGCTTGACCGCAGGTTGCGCATGAGGTCCACGCGTCCAGGAAAGCAGTCAATAAAAGGACTTTGAAGTGAAGTTGATGTTTCACTCGGCAGCACGTCCCTCAACATGAGGGACCGTAACTGATTTTGGATATTAAACACAGAGTGTCTGCTGCTAAAAGTTTACTAACCATTTTTTTTTAGAGTTTCAGTGATCCGAATTGGGCGCAATTACGCACTGCGAGCATTATGGCACAGATTTTGGATAAGCGTGCTCCCGTTTTGCTCTTGGTTTGGAGCTACTGCGTCCTGGCAAACACTGCCTTTACGAACTTTACGTTGGACAACGAGTTTCACTCCAGTTTCATCCACCGTCGGCTGAAGAGCCAGGAGCGCAGAGAGATGCAGCGGGAGATCCTGTCGATCTTGGGGCTGCCGCACCGGCCGCGACCCCACCTCCATGGAAAACACAATGCTGCCCCGATGTTCATGCTGGACTTATACAACGCCATGTCTACAGACGGAGACGAGGACAGATACTCCTATCCTTACAAACCCGTCTTCACCACACAGGGTCCACCGATAGCCAGCCTGCAAGACAACAACTTCTTAAACGATGCAGACATGGTCATGAGCTTTGTGAATTTAGGTAGGCACTTTATTTTCTTAAGTCTCCCATCACATTCAATTTTATATAAATCCCCTCCCAGAAAAACAAGACGGTGGAGAATAATAAACACGTCGAAATATTATCAATGTAATCGTTGCTATGCGCGTCATAATAACCCAGGTCTTTTATTTGATTATTAAAATGTAGTACTAGTATGACTGTCTTTATATATTAATTATCAAACACATAGCAAGGACTTTGAAAAAAAGCTTTTTTTAAGGACACATATCTTTGGCTTGACGATTATAAGTGTTGAGAATTTTCATGTTAATTCGCGTCGGTGTTCTTTTTTTAACAAGGAGATTTAGCACTTTTATTATTGCACTCTGCTTACATCTTACACATTGTTTTTGGGACAAATCAGGCTTTTAGTCATATGATATGTAAGTGTCAAAGGTGGAAGAGCAGAATGACTGTGGTGGTATTTTATCTTCTTACAGCGCTTCACGTAAAGAAACAGCACAAGTATTTTTCTGATGGTACACCTGTGTCCACACAAAGGAGACCAGCACAATAACCACGTTTACATACTGCAGTTATCTAGCTAATACCAGGAGTGGCACATTCCAGTGTCCTTCTCTGTTAAACAGCTGTGCAACCAGCTAATGTTCAGGTGCTGTTCTGTGGATGATGGACCAGCAGCAGCTAACTTGTCAGCCATGTGTTATCTAAAGAATGAGTAAGTCAACAGCAGAATGAGTTCAAAGTGCACTGGGTCCTCCCTTAACTCTAATCTGGAGACATCCCTCACATCACAAATAATGCCAGCCAGTGATGTTAGTGTAGTCACAGTGTGGTTTAATTAGATTCAGTTGTTCACAAAGTGAATAACAATCGCACAGGACATACTTCACATCAATAAAACTGCTTTGTTGAAAGTTGTTTTCTGGCCCAATGTGCTTATCTAATCAAATATGTTTATTGACCTTTTATTGCTGCCAGCAACAGTCAGAGGTTGTAAAGTGTAAATAATCAAAACATTAGCATGTGTTATCAGATTTATGGATTGATAAAAGCATCATTATTATTCAATTTACTTAACAAATTATGTAGTCACAGCAACAGCTCCATTTAGGTTCCAGAAGAGTAGCTTTTACATATCAATCTGGTACCAGACAGACATAGAAATAAATCAAATCTGTAGCAGGCATACGGGTGGTTACGGTTTTTGTCAGCCAATAGATTTTGTTTCTTGACTTTCTGCAAGCAGTGAGACATTTACATTCAATCCTGGAAAGCTCATTGTTGGAGTGTCTTGGCAAGAGAGAGGGAGGTGACACTGGCTCCTCCACTGCACTGTGTAATTACTGTGGGAGCTGCTGCATTGTGACTATTTTTGACAGGCTGTGACACAGATGGATCTGACCACAGAGACTCAAGACACAAGTCAAGGGCCTCACAAAGTCAAGGGCCAAGACGGCACTAAGATGGCGAAAAAGGAGGGAGAAGGGAGCCTTTGGCAGAGTGATAAAGTTGGTCTGTCTATTTTGCAAACATCTTTTTAGCAAAAACCTTTTGCAAGATGGCTTACATCAACTAGGGAGAACTTTTTTTATTTCCTATGTTAACAACAACAAAGTCACACTGCCCTCTTGAAATCTTGTGGCTAATGTAATCACTAATGGCATCTGCTCAGGTTGAGTCTTCCTCACAGCACATATTTAGTGTTCCCTCAAATGACACTCATTTGGATATAAACAGCGCATTCGTGATTTAATCTGCCACGTGTTAAATCTATCAGTAGGGACTATTGTTAGGCTGGTTCCGTACTCTCATGTGATACCATCAAATAGACATCCTGGTGGCTTTATTCAAAACAGCAGATAATATGCAATTTCGTTACCCTTTACACGAGAGGGAGGGAGGGAGGGAGGGAGGGAGAGGGAATTCACAGAGAAGAAAGTGATGGCTTTCAAATGGATTGACTATTTCCTCTCCAAATTCCTTCCTTTCCACATTTGCTCGTTGTGGTTTTTGTTTTCTTATTTAGGTTGTCTGAGAGCAAAATGAGTGTAGCTTTTATTTAAAAATTGTCCCTCAAAACTGCATGTCTCCATAGCTACTGAGCCAAGGTACATTAGTCAGACTTTGTACCCTAGGCGCTGCTTCCTGAAAGGCCCGTTTTCATGCACTGTTTGCATTTAAATTTAAGGTCAAATATGTGAAAATGGATCTGATTTTAGAATTGCCATCAAAATCAAAGATCCCTGAGCCACTAGAATAGTCCATATTATGTAGAATGTAAAATAATTGTTCTAGCTCTCGCTCTTCCTTGCTGATTGCCACTCAACAGAGCTGATACACTTTGTTGTCAGCTTGTTTGAGTATATGCAGAGACCAATGCAGCCAGCTAGGGTGGGTGTGGGCTTTGGGACAGACCTCAGGCCAGGGAAGTCCTCTCTCTGAGTCACTTCAGTTTAAAAGGCCAGCTGTGTAAATGACTTACAGCATGCATTCAGAATGCATACTGCTGCATGGAGCGCAGCTCACCCAGGTCCTGGGTGTGTGCCGCATATGTACATGTAGCACACCAGAAAATTAGCACACTCACACTGCTGTCATAGCTAAGTAACAATAATGAATTTTACCTGAAATGCCCATTTTCACATTCCCAACCACAGGAAAGGGCCATGACTTGGCTGTCTGCTATTTGCATCCTGGATGACTTAAAGAGAAGCAACATCGTCACCTGTGCTGTGTGTGTGCGCGTGTGTATGTGTGTGTGTGTGTGTGTGTGTGTGAAGAGGGAGGTGAGGGCATAGTCTATTACTGCAAGATGTTTTCATGAGGTGTGTTAGTCACAGCGTTTTTCCTGTTCTCATGCAATCACGGATTAATGTATTCTTATGGGGCTGTGAGTCAATCACAGTGCTACACTAAGGCAATCATTTAGTGGAAGCTACATTTAGCAAATTCATAAGGTTATGATATGGTAGTGTCATGTTATTACTCCAAGTTAAGACCAATTTTATCCTTTGTTTTTCTAATTGCCAGCAATTCTTAAAGTTCTGGCATGTCTCACTGAAATAGGATTTTTTGTTTCACATTTAATAGGTTATGTACCGATACCCTTGAGCTCCACACTATTAACGGGCCATAATCCTTTAATGACTACTTGAAGCCACAGATGGCGCTGTTACCATTTTACAGTTGAAGTTGCGGTAAAAGTTCCTATAATCCTTTTTTGTTTCTGCCTGTAGGGCCTCCCTTTCTCTGATCACATTTTGTTTTCCTCTACCTTCTCTTGCTCTCTCATCCCGGTCCTGTGGATCTGAGACACTTCTGCGACACCTCAGGCTTCGGAGCGGCAGCGGACAGATCTGACGGCTCGCATTAGCCCAAGTGCCTGTTCGGCACCCTCACACCCCTCAGTCCTGCTTTGCGCGCTTCCGCTACTCTGCAGGGGGTATCTCACCCCGGCACCACTCTCCCTAGAGTTAACTACCACTATTTGCACCTCCTTTAGATCCCTATAGAGCTCATTAACTCTAATAACACACCTGGTACCTAAAACCAGATATGCGTAGTCAGTCAAAAGGGGCTGAACAAACAAGACTGGAACACTGCACTAAATTATACAAATTGATACCCTGTAATGATCTGTCTTTTTCTTTATTTTTCGGTTGCTCTCACTCTAACAGTGTTTTAAACACAGAACTGGGAACAAGTAAGTCATACTTTCCGTATGCTAAAAGGAGACTGGTGATGAAAAGTGGAGTGCAAGGGAAGTGTAGCTTGCTCAAGATGTTTATCCTATAAAGAGCAAAGAGAGTTTGATCTCTTGGGTACAGAGTGACTATCCACAGTAGAGCGATTACCACGTTAGGAAACATCCTGCCCACTGGCAGCTACTGATGACATCATGCCTGCGTGATGCATTTATACTGCTGTAGGGTCTGACAGCACTGACTCTCTGGGAAAGGGTCAGCAAAGTTTCATGCTATAACTTACTCACACTTAACGATCATTAACTTGCCACAGCAGGAGTGTGTGCACGGTCACGAACACATGCCTTTGAGCCTTTGCACAAGAAGAAACAGTAACCACAGGAAGAAGAGTCTTTACATTTAAGACTTGTGGTCAAACCAGACGTCTTTTGCTTGAAGGCCATGGAGAGGTTTGAGATTATACTAACAGCAGCTTTGCTGACCTCTTACTCTCACTGCAGCCATAAAACATGTTTGCCCTCTGCACCCATAAACCTTACTTCTGGGTTCTACCTCATGCTTCACTGAGGATCACAAATCTGAGATTTATACAGAATATGTGAGAACCTCGAAGAAACACTGACTGTAAAGACTTTCTTGGTATCTTGATGCATGCTCAATCATCCAGGTAAGACAATCCCAAAAAGCCGAAGCACTACAAAGTGATAAAGTCAGTCTCCAAAGAGGCCGAAGAAGTCACTTGGATGAGTGACGAAACAGTTCTCTCACTGAAAACGTTGCGACCCATTTCCGCCAGAATAAAGTTTTTGGGACTTTCTTGGTACAGTCATTCTCACTTGCTTCTGCTGGTATAGAGCCATGCAGATGTTTTTGTTTTAAAGCAATAATTTGGCTGTTCAGTGAACACGCTTTATCACTTTGTAGTGGACTGTTGGGTAAAAAGATCAATAGCTCGCTGTGAAACATGAAGCAGCAGGGCAGCTGAGACTTGCACTAATTACACCCTGTTTGTTTAATTAATGAAAACAGTGAAGTGTAAAAGCAACATTTTGCCGAGGTTTATTTGCCAATCTATTTCTTCATTGCTCCAGTAGCTTACTGTATACTGTCATCCTCTATCTGACACAACTCCTCCTTAAAACCCTAAAGCTGTCATTTTTACATTTCTGTTTTTGTATGAATAAAACAGCTGGTGAACTTCAGAGATGCTTGTAGTTTTGATGTAGCCAGGCTAGATGCTGCCCCGTGCTTTAAATCTTTGTACAAAGCTAATTTAGCTCTGCCATGGATGTAATATTGATCTTTTTATCAAAATAAAGATGAGACAGCAAACAAATCCAGTTTTAAAAAAAAAGATTCCTTCAATTTGGCTTTGAAATACCCTATATTGAGATTTTTTTCTGTATGATGTATAATAGAGGTTAACTGAAATCTTTTTATGTTGCTCACTACATCAAATCACAGTTCATTTTTCAACTACTCATTAACTAAGGAGTGAATCTGAAGAACCTACTCGACAGTGACGGTTCTGAATATTGGAACGTGCAACTTGCATCAGCTCCCTTGTCAAAGGCAATCAGACATTATTGAAAGGTGACTGTGACTATAAAGCAGCCACATCCTAAATCTACAGCAGTCTTTGTTTTGATATAATGTGCTGGAAGACAGGGATAAACTGTAGGGATTAACTATAGGATAAAACAACTCAGAGATGTGGAATTGCAGCCATTCAGTTTCCCCCACTCACCCACTCTTCCCCTCATCCCCCTGTTTTTATGTTCTCTAATTTTGTGACCACAGGAGCCACACCCTCCTCATCCAGCCAAGCCACCCCTTATTATAGACCTCAGGAAAATTCACATACAATACTCATGTTGGCAGAAGGAGAAACTTCTTAAAATTGTCTCCTGCATCACAGTGCAGTGTCTTACGCACGTGCGATGGCCACATTGACACCCTGTTTTTATCAGCTTGTTGTTCATTTGGTGGAATCACAGCCCATTCCTTCTTGAAATAAATAAAATAGCTGTGAGGAAACTCAAGGGAAACTCAGCTGCTTGCCTGAAGAAATAGAAACCTGTGACAGCCAGTTCATGTTCCATGCTTCACAGGCACAATATTTCAGCACTTATCATAAAACCACTTGCGTACATTTGTTGCTTGGCTTTTACAAGCTTTGATTTGGCTGTCGGAGCCTGGTGAGGAATCTGGTCAGTATTATGGGCTTCCGCTAACGCAATCTTCTGCTAGGAGAACTAACACACATTACACAATGCAGCTGGTGACTGGGCAGGGTAGGTGGCTCTAAAATAGTGTTTGAGTTCGCACTCCCGTCACGGCTCCAACATGAAAATTCACAAGCACAAGATGTTCACACAAGGAAAGACAATAAGGAATGAAATGTGTGGCATCTATTTGCGATCCGCCTTTATCCTCATGTTTCTTCTTTCATTTCATTCCTTCTCTCTCTTTCTCTCCCCTCTGCCCTGTCAGTGCCTCAGTGCCATGCAAAGAGCGGTGCATTTGTTTTTGCATCAACAGAGCTATTGGTCCCAGGATCTTTGACTTTGCTCTCACCCCATCTGCCCTCTCAGCTTCACTGTTTGGTACCTGCTGTCATGGAAGTGCAGGGGAGTGCAGATGCTGCTGCGCACTGATAAGGCAAGGCCAAAGTAACGCAGACGATAGAAAAGTAGGAAAATGTGTGGAAATATTTTTTATTCAGTGGATCAGGTTTTTGCATTTCAATATGCATATTGGGGTTTTAGCCAAAAAGCAAATTATTTCAGTTACTGCAGAATTAGAGCCACATATGGACAAAAGAAATATGCAAGGAAGGAGAGTAAAATTATTAGAAACACTAAAATGAGTGCAGCATTCCTGGCAATGAAGGAGGTCCGTCTATCATTGAGGCAGAGCTAGAACGCCCGCTGCTTAGTACATCTGGGCTTTTTGACCACTCGCCACATCGTCCCACCCGCAGATTGTTTCATCATCTCTCTCAGCGAGTGCCTTAGCCTGGCCAAATGCACAGAGGTTCTGTTATGTACATCCAGATATCATTTCGGACTCCTGGGTTCAACAGGTGAATTTCTTAGATAAGACATTGGGAAAAAAACATAATCTTCCTTGATCTTGTCAGCTGTGTACTCTGTGAAGCTGTTGGAAGCTTATGAGAAAAGAGATTAATTGTCTCCATTTGTGGTATTTATTTACACACTAGACCTTGGTGCAGTACATCAAATTGTGGAGTACATTAAGAGAAATTACCTGAGTGGAAGGCCGGGCTATCTGTACTAGCTATTACATTCCTTTGCTTCTGCTCACTCCCTGTCCAGCAGAAGGCAATAAAACGTGCACTCAATAACACTAATTAGCTCCAGAAACATTCTTTCTGAGCAGGAAAGTGAGCATACGTTGCTCTCCACACTTGTACACATTAAAGTAGATAAATATGCATGTGCTTTTTCATTCACTGGGAGTGTACACAGAAGCGATTACATAAATCTAGAGGAGGAAGAAAGATGTGTTACAGTCACAGTGTCAAGGACAGGCTGCATGCAAAGAGGAAAGACTGGCCTTCAACGCATACTTTGTAGGCCAGACTTTATTCTGGCCCACATGTGAGAAGCCTCCTCAAACACAGCTGGGGAAGAAGCTGTAATAAAGAAAGACAGCGACAAACAAATTCAGCAACTCAAGAATAGATGAAAGGTGGAAATCTCTCTGCTTCTCTCTGCTGTGTTTAATAGAAAAGCATGGAGAAATTAAGGGAAGAGGAAGGGAATGCTATGTTTTGCATTCAGAGAAAGTGTGTGGATGTGTGTGAAAGAGAGATGGGGAGTAGAAAAACATACAAAAGAACTTGAGAAAGTGTTGAAATGTTTTATGTCTGGGAGCACAGGAGGCCTAAACCTCTGGAGATGAGGGGCAGAGTATGAGTTTGGAGACTAAATACCACGCAGCACCTCTGGGACCATAAAACAACAAGTTAATTAATACTAGGAGGCCAGTGGTGATAATCAATACTGTTGATTCAGGAGAATAGGCAGGGAAATTTGGTATCATATGGCCCTGTGTGTAGGACATACTAAAAACTGGGCCAGACGTGATGGTGGAGGTTTAGTTCAGGGGACTTGTTGGACGCCGAAAAGATAAAGTTTCTCTGCACAGCTGCTTTGGCCTGCAGACAGCGGGAAACATCTGTATTAGCCTCAGCACCACGGGCAGCCCACTGTGAAGAGGAATGCAAGGAGCAATAGAGAGAAGGGCGGGGAGGGAATGAATGTGACATATGAGTGTGTATTTAAAAAAGAAATATTGGAGTTCTTCACTTGCTATTACCTGACTTGGCTACTAGCTATAAAACTAGAGCTGCGTGCCTCTGGTGTGACTATAGCGTGACACAACTGCTTCTGAGCGCACAAGTGTGTGACACAGTGTTGTCTGCAAGCCAGAGCCTCTTATATGTCTAAACTAATTCACCAGTTAGTCATTCCTTCCCTTCTCTGGTCTCCATTATCTTGCTCTTAACACACAATATGTGGAGAAGGAACTGTGGCAGCTCCTATGGGAACAGACAGAGGGGCATGAATGGTGCAGGGCCCGGTGGTCCCATATCAAGTCATCGAGGCAACACAGAGGAATATGTACATGGAAGTGCAGGTCTGTGTGGTACTTCTCCATCTCCACAATGAGAGAAAAATTTGTTCGTTTAGTTCTTTTCACATCTGTTTAGTGAGATGTATCACATCTGGTGCTGATTAGCAGCACTAGAACACTTAAAAATTAATATAATTTTTCATTGGCTTGGTATTTATTCACTTTGTAGATGTTTTTGCTACAGCCTCCCTTGTGACTTAGAATAAGAGCTGATTACCATTACTGCTGCTGCTTACGTCCCGTGATCTATCAGGTTTAGTTCCCACAAAAGCAAGAGAAGAACCCAGCTAATCATATATAAGCATAAAGAATAGGACACAAGTACAGAGAAGGAAGGACAACATACACTCTAGACCTGTGTATTACTGTTCATCTCCATAATATGATAATAACAAGAGAGGTCTGAGAGTACATATTTGCACCCAGGCTGAAAATTCCCTCCACATCATGCATGAGATCAGTCCCCGGATCCAGAGATGTATCTGGATCCAGATTAGTTTATAATACTTTCTTGAGAACAAAAACAAGACAGTATTTCCCACATTTTCTTCAGTTTCATATGTACTATTTGTTGAAATATGATGCAACATGTCCTGTTTTGCAAAGAACAAAACAAACAAACAAAAAAGGATCTGAATGAAATTCAATCATTGCTAAATCTTTGGCAAAAAAATTCCAGGCAAATTTATTTATTATATTTGAGTAATCCTACTAACAATCAGACAAGGCTAAACTCTTTATTTGTGTTGAAAAGTAACTTTTGTGTATTAATCTTTGACTTATTAATGGACATATGTGGGTTACCCATTTTTAATGGTCAATAAATACTCCTAGTAAGCCAGTTAATATTACTTCCTAATTCAGTTGCATGAGTGCCAGGTTGACATCAGTGCTGAGCTCTCACTATTCAGACTTAAAGCAAGCCAAAGATTTACTCTTGTCCTGCCTCTTGCACAAGACTTTTCCCCCCTGCTTAGAGTTCTTAGTCAGCGTCCTCTTTGGTCTTCTTCAAGCTGTCACAAAGCTCATATTTGGTGGTTTGTGACATAGTGCCTTTGAGCAGTAAGCAGCATGCTTCTTGTGGAAAAATTGTGTCCAATCAGGCAAAGTTACGTAATGCATTTGAGGCCAGAGTGGAAATGAAAAGGGGAGTCACTCTCTTTGACATGTGTTAATGTGGCAGTTACTCATTTTGAAATTGTTATTTTATGGTTAAAAAAGTTATTGAAGTGTAAATCAACAGTGGTCGTGTCTGTTTTTGCTGTTATTAAATATGTAGGTTTTAAATGTGAGTGGGCTTTTTTAAATCCCCTTTTTCTAATGGATAAAAGTCCTTGAGCCCTATGATTTCACAGAGCAGTAATTTACTCAAATGTTAGTCTAACACAAGTAAATTAGTGAGTAAGTGCACTTTCTGGGGACTATTTCAGTTTGATTTATTTATGCAACCAGAAAGGTGTATGTGACATTAAAGCCGTGGCTTTATACAAAGTGCTGAAATAACATATTGTCCTTTTCTTGTGAGCTGCTGGTGGTGGTGGTGGTAGGGGGGCATGTAAATCTATCTCAAAAAGTGTTATAGGAGTCTATGTCTATACACACAATATCTGTTTTAACACAAAGACATGTTGGATTTTTTTTGGTTTTTTTGATAATTCAAAAAATGTGTTCAGAATGATCCTTTTTTACATTTGATTCTTCTCTCGAGAAAGAATTGCGGTTTTGGCTTAGCACGGGCTAAGATGCTAATACAGTGTTCATGAAAAACCTTCTGGCTGCCAGGTGCATGGTAAACTGAGAGGATGGAGGACTCACTGTCCCTCTGATATCTGTGATGTGTGCTGCTGTGCACGTGTGTGGCCTGCTCTTGTTTCTTGTTAAATGATATGGGATAACCATGCATCATCAGCGTTTTTAGAAAAAGCAATCAGACGTCTTAAGACCAAATGATAAAAGCAGCTCGCTGTGTAAGAGTAAGTGCTTGTGTGTGTGTGTGTGTTTGCCTCTTTGCATTTGTGTGTTGTTGCGTCTCTAATTATGGATTACAAAAACCCATAATGATTGTGTTACCGTGCTGTGACGCACAAGACTGTTCACTTCACAGGCAATACTTTGTGATAGTTGTGCGTGTGCAATGGACTATTTTTCTGTTTGTGTGTGTGTGTGTGTCCGTGTTAAGGACTCCGACTGATTTGGACGTTGAAAACTCTGAATGAAGGGTTCACATGGCATCAGAGGGTGTGTTCGCCATGTTTGTGGTGTGTGTTTTTGCGACACAGGTGGGGTGAAGGCTACTCACTTCCTCCCAGAGGAAGTCATAAATGCACTCACTTGGCTTTAACTGTGCCTTGTCCCCTCATCTGACGACTGCTTCCTTTGGAGAGAATTAAAAGAGAGAAAACGGAAGAATTATAGCAGAGGCCTTAGCTGCACTCTGTACGCTGCGTTATATTTTTTTACACAAATTACACAAATACCAGCACTGAAGAGTGGACATTTGATGTGAGAGGAAAATATTTAGTGTGGGAGTTTTACAGCAGCAGCATCCAACTGCTCTCATAAGCAAAGATAAAGAGCTTTTACAGTAAAGGGGCGGGGTGGCTGCTCAGGGGGGGCTCAAGAACAGGTCTGGCTTTCTCCCCAGAGGGACTGCACCTGCACTGGGCTACAGAAGGAGGGAGAGTTCCCTGGGACAGTAGAAGAATAGGCAGGCTCTAAAATTGTGTGAGAAGGTTCCAGGGTAAATTAGTAACAAGAAGTAATTGTTTCCTGGAATAATAACATTAAAGTGGTAGTCCTTACTTGTTGCATTCCTCATAATATTGCAGGCATGTCCTGTTGTGTGGGGATGTGTCCTAGAAGGTCCTGGAAGATGATACATGATAGTGATGTAGGAATATGAAAGAGAATATATATTTCTTTTTCACACTTCTTTAGAGTTACATAGGAGTCTTTGAACCTCAAATGATCAGAAATGTTAAATTCTTTTACAGCATATGCCTGCAACAAAGGCCCCAAACAGACAGACTTTGCTTTAAGTGGTCAGAGGCCAAAAGTGAGCCATCACTGTGCTGTTATCCAGTGTGCAGTAGAGTCTGAGCTTGAGGTGACCTGCAGGTGGAGAGGTATAAGCAAGCTTGTATGCATGCATGTATTGTCAAAACACAGTATAATGTTGTAATGTTTGACTTCAGGGTGGGAGCTCAATGAAGGCTCTGATGAGAAGAGATAATAAACAAGTGGCACTGCCTAGATCCACTGGTGTTGAATTGATAAAAGCATGTGGTGAAATCCACAAAACCTTGAATTTAAAAAGCTGTACAGCTTTTGAAACCAGTTCAGTGTGTGCCCATAGATGGAGAACAATGGGAGCCTAAAGCTGTGCCTCACTGAAGAGTAATTAGATCCTTTCTTATACCGAATCATCTCACAGTGCTGCCATTGTACGTTGTCCTTCAGCAACAGGGTTTAATAAAGATAGAAATGAAAGGGGATGTAGGAAAGAGATCCTTGTACTTGTATTATCTATATCGACAGTGTTGGGAAGGTTATTTTTAAAATGTGTTCCACTACAGATTACAGAATACATGCCCCCAAATGTATTTTATAACGTATTCCGTTACGTTACTCAATGAGAGTAACGTATTCTGAATACTTTGGATTACTTAATATATTGTCATGCTTTTTACAGCTACATGAATGTACTATTGCTGTGTGATTTATTGAGGGTTACTCGCCATACCAATACCAACTGGATGTTTAAATCTTAATATAAAATGAGTAACAGTAGGGTGGACATTAGGTAAGGCTGCACTTTTTTGCAGCGATCTCGTATAGAAAACTATTCCGCGTGTATATAAAACAGGTCCGTGGCTCCGAACCGAGGTAAACGGACCTCTGACCAATACGTCGGGTTCCGTGTTGGGCTCGTAGCCAAAAACTAGCTTTACTTTGTTGTGTGGGTTAACTTTGCTAGCAAGAGACAGAGAGAGGTGTTGAAAGGCTGCAGTGGTTATTATTATTATATTTACATGCTTCTAGAGAGAGCATAGCCTAACATATGAAACAGGAAAAGACCGCCGTGTGTAATCCCTTTATTTCAACAACGTAACTGTATTCTGAATATCACCTTTTTAAACGGTAACTGTAACGGAATACAGTTACTCATATTTTGTATTTTAAATACGTAATGTCGGTACATGTACTCCGTTATGCCCCAACACTATCTATCTATCTATCTATCTATCTATCTATCTATCTATCTATCTATCTATCTATCTATCTATCTATCTATCTATCTATCTATCTATCTATCTATCTATCTATCTATCTATCTATCTATCTATCTATCTATCTATCTATCTATCTATCTATCTATCTATCTATCTATCTATCTACATACTTGTGTATGTTACTTGTGACTTGTATAAGATTTTGGGCACCTTTCTGCTTTGTTGGCTGGAATAGCTGCCTAAAATTCTTGTGAGAAACTTACAGTTTTTCTCAGTCGCTTTGGTGCGTTTCTCAGAACACCATTAACATTTGCACAGCAGTTAGTGCATTTCCCAAAACAATTAGTGCAAACTGCAAAACCTAGTGGATAGCCTGCAAAAGCACGTCACATGCACAGAATTGATTAGCCATACCTCAAAAGCAAGTATCCATGTCAATGAAACTGTCAGTGCCATCAAAATGAAAAGTCTTGACACCATCTTTATGAACAAGATAGTCAAATGGCATTGTCATGTTTCCACTATGACAGTTTATAATTTCAGTGTTTCCCATTGCAAAAACAATTGGTGACACCTGAAAATGCTGACAACAGCACTATGGCCTACCTGTACAGCCATCTGAAATGTGCAGTAAAGTCACTGTAGATGTTATGGGAGTCTTGGGAGTAACTAAGACACTGAATATGTACGTTTCACATTTCCATTGTGTAGAAGTGTTTGTAATCCTACAGAATTGTGCAAAAGAAAAATATGCTACAGTCACTTGTTCACTGTAGAATACATGTAAACATAAAATCACCCATTTGGTAGAGCCTCCTCATGAGTGACAGCTGTAATTCACCTGAGATCAATTGTTCAATTTCGGAGACATTTCCAAGAACAATGATACAGAAAGGTATAGGATTTGCTTGACAGATGGCCAATATTTGGCATGTGATAACTAGTTCAACAATTTTGTGTGTGATGACTTAAGCAATGGATGTATGACTATTAGTTTTATTGGGAATGACTATTCAGCATCCATAGGTATGATTACTTTTGACTGACATGACATAAGCAAATGGAAATGTCAGAAAGCAGCAGGGAAATGTATGGAAGCAACTGATTCATGTCCAAAATCATTTGCAGTTTGTTCAGAGAGAGGAGAAATTGCTACTATGATGTGCACAAATGACTGAGTGTTGTGGAGGTTGAACTAATAGTTATGAGAATTTCAATTCTGATCTGAGAAACGCACCAAAGCGACTGAGAAAAACTGTAATCCTAACCCTATATTTGAACTTTTGTTAACTATAGGTGACTGACCAAGGGGATACCTGTGTTCTACAAATCAATTTCTCCAAATGTAATGAAGTAATGTACTTAAAGGGGGTCTGTTGAAGCCTATAACAACACATATGAGCTGTTGGAAATTTATCTAACACATAAGTCATCAGAAGAAAGTGTCATTTCACCCACAATCCCACTTTATATCTCGACAGATGAGGACAAATCCTATAACTATGGCGATCCACTGACATTTCCTGTCACCCTCCTCTTTCATTTAAATTAAACACAAGCAAAAAAAAAGCTTTTTTAAAAAAAAAAAGTTTCAATATCACTTGAGCCTGACTCAATAATGTATATTTATTATTTTCTTTGATTTCTTTTTGTACATTTGAGTGCATATTTTATATTTGTGTGTATATGCATACATACTTATATGGGTGGGGAACCTGTCTATCAGCTAATAAAGACAAAAGTGGCGGGTGCCTCAGGAGATGATGAGATAAGAAAGGCACTGACCCCTGGGATTTCCTGCTGGGACATGAGATGAGCAAGGTCAGGGAGGTACAGGAGGGGTTGGAAAGCTGGGATGTGAGGATGAGAGAGAACAAGGGGTGGGGAAGGGGTACACCGAACATCAAGCTCCAACTCATGAGAACCAGATGAAGGGCAGACTGGATGACTCTCTGGGGCTATGAAGGGAAGAGAGGGGGAAGAAAGAGGCTCATAAAGCTGTCAGAGTCCGCCCGCATCTCTCTATCACGGCTCAGTGTGTGCCAGATGCATTGCTTTTAGTGCTAGTTCTCATGAATGTTTCAATCATAAGCCAACATGTGTATTGAATAGCTATAGATGTGTTTAATTTGGGGCTGACCCCGAGTCTGACAAGCTATGTCATCTCCTCGCTAATAACTGAGGATGATGGATGGTTTAGGAAAAATGAATTGTAGAAAGTCTGAGCGTAAAAGACATTTGTTGTCTTCCTACTTTGCAAGCATATGTTTTGTTTCCCTGGAAGATGCAACTCAATACCACACAAAAAGCTTTTAAGTTTCATAAAAAAAGTCACATTAGCTCTTTGTGTCTGCCTGTAAAAATTTTGTATCACTGCTAAAGGGGAGAATGCAACATAACTCATGTGAATGGGAAACATTCTTTCATTCATTCATTCATTCATTTATTTATTCATTTTCAGGCACAACAAATACCTATATTGAACATAAAATACACAAAACAAAAAACAAAACTTGCCTGAAAAAGGAGTGGGACGAAGAAAACTTATTAAATCCCACCCCTATACTCACTCATCAACAAAAAAAAACAATAAACTTCCCGCAGCTACGCCCATCATTGCATACAGACCCATCAACAGCCCCGGGCAGATACAAGCATCTAAGCGGCAGCTCGCAACCAACAATTAGAGCCTTCATAACTGAATACAGAATATATAAATTATAAATTGCATTACCACAGGTAACAGGCAGTAATAACTACAAGTAACAGACACACATACATATACATACATATATATCTACACACACAAGTACATATATGTACATACATACGCACACTTTATTTTTTATTTTTTATTTTGGAATCCATACCAGCAATGGTAAGAGGACAGACATTACAGAGCACACTAAAACCCATCATTGAGTATACTGTGACCAGACCAACTGTTTGTAGAGAAATTTAAATCTATGAATATTTTTGCATTGTTTCAATTGTAAACTCAGACTGTTCCAGATTTTCACACCACATACAGACACACAAAAGCCTTTACGGGTTGTTCGAGTTCTGGGTAATTTGAATTCTCCAAAGCCTCTCACATTATAAACCTTTTCTCGAATTTCAAATCTAGTTTGTAAATTTGCCGGTAAAAGTTTAGTAAAAGCTTTATACAAAATTATGGATGTATTGTAATTAACCAGATCCTGGAATTTAAGTAACTTTGCCTGAAGAAAGAATTTGTGAGTATGATCTAGATAACCAGCCTTGTGAATAATACGCAGTGCTCGTTTCTGTACTGTGACTAATGGATTAGTTGTATTTTTATATGTATTTCCCCACACTTCTTTGAATACATACAGCCTCTTTAAAGATACATTTTTCATATTTTTTTTATGTTTATGTTTTGCAGTGGAGCACGATAAAGAATTCCTACCGGTGCGGCGGCATCATCGAGAGTTCAAATTCGATCTATCACGAATCCCTGAGGGTGAGGCAGTCACTGCTGCCGAATTCCGTATATATAAAGACTTCATCCATGAACGGTATGATAATGAGACCTTCCGTATCAGCATCTACCAGGTGTTGGAGGAACACTCAGACAGGTGAGCATTGGTTTGTGGCTATGTGTTTCAAAAGATTAGTTGGATGCTGAAAAGACAGTTTCAGGGGCTGGACCACACCTCACTTACTAACCTGCCGGTTGTACATTTATAAGCGTCTTCTCCCTACATGCTAGTATATTCTTGTTTCCTTGCCTCACCTTTTCTTTTCTTTTTATTAGTTCTCACCTCCTAGTCCATACAAGGGTTACCTACCCAGGCTTTACTGCTATTCTCTGTCATTGTCTCATCATAACTGGGGTGGGGTCCTTGCCAGTGGAAAAAAAACGACATGGCATCATGATATGTTAATATTTAGTTCAAATCGCTCATCTTCCCAAGAACAGACTTTTAGTCTGACGTTATTTATCAGTAAGAAATGCTTCCTTTTGTTGTAATGTATGTTTCCTGTAGCAAACACTTTGACTGATCTGGAAAAAAAAAAAAAAATAGCAAGAACTATCGCCCTGTCTTATACAAATGTCCCAGTAAGTAACAGCTTAACAGAGGGGTAGGCCCAGAACCTGAAAACAAATTCAATAAATTCAAGGAAGTCTAGTCATCAATCATTTTATGTCATAGATCTATGCTTTTTCTATTGAGACATGGAAAAACTACCTAAAATTTATAAATGAATTAAAGTTTTAACAACTTATCTTGAAGGCTTTGATACACCTACCAGTAGTTATACATGTAACCCTGGAATGGCCCATATCCAGCTATCTTCAGCCCCTCCTAAAGGTTTCTATTATCCAAAGGGAACAACACCGTCATTTATCCCTTTGCCAAAGACAGGCCCAGGTACATGAATGAACCAGAGCTCTGTGACACATTATCTTCCCAGTCAGAAAATAGGTCGGGATACATGAATGGCCACATGAAGAACAAGGGATTTAGTCTCCAATGGTGAAAGGGCAGAAAGGGTCAGAGTTTACTGCTGAACAATAGGACCGACTTGGATATGCACTGTTTCTCTTTTCACACATTCTTGTCCTCTCTCACAGCTGTACTTTTTGCTCCCTTTCTCTCTTTGGCTTTTTGGCTCTCCCACAAAATTCCAGCCAGTGATGGACCGTGTGTAGTGTATGAAAGGACCCGTCGTTTATAAAGCCATTATTGTCAATTAAGAAAATGAAGTGTTCCCCTGGGCCTCACCAGCTGGAGCCCTCCCCGCCTCCCTTGCCTTACTGTCTGTCTTGCTTCATCTCTCTCTTTGGTTGACTCTGTCACACTCCCTCTCTCCCCTCAACAGCTCTGCTTTGGTCACTTAGCTGCACACGCTGCCACCTTGTCTCTACCTTTAAAAAAAAAAATAGTGCAAGTCAATATCTAATTTTAAGTGAGTTTTCTTGTCCCTTTCAGGGAGTCAGACCTATTTCTGCTGGACTCGAGAGTGATCTGGGCAGCGGAGGAGGGCTGGTTGGTGTTTGATGTAACAGCCACCAGTAACCACTGGGTCCTGAACCCTGGCAGAAATCTGGGTCTACAGCTGGCTCTGGACAGCACAAATGGTCAGGGCAATGAATGTCACAGAAATACACAGAGTGTGATCAAAATGTTTAGTGACTTGGCCCATAAAGAGCAAAAACCTGTCCAGCTTTAAATTTGGCAGCTTTTTCCTTGTGCGCTTGCACTGCTTCCAGTGCTCCTGCTACATTTGGCTCATTCCCCGGAAGTCCTGTTCTGTTCACTGTGAAACTCAAAATTGCGCAAAGAGCTAATATTGAACTTTTGTGTCATACTGACCCAGTCATTACTGATAAGGAGACTTCAGTGCCTGGCTATGACTGAGAAACTACACAGCGGTCGAAGGGTTTTTTCAAGACGTTCACAGGATGTCATGAATGAGTTTTCCTGAGTCAGAATCTCAACTCAGAGTTTTACTGTAAAGTCCTGAGGTGACTGAGGAAGAACAAAAAACTGCCAATAGTATGAACT
The DNA here is from genome assembly GCF_963969265.1 of Rhamphochromis sp. 'chilingali'. Lineage (NCBI taxonomy): Eukaryota > Metazoa > Chordata > Actinopteri > Cichliformes > Cichlidae > Rhamphochromis > Rhamphochromis sp. 'chilingali'. The sequence continues at coordinate 23,753,121 of NC_137939.1, read as the reverse complement.
GTGGCATGAATCATTATCAGTCACCATAAAATGGAGTGAAAAAGCTGAGTTCAGAAAGAATAGTGTATCTGTTTTAATTTTCTAGAAAGAAAACGAGTTCAAGGGTCACTGATTTAACACAAAGAAAGAGATTCAGTTCAGTGGAAGCCATCAGTCCTGATACGTGCTTGTTCTGACACGTATCAGGACCACTTTAAGTGGTCCATGGATGTGCCCATAAAAAAACAAATGGGCAGGAAAAAATATTTTGATTGTAACTATATTTACTGTCTGATGGGTATGTGCCAGGTAACTGAGCTAGTGTACTTGTGTAATGTGATTTCCACAGAAATTAATAGCTGTCACTCACAAATTGCTACAGAAAAGGACATGAACAAAGGTACAGAGGCTAGCCAATAAAAAAAATATAAAAAATACTAGACTCTGTATATGCAAACTGTAAGATTTGCAAGGGTAAGATGGGTAAGTTTTCATTTATTTGGTCATTAACGCAAATGTCTACTTAGCCAACCACATGGCAGCAACTCAGTGCATTTAGGCATGCATCAGAATTTCCATGGGTCAATGGAAATTCAAATCAAGTATCAGAAGGGAGAAGTAAGGTGATTTAAGTAAGACTTTGAAAATGGCACGTCATTTGTGCCAGACACGCTGGTGTGAGTGTTTCAGAAACCTTTGAGCTACTGGAATTTTCCGCACAACCACCTCTACAGTTTACAGAGAATGAGAAAATACCTTTTTTTATGTCAGATGTCAGAGGTAACAGTAAATAACAGCTCAATACAACCAAAGTATGCAGAAGAACAGCTCTGAACACATAAACACATCAAAATTTGAAGCAGATGAACTACTACAGCAGAAGAGGGTGCACCTTAAAATGTCTTCAGAATACAGGTTTCTAATGCAAAAGAGTTTCAGCTATATTTAAGGGTAAACGTTACAAAATAACAAGCTTGCGTGAATAAACAGCATGAATCACAGTACTGTGCAGATGATTAAGGTAAGATGTTGAACACAAATGAAGGTCGGCATTGTATTGCAACAGACAAAGGCCTCCATCATCGCTGTAAAGGTTACAGTCAGATGATTTCTTCCTTGTGCGTGGAAAGATAAATCAAACCCTGCTTCTCATCATTCATCACCACTATCATCCGCCATACCCTCAGCATCATTAGCAGACATGCGGAAAATACAGTGTGCTAACCAAAGGATAACATCTCAGCAGGAGTTTGTCATCGAGAGCCTTAAATGTTTGTCAGCGAAAACTTTATCAACAAACAGTCAGCAGGGAGTGTTTGAGAATATCATCCATCAAAGGATGGCAGGATGTTACATGTTAGGCGAGGAAAACAGACACTATGTAGCCTTCGAGGCGTGCAGTGGGTGTGCTGGTGAGGCCATATCTATGAGTGTGTGTTTGTGTGTTGGATCAGGTATGAAGGGGTTATGGATGAGCGTGTACAGACAGGTTCCTGCGACTTCTCGTCGCCAGCAGCGACCAGAAGCCTTGATTTACCACTGAACAGTGATCAGACACACATTCTTCCATGCGGGAACCAGATAGACACTACTGCAGTGCTTGTACACCCGCAAGCACAAACACACCCACGCAAACACAAGAAGGGAGGCTTTGATGTTCAGCGCTGCGTTTGTTCTTGCTATTTCAGAGGTGGAGAAGGGAGAGGAATTCAGAGAAGAAAGTCACATGTGTAAAACCAAATGCAGCGAAAGTGGTTTCAGTAAGAGCAGTTTATATGCAAAATAAAAACTTAAAAACAGCCACACTAAGCAGGGACATATTTATTTAAATTCAGGAGCTCAGCTTTTCTCATTTGCACACTGATCTGTCTGAACACCTGTTCCACTGTCCTCTCTGTCACCCCCTACAGGAGAGAGTATCAGTCCTCGTACGGCAGGCCTGGTTGGTCGCAGTGGGCCTCAGAATAAACAGCCCTTCATGGTGGCCTTCTTCAAAGCCACTGAGGTGCACCTGCGAAGCATCCGCTCAGCTACAGGAGGGGGCAAACAGCGTAACCCCAACCGCCCGAAAGGGGCAAAAAGCCAAGAGGCGCTTAGAGTGGCCAATGTTGCAGGTAAACACAAAATGTGTTTGTGTTTTATAAACATTCAGCTATGATTTACTCTGGCGTGTTGGGATAACCCCCGGATCCATTTGTCTTTTGTATCCTTAGTGAAGAATTCATGGAATGGGAAATAAATAACTGGTACTCTACAGTTTCATAATAAAAGGGCCAACTCATGCAGCATGCTTATTGAGGCGCTAACACACACACAAGCACGTGCATGTACCGAAATGCAAAAGTACATCCCTTTAATGGATGTGATTCCTGCGATGAATATTCAAGGCCTTTGTTTTGAAGGTGTGAGAGGGCTGTGTTTATGTGAAGCACTGAAACATTAGACTGTAATGCCTGAGCTTCAAATATGCCTCTGCTGTCTTTGTTTATTTACACAAGCATTACAGAGTACTTGGGGCCAAGTTCCCTGCATGGAGGTAAGGCAGCACGGGCTTTTATGGAAGAACACATCTGCAGCTTGCTGTGGGGCAACCCGGGCCACGACACATGGGCTAAATGGGCCTGTTTAGAACTCTGAATAGCAGTGGTCTTTAACTAGATGATGAGAACCAGTCGCTCATCATCATTTCCAATGTGAACCGCTTTCAGGAACTAATGCACCGCAGAGCCCCAGAGGTCACCAGGAGAAGCGAGAGATAGCATTTGATCGAAAACAGACTATTCTTTTCAACACATGGACCGAGTAAAAAGGAAAAAAAAAAAACACATGTTGAAATAAGCGGGAGAAAGGGGAGAGAGAATAAATAAAGTCAAGAGTTGTGAAAATGTGGCTCGGCTACTCTGCGTGCACATCTGCTTCATCCAGTAGAAACTCAAAGCCCGACACAGTGACCTCTGTGCAGCATAGCCCATTCATTTAAGTCAATTAACCAAACTGCTGCTCTAGATGGAGGTGGTTTCTTTTAGTCGTTGTACAAGTGTTGATGTTTTGCATGAGAACATGGTGGCATGTTTAGGTCTGCTCTTTATCATTGCTGCCTAATTGGGGTCTGACGACAGCAAATAGTTACTCGTCTAGCTGAGAAGGATAAAAGCACTTGTGCTGAAGTATAAACTCTCTATTTTTCTTCCTGTTCTATAGAAAACAGCAGTACTGATCAGAAGCAGGCATGCAAGAAGCATGAGCTCTACGTCAGTTTCAGAGACTTGGGGTGGCAGGTACGGAAACCATTCCTCTTTCTTCGGTCGCCAGAATTGCTTGGCCCAACAGAAACCTAAACCAGACACTGCTGTTTGCTGCTCCTATCCCAGATTCTTGATCAGTGACACAATAAAAGC
>NC_137939.1:23436548-23749544 GCF_963969265.1 Rhamphochromis sp. 'chilingali' | reverse complement strand
GAACAGATAAACACACACACTCATGTTTGTGCTTTCTACTGTGTATACGATACATTTAAAACAGTGATTGTAATGTATATTCATTCACACCCAACAATCTTTTGTTTATTTCAGTAATTATTCTAATTATTGTAGTTTATACTTTTACTGAGCGAGGGAGGATGAATCTATATTTTTCTTCTATGTACAATACCATGTAAATATTTTGTTTTTTCAAAAACAAAGCAAGTGTATTTATTTTCTGTCACTTGGATTTGTGTTTTTTTTCTTCCTTTATGTAAAGCTGCCTACTTCCTTTGTCAGTATGAGTGCACACAAACTCTGAAGAAATGAAAAGAAAACTACTTTTGGCATTAGCATTGAGTTCAAATACGGCACACGGCGCTCTGCCTCAGAAGCATGACACATTTATTTTGTAACAACAATCAGCTGAGCTGTCAGAGAGATGGGGGGAGGAAGAGAGTGGGATCTTTGTATGAAGCATCTTGTTCTGTGTGCTCGACATTTTCAGGTTTATATTTTTCTGCTGTAATACAATCTGTCATATTTAAAAGGTCTATTTATTGAGAGCCGGCTAAGTAACCATGTGCTCCAATGTCTCGACTATGTTTCACTGCTGAACTGGTACAACAATAAAGAGGAGAAAAGCAACAAAGCCACTTTGAGATTTATTGTTTAATCTGGACGGAGAGCAGAACTGTGTCCAAGTCTGAGGAGGACACACGCTGGTATTGAACTGTCTTACACGTTCCTGCACAAATATTTGCTCGGATTGTAGCCTCACCCTTCACCTGCTGACCTGAGATCTGTAAGAAGTTTTTTCCACATTCAAAAGCAAACTAAGAATTTCTCAGGCTTAGTTACTACGTGTGTGTGGGTTTGCATGCCTGTGTCTGTGGTTTACGTATATGAGGTGGATGTGGGTTGTTTTCTGTCGGCGAGTGTGCGTCGATGCTCCCACATGCATTCAAGTACAAAGCACACTGGGTTTACGTGTAAATATTTTGCAGTGGTTGCTGACAGCGGATTTGGGGAAAATGCAGAACGCTTGTGCGCATCGGTGTCAAGCACGCTGCACCGACTTTTACATTTAAACGATGCGATCCGTGACACGAGCTTTTGTTTTCAGATTTCAGATTCAGATTCAGATTCATTAGGACAGCTGTTCATTTAACTACACAGCAGTTTCTGTTTCCAAAGCATTGGAGCTCTTACAGTATATTGAGAACTTTTACTGAAAGGGCTGATGAAAACAAATAAAGAGTTACGTTATGTGCAATTCCCTGCACACCTGAATGAGTGGAGGAAAATTGTTAAAAACAGCTGAGTGGAACTTCTGCACACTTGGTTAAGTGCTGGGTACTTTAAAGAAGTGTAAGGTGATTGTTATAACCCCAGTAGTAATCTGGCTGGATAACTGTATTATGGGATGGTTGAGGTAGCTTTTGTGTGTTCACATAACTACCTGCTGAAGGCTGGACAGTCTGGAAATTTCAGCTTATAATTCTGATATTTCATCTGTGAGAAATATTCTGTAAAATTGTGAATTTGTGTTGACAAGTAAAAATTCTAAAATTCATAAAGTATGTATAACTACAAATACTAACTTGCTGTGCTGGATTGGTTTCCTCTTGGTGCAATTATCATCAAGGGTCAGTTCCTGCAGAGATGGTCAGAATGAGACAGACTTCTGGCTGTTTTCCTGTCAGACACATACCAGTAAGGAGAGTGTTAGGAGCCATATTATCAGCACAAGTTTGATTAAGATTTACTACATGTTTTTAAAAGCTGCATGCCCTCATATATTGCCAATTGATATCATGTTAATGTCTCCATTTGTCTTGGTGTTACCCCTTTGATGTGGAAATCTGAACAAACACTTAGGTACATCTTGCTAGTTCTGGGTTGGACCCGATTTGACTTTCAGAGTAAGGTCCTGGAAACATTCCGCAGAGATTTTAGTCCATACTGGCATGAAAGCATCTCATATTTGATGCAGATTTAATGTGAATCTCCTGTTCCAGCCTATGCCCAAGGTACTCTATTGACTGGGATCCAGTGGCTGTGGACGGCTTTTTTTTCCAGAGTATCTGTGATCGCATTTTCATGTTTACTAAACCAGTTTGACATAACTGGAGCTTCGTAACTGGAGGCATAATGTGTTCAGCTGGAAGCAGCCATAGGGGTTCATTCTAAAGGTATGGACATGGTCAACAACAATACTCCGGTAGGCTATGTTGTTTAAATGATGCTCACTTGGAAATACGGGTCCACCGTGTGCTAAGAAAATATCCCCTAAGCAATGTTTTTTCCCCATCTTCTCAGACAACTAAAATCAGTTTCCTGTTCTTAGCTGCCCAGTGTGATCTTCTGCTGTAGCCCGTCCTCTTCAAAGATTGCCCATCCTCTTCTGATGTATTTTCACACGAAGAACTTTTCGTGACTGGGTATTTTCACATATTTTAAACCATTTTCCCCCATACAGTCATCCAGGGGATGACTGTATGGGGGAAAATCCCAGCAGATCAGCAGTTACTGAAATACTCAAACCAGCCTGTCTGGCACCACCAACAATGCCATAAGACAGGTAACTTACCTTTCTTCCTCATTCTGCTGCTTATTTTGAACTTCAGCTGAACTTAATGCTGAAATGCACTTAGATATTTGTGTTAATGACCAACTGAACATGTATACCTAATGAAGTGGCAGGTAAGTGTTACCCCCCTCCCCTCTGCTATGCTTAGCTTAATAACTGTCAACCAATTTTCAAACTGTCCTGTCTTGCCAGGATCCTGAATTATATATATATTAGTTAATAAACATCTCATATCATTCCTCGGAAGACATTCTGTGTCAAGGTCACATCATCACATGGTTTCAGAGCCACTTCTACAACACTGCACTTCATATCTGCTCTTACAAAGGGGGAAGTATTGTGCTGAACTTTTTTTAACATAAAAATGTGACACTTTTAATCCTGCTTCGCTCCCATATGAACAAATTCTTGTGAATTAAATCTCACCAAGATCATAAGTCCACAAATGATTCACAACAGATTAGATCCTCTTACTGATAGAACTTTAGTGTCTTAGCTCTAGGCATTATAACTGCTTTTCATATACCCATCTTTATAGACCATAGTCATATTAATTTACTATGGCACAATCGTTTGGTTGATCAGGTTCACTCGAAGTTCACGTTGTCGGAACAGGCATTAACCAAGGTTTACAGTGCCCCCTGCTGGGCAAACTAAACAGTGCGTTTGCAAAACGGTGCCAAAAGTCTTCTTTAAAACACCTACGCACCTCACCTTTCATCCAAGTGAACTTTGAATTTTTAGTCTCCGCCCACTCAGTGTCGTTACCCGATGTGAAATAATATCGGTCTTAAGTAAGGAGCATTAAACCCCACATAATAGAGGAGGAGCTTCTGGTGAAAAGAAAAAAAATCCTTACGCCCACATGCTTTCATTTTCACAAGAACGTTTCGGTATGACGGGTACAAGTGTTTGTTAGTATCTCTCTCTCTCTCTCTCTCTGTGTGTGTGTGTGTGTGTGTGTGTGTGTGTGTGTGTGTGTGTGTGTGTGTGTGTGTGTGGTTATTACTCATGTTGTGAGGACCTAAATCCGTTTATACAGTCACATTGTGGCGACTTTTTATAGGGACAAAAGGAAGGCTTAGAGGTCCGACTGGGCTTCATGGGCGGTTATGAGTAAGGTTGGAGTGTATTTCCAATGTAATGTGTTTTAAAACCATGAAAGACACAGCTGTGTCTGTGTTCATTCCCCATTTAGACTCGGTTCTACACAAGTGCTCATTCAGATTCTCCCAGCTAATTAATGAACACCTGTAACTTTTTTTTAGTAGTTTTCTGGTTCTAGTTAGCTGTTTTTACACAATAATGTGTCCTTGGTTGGAGTTTTGTGATCAAATGCATATTTAAATAGTTTACTTTAAACGGTGACTACATATTGACTTCAAAAAGCGGTTTTAAATTTTTACAGTTTTACATTTAAGTCTTTTCCTGAATGCCGTCCGCGTGGCACAGTGAATTCACTCTCTTTCATTCACCTTCCTTTGAAACGAATCTACCTTCGTGGCAGCTCTGCAAGCGAGGGGGGAAACCGAAAGTATCAAATGAGTTAAAGCTTTCGCTTTCGCTTCCAAGAGCCCACTTAATTTTAGTTGCGACTTCTTCATTTAAGCTTGCGGTGAGATCCGTTTGTGTTAAATTGATAAACTTTTAGTCTGTTTTTGGTCTATTGTGCCGTACTTAACATCACATAAGAAGCTCGGACGGCAGCGAGATAAAAAATACTGGTATTTTTCCAGTTTGCAAGGTGGGAACGTGATTAAACTGTGCTGGGTCAACTGTGCACATGTCTCTGACATTTGAAAGTGGAATTTTGTTCTTCTAAGACACAGTATGTTCTGAAGATGGATGACGGGGCTAAGTTGCACCTGAAAGAGTGGCTCATAGTCCAGATAGAGAGTGGGGAATATGAAGGACTTTGCTGGGAGGATGAGAACAAAACTATGTTCAGGATACCGTGGAAGCACGCAGCCAAGAAGGACTACAAACAGACGGAAGATGCGGCGTTGTTCAAGGTCAACATTTTCTAAACTTTTATTTTCCAAAAATGTAAACGTAAAATTTGCCGAAAATACTGTTTGGGGGTGTTTTAAACTGCATAAATAATCGGATCCCAATTTGCCATTGCGTTGAAGTAATTTGGACGATACCCTTATTTCCTGCACTGGTTTATTGTCATAAGAACTTAAACCATAGCAGATGCAAAGGAAATGAGAAAAGATTCATTTCACTGAACATTAGAAGTGGAGGGTGTTTATTTTCGCCAGATTGTTGGACGGTTGCAGATGGTCGCATTAATGAACTGCAAGTCTTTGTTAGGAAGTGTTTTTTTAAATTATTTTTTTTATTTATTTAACTTTAACTATGTGAGAGAAAAAAATTAGTCTACTGATAAAATCCGTTACTTTGCTGTGTTGGCCAGGCCACTATTAGGCCTGGCCAACACAGCAAAGTGCTTTTTAATGGTCACTAGGAGGCAGCCAAGTTTGACTGAACAGAGGCGATATGGACTAAGGTTATATAAACTAGAACTAGGTATAAAATAAATAACTGGAAAAAACAATAAAAAAATCACTGAATAAAACTAAAACATAATTTTCAAGAAAGAGAAAAAACCAAGAAACGAAACCTAGTTTCTCACTAAAATACAAATATTCAGTAAAAGTTTGTGTTGAACCATTTTGTAATACAAAATATCCATGTTAAAATCTCAATAAACTAACAGTGTTTGTAACACAAAGTAAACAAAAACTCACAATTTTCAAAAATTAAAAACTGAAACTCAGCTTTGGAAGCAAAATGAAACTGAACAGATTTAAAAGCAAAAGCTGAAAACATAATGAAAAAGAAAAAACGATATTAATACAAAGCTATAATAACTAGACTATATAAGATAACGGTGACTTCACTGGATTTATTCATCTGAAAGTATGTGGTAAACAATATATTTTTATTTACGTATTTATAGCACATAAATAATTATTTTATATCTGTTTCAATAGATGTTTGGTTTATCACTTTATTAATGCAAGTCAACTCAAATTTATTTATATAGCACCAAATCACAACAGCAGTTGCCTCAAGGTGCTTTATATTGTAAGTTAGAGAGAGAGAGAAAATTGCAACAATCCAAGCCCTCCTATGAGCAAGAGCTCTGGCAACAGTGGAAAGGAAAAACTTCCTTTCAACAGGAAGAAACCTCCAGCTTACCCCGGTTAAGGGAGGGATGGCCATCTGCTGCGATGGGTTGGGGATCAGGGGAAGAAGATCGGAAAGACACGCTGTGGAAGAATGCCAGAGGTTAATAATAACTCATGATTAATTGCAGAGTGGTGTATTAACACATAGAGAGTAAAAAAGGTGAGTGAAAAAGAAAAATTGTGCATCATGGGAAGCTCCCAGTAGCCTAGACTTATTGCAATGCAACTAAGGGGGGATTCAGAGTCCCCTGATCCAGTCCTAACTATATTCTTTGTCAAAAAGGAAGGTTTTAAGTATTTTAAGCATATTTATGAAATAATAAACCCAAAAGTCTAAAACTGCTATTTGAAAATATCCCTACTTGTTTTTAAAGCAATTCATTTCAATTTTTCCTCAATGATGGTTTGATGAATTCACACTTTTAATAATTTAATGATAGAAAAGAAGATTAATCAGACACTTGCAGATGATGAAGTGCATCAAAACATGCTTTAAATATGTTGAAGTTTAGAGTTACATTCAGTTTTCTTTCATGCGACCACTTCTAAACATAGATTGTCTCATATTTTAATCTTTGTATTCAGGCTTGGGCTGTGTACAAGGGCAAATATAGGGAGGGCAGGGACAGAGCTGATCCCACCATGTGGAAGACTCGTCTACGCTGTGCACTTAACAAAAGCACAGACTTCCAGGAAGTCCCTGAACGCAACCAGCTAGATATCACGGAGCCATACAAGGTCTATCGCATCCAACATGATAACAGCCAATCCAGGCCAGCAGGTAAAAACCGAGTGTAAGAGTTTCTTATATATATCTTTGATCTATCTACAGTTTTTGAGCTTTTTTTAAAAATAAAAATTATCTTTACTTTACAGGGTATTGCTTTAACTATATAGTACAGTATATGTGAGTATTTTATTTGTGCTAACTTTATCTACTTGTTGCTCTTCTCAGAGTCTATTCAAATAAAGGATCAAGTGATGCACCATGCCAAGAGGTCTCCAGGGACCCCCGCTTATCTGGACAAATTGGTAAACTAACCCATACAGCCAATAATCCCTGGATTAGCAAAATATCTGATAGTGGATTATGCAGTGGACACACTGTAATAATCCTAAAGAAATGAAGAAAAAATCACTTTGCTTTTAAATGGGAATATTACTTCTATTATTTCTTGTTGGCACTTCATTGCAATCGAGTTTTGAACGGAGTTTAAAGAGTTATCGATTATACTATTTTGGATCTTTCCATTTATATTCTTTGCATGATTACGAGTTTAAAATAATCCTCATTTAATTAATCCGGGGTGTTGGTACAGGTACTCAATTTATCTCTGCAAGCTGTTTTATCTTATCTCCTTGTATGTGAACTTTCTTCTGATTGGTTGTCCCTCATAAACAGAAGGTGTGAAGAACACATGTAGGTGTTCTTTGCTCAAAGCCAGAACTGTGTGCTTGAGATAAGTCAGTGAAATATCTGCTTTCACTGACATAATACAGAGCAGTCAAACTGTCTGAAACCAAGAATTTAGAGCAATCTGAAACCTGATGACTTAATATAAGAAACATCCATGAATATAAATAGATAAAAATGTAAAAAAAAAAGTCCCCTTTAAATGTGTATGTGTTCACCACGGTACACAACAGTGTGCACCTCCAATAAGAAGCTTTTGCTGTTATGTTAAAAATGTTACTTACAGTGGGGCAAAAAAGTATTTAGTCAGCCACCGATTGTGCAAGTTCCCCCACTTAAAATGATGACAGAGGTCAGTAATTTGCACCAGAGGTACACTTCAACTGTGAGAGACAGAATGTGAAAAAAAAAAATCCATGAATCCACATGGTAGGATTTGTAAAGAATTTATTCGTAAATCAGGGTGGAAAATAAGTATTTGGTCAATAACAAAAATACAACTCAATACTTTGTAACATAACCTTTGTTGGCAATAACAGAGGTCAAACGTTTACTATAGGTCTTTACCAGGTTTGCACACACAGTAGCTGGTATTTTGGCCCATTCCTCCATGCAGATCTTCTCGAGAGCAGTGATGTTTTGGGGCTGTCGCCGAGCAACACGGACTTTCAACTCCCGCCACAGATTTTCTATGGGGTTGAGGTCTGGAGACTGGCTAGGCCACTCCAGGACTTTCAAATGCTTCTTCGGAGCCACTCCTTTGTTGCCCGGGCGGTGTGTTTTGGATCATTGTCATGTTGGAAGACCCAGCCTCGTTTCATCTTCAAAGTTCTCACTGATGGAAGGAGGTTTTGGCTCAAAATCTCACGATACATGGCCCCATTCATTCTGTCCTTAACACGGATCAGTCGTCCTGTCCCCTTGGCAGAAAAACAGCCCCATAGCATGATGTTTCCACCCCCATGCTTCACAGTAGGTATGGTGTTCTTGGGATGCAACTCAGTATTCTTCTTCCTCCAAACACGACGAGTTGAGTTTATACCAAAAAGTTCTACTTTGGTTTCATCTGACCACATGACATTCTCCCAATCCTCTGCTGTATCATCCATGTGCTCTCTGGCAAACTTCAGACGGGCCTGGACATGCACTGGCTTCAGCAGCGGAACACGTCTGGCACTGCGGGATTTGATTCCCTGCCGTTGTAGTGTGTTACTGATGGTGACCTTTGTTACTTTGGTCCCAGCTCTCTGCAGGTCATTCACCAGGTCCCCCCGTGTGGTTCTGGGATCTTTGCTCACCGTTCTCATGATCATTTTGACCCCATGGGATGAGATCTTGCGTGGAGCCCCAGATCGAGGGAGATTTTCAGTGGTCTTGTATGTCTTCCATTTTCTGATGATTGCTCCCACAGTTGATTTTTTTCACACCAAGCTGCTTGCCTGTTGTAGATTCACTCTTCCCAGTCTGGTGCAGGTCTACAATACTTTTCCTGGTGTCCTTCGAAAGCTCTTTGGTCTTGGCCATGGCGGAGTTTGGAGTCTGACTGTTTGAGGCTGTGGACAGGTGTCTTTTATACAGATGATGAGTTCAAACAGGTGCCATTCATACAGGTAACGAGTGGGGGACAGAAAAGCTTCTTACAGAAGACGTTACAGGTCTGTGAGAGCCAGAGATTTTCCTTGTTTGAGGTGACCAAATACTTATTTTCCACCCTAATTTACGAATAAATTCTTTACAAATCCTACCATGTGAATTCATGGATTTTTTTTCACATTCTGACTCTCACAGTTGAAGTGTACCTCTGGTGCAAATTACTGACCTCTGTCATCATTTTAAGTGGGGGAACTTGCACAATCGGTGGCTGACTAAATACTTTTTTGCCCCACTGTATAAGCCTCATGCAATGTTTATCTAACCTCGGTTTCTTTTTTTGTAGCCCCCAAATAAAGAAGAATCCTTTCAAGGAGACAAAGAAGAAAAAATATTAACAGGTAAGACTTACATACACAAACTGGTACATCACTATAGAACCATTAAGGATAATCATGACCACAAAGATCAAACGTTTTTTGTAAAAGTGTGCATTTATCCTTGCTAGGTTTCACACGTGGGCATGAGATTGTTATGGCATTTGGTCACCTTTGAGCTATTTGAGTGCTTGTTCATTTTCCTATATATGAGTTGACTGCAGTGATACGTTGTCCATGGCCCCATATTGGCCCTTTTCTGTGTTCCCAAATGGTTTGTGAGATGCCGATTGGGTAAACACATGATTTGGGTGAGAAGCTGGCTTACATTGGGATACTGATGCTGTTAACACAGTTATATTTTTGCTGAAGGGGTTCCTGCTGGCTGCAAAAAAAAAAGACGAAGCTCCATAAATCAGTCATTCTCTAAACTTCTTTAGACAGAATTTAATTCCATTTTGAACAGTTTTTTTTTTGTAGTGCCAGAAGGAGTCTCATATTTCTTTTTGTCAGTGAAGTTGATCAACAACTGTTAGTTAGATTGCTGTCAAATAGTTTTTTCTTTATTTTTGGTCAAACTGGATTGGTAAGATAGTCACTCTTATGTCAAACTGTTTGTTGACATGGGAAAACTGTCTGTTGCAATCAGATGGTTTGATATGCCAACCCTTCTCAGAATTTTACTCAGCTTAAAAATAAAAGCAGCAACGTCGTTTTATGTGTGTTTTTTCTGCTTTAGAAAACCTGATGAGGGAGCACATGTACTGTGAGTTAGTGGAAAAACATCAAAACCCGGCCCCTGCACCTATAGCCTTCTTTCCTACACTTGCTATATCAGGTAAGAGCATTTTTAGGATTATGCACAGACAGGTGAACGTGTTGTTGGCTTTTTCAGCATATGGTCTGGAACACATACTATCTTTTGTGTGTATTTTTTAAAATAGAACTATTTTGTTATATTTTGTAACTCTGTAATTTGTTGTATTATTTAGTTTACTCTAGTTATTGTTCTGGCTTTGTTGGAGCAACTGTGACCACAGAATTTCCTCTGGGATTAATAAAGTATTCTGATTCTTATTCTTATCTTAAAGACTTCCGTATGCAGGTGATGTTGGTGTATCAGGGCCAGATAGTGACGAAAGTGACCACCAGGAGTCCAGATGGGTGTTTTATCCTGCAGGGACATGTTCCTTTGGGAAATGAGAAGATTTACGGACCCTGCACTGCCCAACAGCTTTCTTTCCCTTCCCCGGGCTCTGTATGCCAGCCACCCACTATGGCTGAAGCAATGAATCGCCTTCTTTGTCACCTGGAAAGAGGTGTTCTATTATGGGTGGCCCCAGATGGAGTGTTTATCAAGAGATTCTGCCAGGGCAGAGTGTACTGGAACGGCCCCATGGCCCAACACACCGACAAACCCAACAAACTGGAGCGAGAAAAAACCTTCAAACTGCTTGATATACCCACATTTCTCAATGGTAAGGCAGCTCATGCATACATCACAAATCTTTCCTCCATGCAAACAGGTGTTGTGTTTTTATCATCGATCTGAATATACCAATTATCATCTGCGCAGGTCTCCAGAACTGTCTACAGGGGAGGGGGCCTACACCCTCTTATGAGATTGAGCTCTGCTTTGGAGAGGAATATCCAGACCCCAATGTACCTAAAACCAAGAAGCTGATCATGGCTCAGGTGGGTGGAAAAACTTTACAGATTTACTTAGACATTGTCACTGTTTAGCATCTGGTTGTAAATAAAATATCAAATATCCTTTTAATTTTTATTTGATTTGCTCATAAAAACAGGGGATTTAATTAAAAAACGGTTTTCAGTTTCAAATTAAGATTCATATTCTATAAATCTTCTACGCTATGAGTTAAAATGGTGGTCAAATGGCTCCTCCTGTCCATGTGTTGAATCATCCTTGGTCAAGGTATCAAACACCAAGTTACCCCCAGTGCATCCATCAGAGCATAAATGTTAGATAAAAGCACTGGATGAATGAGACTCATAGTGAAAAAGTGCTACTCTATATAAATACCAGTCCAATCCAATCTATGTTCCTTTTACAGTTCAGTGATATGTGACAGTGCATCTGATTGGCTGTCATCACCTTGTATGTTTTTAAAATACCCCACCTGGTAAATATTAACTAAATTTTATGTCAAGCTGAAAAGTCTTTTCCCTTCCAAAGTCAAATCAGGACTTTGGAACATGAAAGCCCGCCGTGCAGCAATAGTAATGTCAACCAGCAGAGGTCCCCATAAGCATATTAATTGTGTATCACAATGTCCTGTTGGTCAGGTGGTTCCCTTGTTTGCAGTGGAGCTATTGCAGAGGTTCAATTTGGCAGAAACTGAAGAGAAGCCTCTGACCATCACCTCCAACACAGCGGGAGAGAAGATGTAGGAGGATGAGGAAAGCTACCGTGCTTCAGGGTAGGCTTGGACAGTGTACAAGTGGATTACTGAAGGTGTGTTTCTTCCCTGTAAAGACACCCGCAGAGCATTACAGTGCTGTCAGCAGAGATGGAGATGTGTTTAAGAAACATATCATTGCAACACTGACCTGTTTGTAATGCATCAAAGTAATTTGCTTTTTATTTCTACCTTTTGTTGACTGTAAAGTGTTACCAAGTGCTCTGCAAACATATTGTTTAACCCAATAAAATGTGCTTCTAAAATACTGTAACATTAAATCTTTATCATGTATCCAATATTGATCTCATATATTTAGAGTAGTACTGCTAAGTAATTTAAATTCATAATGCTTTACAACAAATGGCATGAATAAAGTGACACTTGTAAATAAATCTATAAAGCTTTTTTTCCCTTTATTTCTAGCCAACATCATATAACATTCACAATTTTTAAAAATATACATTTTTTTGTAGCTATAACATTTAAAAAGAAAAATCAAATTTTTGAAAATAAAAAAAAACCACAAACTAAAGTGAGAGAGTGTGCTGAATCAGAGAATACCCGTATCTGAGTTTAAAATACTTTCATCATTTTCCCTGCCTTCAAACATATACAGTACATAAAAAATGAGATGGGAACAAAAGCGTACAGTACACAGGGGTCAAGAGTATTCACAAAGCATCATGTTCCAACGTGTTATTAGCACCATTACTCTTCAGCCATACTGCACTTTTTTACTCTTTCCATCATTCAGTTTTTAATGGAAAAACACCATGAGTGTCGAGGCGATGTGGCACAGACCTGTCTGTGTGGGTGGGATTGTCTGTTACGCAGTTTTCATTAGTGTTCTCCCTTTCTCAGAGATAATGTTAAGAACATATTGGAGAGTAATGCCTTGACGAACAACCGTTTGAAATGACTCCCAGTGATGAGAATAAAAAAAGGCTAAGAGTTGCTCGTACATTCACCTTGCCTGCCCAGGCCGACCCGTAGGCATCGGCTCAGAAGCAAGAAAAGAAGAAGAAAAAGAAAAGAAAAATGCATTGCAAAATTGACGGAGAGATTGCATTAAATCTGTTTAGCATATTTACTGTATATAACACCTGTAATGCAATATATATATAGTCAATTTTTGTTCATGTATATCTGCAATTCTTCAGTAGCATTAACTTTCATAACACTGATTGAAAATACCCTGCAGCAAACACTTTCGGTAAGTAGGTGTGGGGGACAACAACCATTACAAAAACAGAGTGAACACACAAGTGCTTGATTGTCTCACTAAATGTCATCAGTGTTTGTAAGCAGCCATCCAGAGAATCTTCAGCTGCTGCTCCTTTCAGGGCTGTGCTAAGTTAAATATGAGGGATGGAAAGGAAAGGAAAGGGAAAAAGGTGAAAGGAAAGGAAAGGAAAGGAAAGGAAAAAGGGTAATGAAAGGAAAGAATGGTGGAGGAAGGGGCCTTAATAGAGTTGACTATCATTTGGGCAGCAGTATGGACACCTGCAAACTGTGTTTTCTGTTGTTTATATATATATATGTATTTTTTAAATTTCCTTCCCTGCAACCCTGCCTTGAGGTCTCTCCATTGTTTGTCTTGGTTGGTGCAACAGAGACAAGGAGGGTGTGTATGTGCGCCTGTGTATGTGTAAGTATGCATGTGAGTTCTACTGCCACTTCATTAGCTTGGAGCCATGAGGTAAATCCAGGAGGCTTTCATCAGTTCTGGTTGAGGGAAGGGTGTCTGGGGCAGACCAGCGCCGTTTGCGTGGGCGCTGCTGGTCCTTAGCCAAGGGCTCTCGGGCCAGAGCGCTTGGAGGGGCCGGCACGGTTGGGTGTGGGTGTTGAGGCAGAGGGGGAGGAGGAGGTGGTGGTGGCATCTCCTCCCTGTGCGAACTGCTGGATTCTGCTGCAGCCCTCGAGGGTAGTTGCGTGCGATGGGTCCTGGAGCTGGTACGAGTGTGTGTCCGATGGGTCGGGGTGGGGGTGAGGGCCAAGCAGACATCACCCTCTGTGAGCTGGCGGCAGGGCAGGCTGTACAGCTGTGTGGTTCTCTGGGGACAGCAAGAAGACCAGCCTCTGTCTTGCACAAAGAACGGATACTCCACCAAGACCTTCAGTAACTCCTACACAAAACCACAACATTGTTATAAACTCAAAGAAAAGACAGTGCATGTCTGGCACTTATTATCAATACAGTGACACGTTGGTGTTTAGCGAAATGTATAAACCAACCTATAAAATGCAGCTTTTGACCAGGGAATATCAAAGAAATAGCAACCTACACTATGAATAATCACTAAGTTTGTCCTTTAATATTTTGGCTATCTACTTGAGGATTTATATCTATCAATGTGTGTGTGTGTGTGTGTGTGTGTGTGTGTGTGTGTGTGTGTGTGTGTGTGTGTGTGTGTGTGTGTGTGTAAGAACATATGTCAAAGCAAAGCTGACCTGAGTGTTGCGGTCTGTGAGATGGACATGCAGGTGACTGAAGCCTTGTGTACTACTGGGGGAAATCTGCAGGACGGTGCAGGTGCTGAGGTGGAATTCTGGGGAGCTATCTGCACTCCTCAGGAAGTCCTCAGTCCTCAGCTCCTCCACCCGCTTCAGTCGCCCGCTGGCTAGCTCAATCAAAGAACCCTTGGTGAAGTGAGGTAGGAGTGCAGGGGGAGATGGGTGATGATGGGAAGGAGACAAATCTCTCCCTCTGTCTCTTTCTCTGTCCCGTCGTCTCTCACGCTCACTGTCTCTTTCTTGGTCTTTGTCATACTGTGATTGCTTCTGTTTTTCTTTATCTGTACTGCGCTCCCTCTCCCTTTGTGTGACCTTGTCTCTTTCTTGGTCTCTGTCCTGGTCTCTTTGTGGCCTGTCATGGCTGTTAGGTAGACCCAGTGGTGAGTGTGGTGAGTTCCTATAGTTGTGCTGTCTGGGGCCTGGCTCCCTGTGCAGGCTGTAAAGACTTGTTCCTGAGGAGCTGTAGAGTGGATAGGTTTGAGCCTGAGGGCTGGAGGGACATGCCGATCCCAAGGAGTAGATGATTTGGGTTTCAGCTGGTGTGGCCCCTAGGTGATCCAATAGTCCCCCTCTACTTGCCCTGGAGTCTGGTCCAAGAGGATGGGGACTGAGAGAAAGCAAATTGGAGCTGGTCTTAACTATTCCAGGCAGATGTCTATCCTGCAGTGAGGAATGTGGCTCAGCGGCCCCCTGAGCTTGAGAGTCTGACAAAAATGGCCCTCCAGAATGGATACGTGTTGTTAGATCCTCCTGCTGTCGCCGTCCACCATTGGCATGGGAGCTGTGTGGACTAATATCAAGCTGGGCTCTGCTGCTATCATTCCCATAGTCTCCTGTGAGCAGAGGCCTAGAGGCTGAGGCAGTCCTGCTGCCTGACCCATCCAGGCCATTGGGCCGCTTTCCCAAGTACCTGGGTCTCACTTCAACTAAGCTTGGTTCTTGGGAGTAGAGAGGGTGGTGGCCAAACAGGTATGATGGGGAAAAGAGAGAGGAGCTATAGTCCCGCCGACCGCTGTTAATATAGGACCACATCTCTCTGGGACTGGCTGGGAAGGGAGTCTTAAAGGATGAAGTAGAGGAGGATGATGGAGAAGGTGGCAGAGAAAGGGGAACCTCCCCTCTGAGCCACCTGGAGTGATGGGGCAGGGATGAGGAAAGAGGATCATCTCTCCAAGCGGGTGATCCTGAGCCCCTCCTTTCGCTGACCTGCCCTGTGAAGAGCGGAAGAGAAACAGTGGGTGAATAGCTTAGGGTCCATGGTATGGGCACAGGGAGGCCTGGTATTGGAGCAGGAAGGGGTGGAGGAGTATGTAGGAGATGCGGGTTCGGATTTGCCTGGACACGGTCCCTTTCACTGGCTTCTCCTCTCCCTATACTGGACCGACTCCGCAGAGGTACAGGGGGTTTAAACTCATCCAGGGGGATGTGGTGTTCTGCTGATCCTTGGCGAGACTCCCTCTTCTTCGGAGGGAGGCACTCTTTGCCGCGGTCAGGGCTGGGATTCATGGGTGGGCTCCAGCGGCAGTGGGGGCCCCCTGTTTATGGGTGTAGGCTAGGTCACATGGGCCTCACGGGAGAAAGAGGGGTGCAGACAGAGGGGAAAGCTGACACACAGCATCACTGTCAGATCACTGTGGATTCTCTTGTGCTGAAGCACCACTCACCTACAGAGAGGATAAAAGAGGACAGAAAACAGAGATAGGTGGGTAAACTTGAGGGAGGGGACTGAGACAGAAGTAAGAGAGATTAAGTGTGAACACTGAAGAGGAACAGTCTGTTAGGTCCTGGCATCAGTTGTAGTTAAGACTTAGCTGTCAGTCTGGTCAGACATACAAACAAACATTCTGCTGTATCAGGCAGATGGAGAGAAATCAGTTGGTGACTCCCTCTTCCAAACTACTTTAAAGAGGTTAGAAACTCCAAGCTTTTCTGATTGCTGTAGCTAATTAGTCATTACCTTTGCAGTGCGGTGGGACTGAAACCACCCAACTTACTCGATTCATTCAAACACATTACTCCCACATGTGGGCTAAAAATACATTTTGCAGCCAGTGAAGTTCAGAGGCAGTGCAGTATGTATGTGTATGAGTGCGCAAAAACACACACGTAGAGCACTCACAGCAGGAGAGTTTTCATCTCTGACTCTCGGGATGATTGGAATATGCAGATACGTTTTTGTACCACTTTCATGAACCACCCCCTCGACACCCTCGGGTGCTCTCTTTATTCTATATAAGCCTTACTACTAACACCCCTCCAACCCTTCTCTCTGAGACAAGCACATGGACAGCAACAGACACACAAATACTCCCCTCAGGCAGCTGTACTTACTCCCCCAGTGAAAGGCAAAGCTGGTCACCACCCACCCAAAGCTGACAGAAGCACTGTTGATATTACCACCAGTTGTTGTGGATACAGGGTATATGTCTTTGCATATTAATTATGTGTCACAGCAGGGAATGCAGGGGGAAAATGCGCATCTGTTTGCGTCCCTGCACGCACGTATGCGATGTTTGTTTGCGTGCATGTGTTATTTTTCTTTTTTCCCTGGAAAAATATGTGAATGTGTTTATTTGTTTAGGTCTTTGTGTGCGTGTGTGTTTGTGTTTGAGTCCTCAAATGTGTCAGAGATTTTGCAGCCTTGTTTCATTCAGTGAGAAGTGCGGGGGAGCTCCTTCAATTCTTCTCCAAATGCTTTAAATGAGCTCTTTTGAAATGATGGCTGCCACGCTCTGAGTCCAGCTGTTCCCTCCGCCGCCACCGCCATCGTTGTTCCCGCCGCACCAGCCCCGCACTCACCCGCAAGTCTGTCTCAACTGCCTACCGACTCCCTGCCGTCTCACCATCCGCCACACTGTCACCATGGCAACTGTATCCACACACACTCACACATCCAGCTGGTTAGAGAGGTTAGATAGGGATACTCCATAGAGAGGCGGGAACACTGTTGCTCATCAAGTGACTTGGTCCAAAAACAGAATAAGTGTTAGAGTGGAGCAAGCTGTTTGTGTATCTGAGTTGAAAACTGAAAACTGGGCAGTGAGAGGAGGGGCTTTCTTTCATCCCGGATGCCGGCAAGAAAGGTGAAGAAAATTCGTAAATGTTTATAATGCACAATAATTAGGTTAGTAGATGAAGCAGATGATGAGGGTCAATGTTAAGTGACTTCTTTTAAGTTATGCTGAAAGCTGGGGGCTAAAAAAAGGCCTTGTGTTTCAAAAAAGATATATTCTGGATATGGGGCCTTAATCAGACGTTACGTAATCTACAGACATTTTCAATGTGCGTTCATCTGAGCTGTTAATATTTATGTTCACAATAATTTGTTAAATTCATTGACTTAAAGTTTTATTGGTTTCTTCAATATGCCAAAAAAGCCTTTTTAGAAAGCAATAAAATAAACCTAAAAACAAACATCAAAATCAACAAAGTATTCAAAGGCTTTCTTATGTTTTTTTTTTCTATAGCAGAATTTCATTAAACAAGCACTTGTCTAGAATCCAGATGTCTTAAATAATAATAAAAAAAATTGGCTTCAGCTTTTGTCCTCATATGACTCTTATACTCTCGCCATCTTGACAGTCATTATGAAAAAGGTTGTCAAAATAGACCGAATATAAACTTGCCAAAAAAAAGTACAAGAAAACAAAGAACACAATTGTACATGTGGAGGAGTTTGCAGAGAAATGTCAGGTTCTAACAGAATACTCCTACACTGTGCAGACATGCACACAGAGAGTTGGAATTTAGCTGGAGCTACTGTTGTTGTAACATTTAAATATATCAAAAGCGTCCGATCAAAGCCATAATGATGTTACATGTTCCTTCCAATTAGGGATTCCTCAGTTTTTTGCATGGCTTTGTAACAATATATGCAATTAATAAATGCAAGTGTGTCTCATTTTCACTACAACTTATAAAATAATCCATAAATGTTCTTTTTATTACATTGAAATGCAAAATGCTTACATTTTCAACTTCTGAACAACTTCAAAATTTGACATGTACATTTGCAGTGCTCTTCCTCGTCCCGCCTTTTCTCTTCACACATTACTCAGGAGTAATGTCCAACATCAGAAAAACAGAACTGCTAAATTTTGGTTGCTACTTTTGCCTACTTTGATATTTCGCCTATTTTTTTTTAAATAAAGAAACATCAAACAATAGTTCCATCATTCTAACTGCAACAAAAACACATGTAATAGGTGCTCTTATCCAAGGAGAAGACAGACAAGTTGATGGAGTTGCAAGTTGTTGTGACTTGATGTCACACTGACCTTACAGCAGGCTAAGCAGACATCCCGGAGTTGGCAGTCATTCATATTGTAGTCCTCCCAGAGGGTCAACCCACTCCTCAGCTCCTTACTGTGCTACACTGCTTCTCCAAAGCACTACAGCCAGTTACAACACCCGCAGATATCAGCAGCTTCCAGCTACACACTGCCTCTGATCTCTGTACGCATGAAATAGCACCAGCGAGCCCACCAAACTGAGGGAAAAAACTGAGAGCCTGCTATCCGTCTGTGTCTGTTGTGTATATGAGTACGTGTGTGTCAAGTGAGTGTGTATATGCTTGTGTGTGCAAAGGGCTGAGGAAATGAGTAATATCTAGCAGTGAGAAACATGTCTGCTATGCAGAGCCACACAGGCAGACCAGTTGCTGCTGCCGCCCACTTGCTTTAATCACTGTGAGGGATACAAACATGCATACACTTATATACACACACGCATACACATATATGTATACATTGTATACATATTTATATTTATATATGTGTGTGTACACTTATATAAATATATATATGCACACACAATCGAGGATGCAGCCCATATAGATTATATACTGCACACCCAATCTTAAATGCATAAAATAAAATAAAATAAATCAGTAATGAAAATCATTCATCTATATGTGTGAACATATTTCAGAAGACATACTGCCACATTAAAGTAAGGGAGGGATAAAGGGGAGGCAGAGACTGTTGAGAGACAGGGAGGGACGTGGTAGGAGGCTCATCCTACACACACTCTCAGACTTAGGCTTTTGCTGCTGCTTCTGACTCAAAACTAAACCTCACATCCATCAAGCGCGCACACACAAATACACACACACAGACACACACACACAATACTTGTTCTTTTTTGTTTATCTGTAGTTTCATCTGAATTTGTGTCCTTTGTTCTCATCAAAGCACTTTATGGCGAACCTGCTTGTTCAAAGAGCTTTTATGAATACATTTGATTTGACTTCATATGCACACACACACACACACACACACACACACACACACACACACACACACACTCATACTCAAGCTCGTACGCTAACAGGAGCACTGCAGGAGAGCTCTGAATGATTTGCTTCAGTGATTCAGTCGATACAAGTGAAGTGTGTTGGTATAGCGGGTATGGCTTATTAGGACTGTATCGGCGCGAGCAGTGTATTTCATTCACAGCGAGAAATCAAAAACCTGTCAGTGATAAAGCCTTCTGAAAAATAATAAACAGGCCCTGCACTGAAAACGCAATACTATGCAAATAACCCTGTCTGATTCTCGTCAAAGAAACAGGGCCAAACCTCATCTCAAACAAGCTTATGTTAATTATCAGCACAAAATTGCGATTCAGAAACAAGAACATAAAGTGGAGCACAAGAGAAAAAAGGATTTAATGAAGCAATCAAATCATTATTCACGGTTAAGTGAAAAAAAGAAATCTTTCTGTTCCTTTACAGTTCTATAAGCAAACCATTTGTACCCACCAACAGCACATCAGAAGTTAATCTTGTCTAACTTCTCATCTTCAAAGAAATGGAAAGCTAATCAGACAAGTAGGTGTGTGTTCAAAAATCAGCCTAAAGGCCACATTAAAACAATCTCAGAGTCAGGCGACAACTGCCAAGTGCATCTCCTCTGACATTTAGAAAACATTACTTGTATTTTTTTTTCAAAGTGAAAATGATGTGCATCGAGGTTGTGTGGGCATGAGTGCTGTCTGCTAAAGCAATTGTTAAATTTATGTGGGTTATTTGAGTATCACAATCATATCACAAGAGACTGTAGGTAAATTCATGAGGCGGTGCAGATTAAGAACAACACGGCATATATTAGGACTTTAAATGAAACTAAATTTTACATTAAAAATAAAATAGAAAAAAATATTTTGAAGGTAATTAGATTTTTTTTTATTAGGTAGACTGCTCCACTAGGCCATAATGAATAAAGATAAAATATACCAAGTATAGTAGGAACAAAGGTAGTTCACAAACAGAACATAATTTGCAGTTGTTAAAAAAAGCTGTATTACATTATGTTTATTTTATAATTGTTTCTCACTTGTCTTGCATTTCTTTCCAACCCATTTTTATGACAGCGGGAGCAGTAATTATAACAAGAGCTATGAAGAAATACTCAAAATCCATAGTTTATCTTGCAAAACTATATTTATGGTGATGGACATGGACATAAAATCTGAATCACAAGTCCCTGTGTCGCTGTTTACATAAAAGAAACTTAAATGTAGCTGTGCATTTGCACTTTTTTCTGATCTAGAGCAATAATTAAATATGCACTTTTTTTCTATGGTGTATCACTTTCAACAGTGCAAAGTTACACATTACTGTATGTGGGAGATTGACTGGAATGGATTCGCACTTACGCCTTTACCGCTTGCACTGTAACTTGTTGGCCAATCATTGCAATAGAAAAGAAAGAAAAGAAAAAAGATGAAACGGTTTTATGGCACTGCATATCACAAAGAAGAAGAAAAAAAAAACCCATCGTGGCAGATGCCTGCAGAGGCAGGATAACACATTCCAAAAGATTTGGTTTTCTTCGGCAATGCATTGCAAGGGGACGTATCTGTTGTGATTTGGATGAGAGGCTGTAGCCCGACAGACAGAAATGACAGAAGGCGTATAAAAATCGCTCTGTAATTTACCATAAAGCACTGCACGAACATTTCCACTTATTTTTACATTTTTTAAATATATATTTCCTTTGTGCTAGTCAGTACCGTAGAAGAGTGTGGTATTTCTTGTATGTGTAGCAAAGACATAATAAAAAAAAAGAAAAGAAAAAATAAAATGTACGGAAAATAAGTCTCACAGATTTTGAAAACTGGTTCAATTATTTTGCATATTAAGACTTATTCATTATACTTTACTAATACTACTATAGGTTGCTAATAATTACACATACCATATTACATATAAGTGACATATGTAAGTGACTGACAAGATAGCAAGCAGCAGGCAGTTGTAAATAATGATTTACAAGGGTGTGCCAAGGCCCTTCTAATCAGTTAAAAGAGTGACAAATTGCCTTTCTGATGTGACGAGACGAGATGTGGAGGCTGAACGAATAGTTTTGAAAATTTCAACTTTGAAAAATACACAAAAGCAACCAATTTCTAAAACAATGGCTGATTTACTGTACCTTTATTTCATATATATATATTTTTTATTTCAATAAATTGGATGATTATGCAAGATAACTTGCCGCTTAAATAAAAGATTTTAAACTAAAATCAACAAAGCCAGGTCAGTTAGCAGATGCAATACTTTCATATTGGGAAAAAAAAAAAGGAAATAATTTAAATGTTCAGGTGTAAATAAAATCATATGAACACAGTCAGCTTTTATATGAAACACTATTCAGTATTTGATAGACATTTACACGTAATAGCCCAGTCATAGTGAAAGAAATAGGACTGGGTTCATCACTGGGTATTTACTATGACAGAGGTATAGAAATGACTGTTGTCTTCTACTTATGTAGCACGCTTTGAAATTCAAGCAAATTCAAACGTATATATACAAATATTAACACAACAAACACACTGCGTGTTAATCATTTATGGTACTATGATAGCACTAAGGCGTTTGGTGTACTCTTCCTCAGTCTCTTCTGTTTCTGCTTGTCTCACTCTCTAGCTTTGCACTATTTAATCTGTCCATCTCACACCTACACACACACACACACACACACACACGCACACACATGGGGTCAGGCCAAGACGAGAAAGGTCAGATGAGTCAGACTACATCCAACAAACCGTAGCAGGAGTGTAAAGTACCATGAGGGGTTAAAGACCTCTACAGTTGAGGATTTAGAGAGCATGGGACATTTTACTTTTTTTTACATTTTTTTTTAAGAAAATGACATTTAGTGTGGGGGTTCCCCACCCCCAACCAACCCCCACCTCTCCCTCATCCTCATGTGTAGCCTTGTATTAAGTATCCGATCACGTTTCAGGCTGGGTAGAAGATCTATGATGGACGTCTGATGCAGCAGAAATTTGTTGCTGAATGTAACAGATCAGAACAAAGGGAAGAGAAGAGGAGACAAGAGAAGAAGATGTGGGGGGGAGAGGAAGAGAGAGAGAGAGAGAGAGAGCGAGAGAGAGAGACTTTATATTTATATAAACTTTGTTTTGATTTGCACCCACCATTCCCTTTAAGTCAAGCACACCATCACATCGCAACTGATCCACTGGATCCCCTTTGCTGTAGGGGTCAAGCGTCTTGATTAATTTGTAGACCAGTTAGCAAACATTCTCATTCGTTATAATTTTCTCATTTATTAGGATGAGCTGTGGTGGTAGAGTAAGGTTGAGGTGTGGGATGGGAGGGGTGGGTTGTGGGGGGGAGTACTACTAGCTTTGTGCAGCAGATTACTCTACAAAAAGCCAGGCTAAGCTGATAAAAGGACACGGTGATACGGGCTTGTTGGGCAAAACGCCAGGTCAGCCTTCAGGGCACTGACCCATTCTTCAGCAGGATGAGCCAGCAGCCCTGCCCGCAGCAGGTTCATCATAATGAAGATCAGATTATGGCTCAGGAGTTACTATTAACACCCCTACACACACACACACACACACACACACACACACACACACACACACACACACACACACACACACACACGGCAGGCTCCATGTACACAAAAACGTGCATGCAAAGAGTCATAAGACTGATTCTTTGTTCACTTATGACAGCTGTGTACACCTCATAGCTGCATAAAGTAATAAATATATTGCTATTTTTTTTTGTATGAATAAGATCAACAGTCCAGCAAAAATAAACATCACATATAAACTCCTAAACATGACAACTGAAAATACAACTGCTGAAGATTGCAAGAGCAGAGTTAATAGGAGGAGAGTATGGCAGACTACAATGTGAAGTCTGTAATGTATTGCTGAGTTAATCCCTGTGAATCCTAACTGGTACGGCCTAAGGCAGGCTTAGTATAGTTCTGGGAGGAAATCCCCCTATGTAGTGGTACAGGCCATTAGCCCCTAGGGTATAAATAGGGCAGCTATTGCTCCTTAAGCTGGCTTTTACGCAATATCAGTTAAAAATATGACTTGACTAATTACATGCAGGTCAGCCAGTCAGCAGAAGCAAAAAATTCTCCACCTCATGCTCCTCTTTCTTTGACCGTGGTGGCCTGCTGCTGTCTGTCTCTCTTTACTTCTGTAAATACTTCAGTGTGCACTTCACATACAAGTGTGCACACATGGGTCAGCGCGAAACAACTTGACAGGTATTCTGCAAATCTTGTGGCTGACATTCTCTGGGGCGGGTGTCATGCAATTGTCATTCATTGACATTTAAAGCGTCTGCTGATGGAAGTTTCATTTTTGCATTTTTCCATTGTCTCAGTGTGATCATTTGCCTATAATGTAGCATCTACACCACATATGCTTTCAACCACCAAGTACTTAGATTGGTTTCAATTTCTAGGCATCAAATAGTTCACAAAGATATAAAAACACACAAAACAAACACCAACTGACTAGTGTTTGTCAGATGAAAACAATTCTTATGCAATAGCAGTGATGTCACGCATTGCAGATGCACAGTCATGCTTTGGTATTTTCCATCATGGGCCTCACAGGCTCCTTTTTCTTTTAACTTAGATCTCCAACTTCTTATGTACATTCTCTCACAGGTAGAACAGTCAGAGTTTTGGAATTTGTGAATTAGTGACATGATTAACCCGACTCAGAGCCCTTCATCCAAGCCGTACTCTCACACTATGAAATCATCAGCTTACGAGTGGGGTGGAGGCGGGAGAATAGGGGAAAGCCAAAGGGAGGGTGATGAAGTCTGATGGGGTGAAAAGAGCTTGAAAGGGAGAGGACAAGTGTCTGTGTGTGTGCGTGTGTGTGTGTGGCTGAAGAGGAGGGGGATTACTTTTCATTCCAAAGTTTTGTTGTTTTTGGCATTGTCCCCTGGCGACTGCCACTCAAACTGGGTTTCTGTTGGTTGTCTGGTTTAGCAGCAAAAATGTCAGCAAGCTGTAAGCAAACATAGTGATGACATCTCCATGGAGAGAGCATGGCCAGGTCTCCTGTTGGTAGCTTAAGTGCCATTCATTTTCAGAGAGACTGTCTAGACTGGCTTCACATATACTGTCTAGAGTACCTTTATCCCTGCTGGTATTCAAGGCAACATTGCTATACACTGCCATTATTGCTATTGCTGTACAACCCCTCCCACACCAAATCTGCCAACCAGCCACACACGGTCACAGTCATTTACTCAACACATGCTTATTCAGTTTGTTATAGAGGGTGCTGCAAATTATATCGAAATATGATTGAGTGGGCTTAATGCTTCGTTTCAAAATGAATACAAGGAAAGTCCCAAATCCACTTGAGAGAGAACCTTTATCACCCATCAATTTGATGATGTCTGCTCATAAAAAGAAGATAAATTAAATTAGTGAAAGATGCTTTGATGAGTTATTTTAATATTCTCCAAGACCAAAGGGGGGAAAAAAGAGACGAAATGAGTAGGAAGAGTGCTCGGATAGAAAAGGTAATATACATCCCACTTTCGGATAGGGTTTAAGGTCACTATTGATACAGGATGTATCAGATGTTACACCTTCAGTACAGTGACACCAAAGCCAATACTGTGCATTCTATTGTTTGTGCACACCGGGTCTGTCTGAGGGAGCAATTTTACTTGCACGGGCTTCAGCAGGCAGAACGGCAGGCTTGGCTAAAAAACTGTGGGTGTTAGTGGTGGGTGGCCCGGTTGAAAGGTCACTGACCCCTATTGTAGATGAAGTGTGGAGGAGTAGGAGAACATACTGCTTGATCATACACAAGGGTTAGCATGTCAAGGCCAAGGAAAACGATCTGTATATATACAAAGAGCAAGAACAGACTTGGATAACCGGCAGATTAAATATGTAAGTTTGCTTTTGACCACACACATACACTGGTTTATAAGCATATACATATCTTCAGTTAACATAAAAAATAAGCAGATTCAAATGGAGATTCATCGATGAAATGCCACTCCCTGCACCTTCATCTCTTAGGACACACTGATCAACAGGTGTGCTGTCACCTTAAAGCAGTCTGGCACAGTGTCAACTGTATTCAAACACTTGCCTGTGTTTGGGATTATTCATCACACACTCCTGGCTCCTCTGCTGAGCTCCCAAGCCAATTCTCATACCATTCCAATTGTGGGAGTGCTGATCTTGGAACAGCAGACATGCAAGTCCCTTTGACTGACTAAAAATGGCACAAATGAAGAACTACTTCATAATGAAATAAAGTTCACAGAATAATTACCTAATGTCGCAGCTTCTCTTTTCACTATGCCTCCTAAATTAGACGCTGTATGAGTTTATAGTAGGACAGCACTAAGGTGACTCCCTGTCCATTCCTTGAGAGGACATGCAAGACTGGCAAAGACACGCAAGCTTTTGTATGCCAATAGGTGTGACTTGGAGTGACAATGAGGGTGATTATTCCTCACACATCGTGCCTGAATGTTTTCTTGCCTTCTAAGTTCCTGAAAATAAACTTGTTAAACAAAATTAAAAAGAAAATGAACGCATAAATGAGGTTACGTGGAGTTAGGTAAACTCAGACACTTGCTAAAATACTGCATCCACGATGCGCTTCACTGTGTTCAAGACAGAATTTTCCCCTTTTAAATTCAGCCTTAAAAGTGACTCGTATATATGAGCAACATATGATTTCTTTAATCATGTCTCTGCATGAATTTACACTTCATTCTGTAAGTTTTCCCTTTTTGTGCCTTTCACTTTCAGTCTCCTTACCCCACCCACTCTATGTCTTCCTCTCCGTCTTTCCCTCTCACTCATCTGGGTAGCTGTTTGAGAGCATACACTCAACGTGGGTGGGAGTGCTAGAGTAGAGTATATGACTGTTAACACAAGGTGCAGGGTGTGTGTGTGTGTGTGTCTGCCTGTCTGCGTGGTGCTGTAGGTGGAGAGGCACAGCAGGGCGTGAAGGAGCGCTGTGATAATGACAGGCCATGCATTATATAACATGCAGATTGCATAAGGAGAAGATTATTTTGGGTCCAGATATTGAGGATGTATAAGTAATTTTTTTCTTTTTTACGTGGGTGTATAGCACTATGCGCACCTCTAAGTGCACGGATGTGCGTTTGTGTTGAAATGTTCTGAAATGTACTCACTTTTGTGGTTTCTTTCGAGGAGTGTGTGGGTGTTAAGTAAACTAAAGTGTATTATGTGTTTGTAAGAAGGGGGCATGAATGTTTTCAGATTTCTTTCATAGCTATCTGCATATCAAAACAAGTATGTGGGAATGTTGGCACATTTGTGTACAGTGTGCATAAGGGTGTCTTTATTGCAAGCTCCCACTCATTATCACTTTTAGACTTCAGAGAGATCCACTTGGAGGAAAAAAAAGGGTTGAGTCTCCCTGTTGGGTGAAAACCTTGTAACTTCCAGTTTTGATGATTTTCGTGTTTGAGCTTGTGTTAAAAGAACACGCGCTCCTCTGTGGACTGCACAAGTTTTATGACTCTCTCACAGTCACTCAGTCACAAGGTTATGGTCCTGCAGGATGTGCTGTTTGGAGTCACAGAAGTGAGGCAGCACAGATACAGTCTCCGTGTGCCACTGCCTCGTCTGTGCGCCTCGCTCCATGCATGAGTGTGCCCCTGTAAAAATAGACCTCTTAAAGGGCCAGCAGCCACTCAACCCTCTCCCACAAGAGGCCTGTTCTCCTCTGCATGGTGACAGTACTCTAAGAAACATGGCATGGGAGAACATGCTGTATTTCTAATTCAGCCCACAGAGAAAAGTTGTATTTCTCTTTCCCAAAATATATATAGAACCATCGCTACATTCAGTTTGCCTTTACATCATTCATAAGGGCACATCTCTGTACACTGGAGTATATCATAGAGCCGTAGGCTTTGACTTGTTAAGTTGCTATAACACAAAATAAACACGGGAGATCTGGGTTTTGAAAACACCCATTTACAACTAGAGCCCTGCTCTGGCATGAACCTGCACTGATACACCAGAGGATCCCTGCTTCAAATTGCAAATGACAAATTCAAAGCAACGATTGCACCTTGTAGATGAAACTCACGTTCCTTTCAGAAACAAGCATCTCTCAAAGCAATCACACTGAGACATAAGACTTCCTGTACACTCCAGCAAATCACCCTCATAATTGAAGTAAGTAAATTAAGTCGATGGGGACAAATGTTATATGCTTCCCTTCAATCACATCTGTAGCTGAGAATTGTTTGAACCTGTGAAATGTTCCTTTATGCAGCATATGGGATGTCACCACAACAGAAGGACAGTGCTTGATGTAGCAGAAATAGATACACAGAAATGATAACTGTGCACACTGGTGGAGTATGAGTCTCCCTCTATCTCTATCTCGAATGGGAAAGAAATGAGGAGGGAGCAGTCAATAATGGAACTACAAACTGGCTCACATGTTCTGTGCTTTCAAGAGGAAAACACAGAAACAGAAAAAATCGAAGTCTTTGACTAAGTAGACTTTTGAAGTTAATTAAAAAAAATAAAAGGGACTTTATAAGTTCTTCCAGTGAATAATTATAAAGCATCTCTTACACTGCTTGAATAGGAACTTAGATCACAGATGCCTAATGCACCTGCCTTTGATTGCATGAGCTCTTTCCTAGACTTGTCCCCAACATCTGCAAATCTTTTCCCCCCTCTACTCCTCCTCCATCATTCCCTTTCTAAATTTTCCCCCACATGGGCTAACCCCACCCTCACCAATATTATACCCATCCCTCCCAATTTAAGTGGGCTCCTCAAGGGCCCCCTTGCTATCTCTGGACCAAGGCTATTTAAGCCCACTGCTCTAATTCTGAAAGCCCTGATCTGCCGTCTGAGGCTGAGTGATGAACCTCCACCTCTCTCACTCTGTCTGACTCCATCTTTCTCACACACTCCTCTCTGGATCAGTCACACTCTCCCTCTTGTTCACACGCTCTCTGTTATTCTCTTCCACGCACACAAACACCCACACACATAGGTGCTGACTTACATGAGTCTGTACAACATGTTCATTCACATGCACGCACACACAAACAATTGAAACACATTTTCTAGCTATAATCAGATTAGCTTACTCTCAGAATACATGCACCTACAGTAACTCATGAACCAGTTTTTTCGGGGCAATCGAATCACACAGCCCAGTCTGTTTATCCTGTCACTCGAAGTTGCCAACACACCTGTGCTCTCTCTCTCATACACACACGCGCGCACTCAGAGGAGGAAGCAGTGTGGTCACATACCTTGCCGGGTGCCTTTGCGTAGCAGGTATCAGAGAGTTTACTCATTGGATCAGGCGGCAGCAGGCACGTAGGAATATCCAGTTTTGACACTGCGAGTCTCTTCCTCCTCTCTACTGCTCAGCCTTCCCTCCCTTCATCCTATTCCTGCCTCTCCTCCTTCTCACTTTCTAAACGCCTCTTTGCTCTCTCTCTCTCTCTCTGAGTGAGTGTGCTCTCTGTCTCTCTCTTGCTTGATCTCTCCAACCCCCTCCTTCCCTCTCTCTCTCCTTGTCTCTTTCTATCTCCTTGCTAGCACACACCTTGTATATATCTCACTGTTATAACTTCAGTCTACAGTCATCCCCTCAGTAAGTCTCTCTGACACACAGCAACATTTAATAACTTTTTCTTTCCCCTGCCTAACATGCTCTCTGTCACTCTCTCCCTCGCTGGGAGTGTATAATTAGACAGAGCTCAGTGGTAATACAGTCAGGCTCATTGTGGGAGCCTTAGCGTTGCTGCTCATGTTTGGCTGATAGCCCAGTGGCTTCTCTCATTAACCTCCCTCGAGCTGCAGAATGGACCGGCCCACAAGCTGTGCTATTTGCTGCAACACCTCAGCCTCTTAGCCCATCAGCCAATCACAGTCAGCGTGGACAATAGAAAAGGTGTGCTTGCTGGGCACACAGTACTTGTAGGTGAGACAGCTAAACATAATCACTAAGTATTGACATGCTGTGACAGATGAAGTGTAATACCAGCTGTCCAGATCTGACACACTGAGAGTTTCGTCATAGTCATAACAAGTCAGTTCTCTTTTTAGCGTAATCACTTGTTCATGATCTGCGTGCAGTGCCATCATGTGCTTTTCTTTCAAGCGTGAAACCACAAAAGACCACTCACACGTCTTATTGCAAAATCACTGAGGTATGGGAATGTCCTGTGTGATGTAGCAATAAGTCATATGCTTTTCTTTACTGTACTGTGTGCTCCACTTCCCATAACATATGACTTGGCATAAGTCCTTGAAGGGTGGTTTCTTTAACACAATGTGACAGCTGTGTAGGATCAACATCAGCAGTTTCCCATCAATTGAATGCCAGTAAAATCACGAGATCTTTGGTTCAAACAGAACTAATAACTAAACATTTCCCTATAGAAACTTTAAGGTAGTTCAAACAATTGCCGTTCCAACTCTTTTCTTTAATCATTAAATTACATTTTGCACTCTAAGGACAACTAAACAAGGTTTGGGAGCATAGGTTTGTGTTGACTGACATTCTGGTGGGAAGCTTCTTGTTATGAGGTTAATTTCTGTTAACTCTTGACTGCGCTGAATGATTAAATACAACTTAAGAGTTCTAATGTATGATCTGCATGCTTTTATTTAACAGTGAAAGTAAACAGAGCTCAAGACTCACTTATTTGTGATCACAAGCTTCCCTGATTGATCAATAATGCATAGTTTCTGTTTAGATTACAGACTGTGTTCTATTTGTGTTATTGTCTTTTCTTCTGTCACGTCTATAATGACCCTGGCCATCGAAAATGATGAATAATCATTGTTGATTATGATCTTATGATTGCTTCCCAGAGGCACTATAACAGCTGCAGAGAAGCTCATACACCTAAAAGTTAGATACCTAAAAGTTTTTCTCGAAAATAATAACTTAATTTGTGGATATACTGAATACATTGCATTTTTGTTAACCACACCACCAATCACTCTTTCCTGCTGATCATATGATGACCTCTTAAAACAAAAAAAAAGCAGAACAGCACAGAGAGGCTGGGTATCCGACAGGCAAAACGATCTCCCTTGTAAATGGTGAATGACTAACATTCAGCTCTGTAAAGGGCCTTTAGAAAAGTGCAGCCATCTTTAAAACTATCAACATGTTTCAAGAAGAAATTTTAGGCAAAGATAAGATAAACCATCTCACCCCCACAAAATTACAGCTACATCACAGTGTTATAACCCCCGTAGATAAAATTCTAGGCTATATCCTTCACCTTTAGGTTTTGAATACCATCAAACGCAACCTTTGAATATCAACTGACGTAAAAATGTCTACATATGCTCGAAGCGATTTATTTTTGTTCTGTCAGCTGAACATCTCCACTGAACATAAAAATTGAATATCTAAGTTATTTCAGCAAAGGTCATCAGTGATTTCATGTCGAGCAAGCATTATCTCTTGAAAGTTTCTGTTTGACTGGAGCCCAGGAGTAGGAGGGAGATTGTGATCAAACAACCAGAGAGAGTGGGAGGGTGTGACTACAGCACTAATCGAGAGATCACATGGCTTGTGTGTGTCTGTGTGCTCATAATCGTGCATGTATCTTTCGCTCTTGTGATCATTAGGCACTGTGTCAGTAAAACGTCTTAGTATCGTTTCCTCTCTCCTTCTCTCTCTCCCAGTCTCACTTCTGCATTTACAATACAACATCCTTTAAGCACTGGTGTAAATAGAACTGGGGAAAAACACTAGTCTTATCACTGAGTCAACATTCAAAAATGAAGGTTACGGAAAAAGCCAACAACTCCATTTTGGCTTGAACTTGAATATATGCTCTGTTAAAACATCAGTTCATTGACAAAAATGCTGACTCAGAACGACAGTAATGACAAATCACTTTAAGAGCACAGAAAATAATGTAGCCACATTGAATTTGTAGTGTTAAAGTGTTCAAGTGCA
This sequence comes from Rhamphochromis sp. 'chilingali', assembly GCF_963969265.1. Lineage (NCBI taxonomy): Eukaryota > Metazoa > Chordata > Actinopteri > Cichliformes > Cichlidae > Rhamphochromis > Rhamphochromis sp. 'chilingali'. The sequence continues at coordinate 23,718,162 of NC_137939.1, read as the reverse complement.
TTAATAAACAAATGACTAATTTGTGAGGTGTGGTGGTGTTACGTGTAAAGTGCAGTCAATGTGATGTAGGGCGTTTCACAATGTGTTAAAGGGATTAACTTCCTAGAGCGTAAACAGACAAGCACAAATGCCAATACACTGATCAGAGGCTGTCACAAAGTCAAATATACCTCGAGAAGCCCATAATAGCAAGGGAATAGGTTTCTGGGTGAAATCTGACCCGTCTACCCTTAAATCAGGCAAATCGATTTAGCACTTTGCCATATAACAGTCTTTGATTGTAACCGGGCCCACAGATCTCTGTGGAGAAACTGCAAAGGATTACAAAAGGCTAAGCCATTAAGAAAAAAAGGAGGTTTTTATAAGTGAGGCAGTACCTTAAACCAGTAATGGGGGAATCTTTTACAGTAATTTGGAATCAAACCAACAGTGAAGCAGCCAATCACATGGCAGTGAGACACAATCTTGCGAGTCTTGACTACACACTCAGTGGTGACAAAGCCATAGTGAGACAATTTCACAACTCTGCGTTTTTGTGACATGCTACAGTTTTGGGTACTGTATGCATGTGTGTGCTTGTAAGTCTATAGTTTGCATGAGCACACCCCATGTTTGCGTGTGTGTTTGCGTGTGTGTGTGTGTGTGTGTGTGTGTGTGTGTGTGTGTGTGTGTGTGTGAGAAAGTGACTCACCCCGTGTCAGTTACTCCTCTACTAAAGTGTCCTTTCCTTTTTTACTTCACACCTCTCCAGTTCGCTATTTTTGGGCCATGTTAGCAGAACTAGTAGTATACAGAATCTCTCTCCTTCTCTCATACACACACACACACACACACACACACACACACACACACACACACACACACACACACACACACACACACACACACACACACACACACACACACACACACACACACAGAAATAGATACACTCACACTACAACATGCAAAACCCATTGGGAGTGTTTTGGAAGAGTGAGAGGAGACGTGCATCTTTTATGGTGAGCTGCAATAATAGCTGATTCGGTAGAGCCGACAAAAATATCCAGGGTTACTCGCAAAGTGAAAAATATCGTATTGCATAAGATGCTGAAAGGACCTGACCACGTAAATGCAACAGTAGCTCTCTCCCTCAAAGGCACGCACACCCATTCTTTTATACACACACAAGCATGGGCTCACATAGACACTCACAAATGCACACAATGATGTCCTAATAGTGTCCTGCAGGCAGGCGGGCAGAGGAGGGCCGGGATAGAGAAACTGGAGCTGAGGCAGAGTGCTGACTCAGGGAACAAACCAGTGAGAGAGAGAGAGAGAGAAAGTGTGTAGGCTATGTGTGTGTGTGTGTATGTTCGTGTGTGTAAGAGAGACAGAGACAGAGAGGAGGACATTGTGCTACATAACGGCCTCTCGACTTGTGTATGCAAACCAGATTGTCCCGACCACCGCTCTTCTCACTATAAATTGTTTTACCAACCACTTTGAGGTTAAGGCCAAGGCTCCTGACTGCCGTGATAGCAGAACCCAGAAAACCAAAGTCTTACACTTGTAAGAATTCCATTGAGAAAAAAAGGAGAAGTAAAAAAGAAGAAGTTTTAGTCTCTGTCCCTTTAGTTGTATTATATCACTCCTGGTTTTGTCTGCTGAGTAAATGCTACGAGAAGTTTCCACTATGCTTTATTCACAACTTCAAGGAAAATTTGCTTCGACTTGGACTTTTTATTCCTACATTTAGCTTTTATTTCATTAGTTAACCATCTGGGCAATCTGGCATTACAGTCGTATAAATTGCAAGTCAGATGATCAGACGATCAGGTGGTTAGACACATTTTCATCAAAGTATAAATAAACACAAGAAATCAAAAGCAGTCACTTAATTAACTAAAACTGTATATTAAACAGCAGAAAAGATTACATTAACTGGTGGTTCATTTTGCTGTACATTTATTACAACATACATGACTTGAGTTTTCATAAGTAAGAAGGATTTTTAACTTTTTTAGAAGCAACTGCACATATTTAGATCCATATGTGTGTGTGCGTGCACACGTGTGTGTGTGCATATGACCATGAGGTATGTGTGGTTATGCGAGTGTGCATGTGTAATGCAATGTAGATAGACTGCTCTAAACACAAGAGTAGCAAGTCAGCAACATCCAGGTGGTTTTGGTTTACCCTCAGATTTCACTCCCCCATTGCTCTCTCTCTCTCTCTCTCTCTCACTTACCCACTCTTTCTTCCTTTGCTTTCTCGCTTTCTCCTTCCCTCACTTCCCTTGTTGTCTACCATTTGTCTTTCCTGCTTGATTATTTGTCCTTTCACTCTGGCTAAAAATATTTCCTGCTCTGTCACTATAACAAATCACCTTAGAGGAAATTTGCTTCCAGCAGTTTGATACAGCAGCAATGCCATCAGCTCCACCCCCACCCCCTCTACGCACACATGCCATACGCATTGGAGCATAATGGTGTCAGTGGATTAGTATTTGTGACTGAGGCCTGATATAAAAAGTATGTTGGTGTGCTTGTTAGGCAAACAGGTGTGGGAACCTCGAGAGGCTGACTGAGCTGTTAGAGGGTTGACAATGTAGGTGCAATAGTTACACTGGGTCACAGCAGTTGGAGAGCTGAAGTAACAAATACCGTCTCACTTGCGCACACACAGACAGGGTTGCACCTGTGCTTTGCTGTTCCAGATAGCAGGAATATATATTGTGTGAGAGAACCACGGAGTGGAGTGATGCAGACAAAGAAAATATGTGAGAGCAAACATCCACAAGGGTACGTGTGAAAATAGGTTTCTACATAGGAGAGAGAAAGAAAAAGAGGGAGTGTGAAAAAGAGTGGGGTTGACTGGCCACTCTTGTGACTCGTAAGAAAATTAAATAAACAACAACTTCTCACTCCTGCTTTCACACTTGATGTGCAACTCAACCGAGTCTGTCGGAGACGAAGTAAGGTGTCACTGTTTGGTGCTCAGGAGAAATTTCCTTCTTGTTTCCCGTTCCCATGGCAACTGTGTGGTGACCCACGGTGACCTCCGACAGCTGGAGAGGGACGGAGGTGAAGCCGTCATTTAGCACAAGTCAGTGAAAGAATATTACTGCATTCATCTCCCTGATGAAGTCAATAACCAGCCTTGATAATAAAGATACATTGTTTCTCTACAGATCAAGTGATCAGAGAACAAAGCACATGAACCTCTAGACTATAACTCATGAGTCACTTAGTGGGTATGCCTGCAAATGTGATCAGTACATTATTTTACTTTAAATATTTATTTTTTCTCAGTGTGTTTGTTACATTCATGCGTTAAGATTTCTTGTCTGTTTGTCCAGCAAAGGGAGGGGGTGAAAGCCTATCCACTTTCAAGGTTTGACATCCGATTGTTCAGTCTGACGCCACTAGCCGTGTCTGGGTCTTAACTCCGCTGCAGGTCCATATATCAAACGATCACTATGGCATTACTGAGAGTTGAAAAACTGTCTAAAGTCTTTCATCTTTAATAAAATGATCAGCGTTCTGCTCTACCGGGTGTAACAATTGAGTTTAACATCCAGGTATCCATGAAAACGGAATTTATGACATTTAACGGAGTTAGAAGTTAGCAGGGAGTTAGCTCGCTAGCTTCTATCTAAATACAATATAGCATGTCCTGACTGCGGGGTTTTGGAAACAAATTAAAACGTACAGCTCTGCTATCACTTCCAGCATAAATGAAGACAGAAAACTAAACAGCAGTGACGTTTGTAGGGTTACTGAAGTTGGACTAGCTGGTATATAATGATGTGCTACGTGACCGCTAGCGACACAGCTATGTTAGCATAATATAAACAAGCTAACTTTTTTCCACTCGATAAAAGTTAACGTGAGTGTTCTCGGTGGTCAGGAACGAATGTAATCGCATGGCAGGATGCTGTAAAAGGACCAAACTTCAGCCAGGAGAACAACTGAGATAATCCATCCACAATACGATGTTAGTCATTCATATACTGCTGCATGGGCTGGGCTGTAGTTACATCCTAAGGTTTTAAAAACTGAGCTTAAATAAATGATTAGCGGTAATAAAAGCAGAGGGAGGTCAACAGGGATCACTGACTGTTTTAGGAGCTTTTTGAGATCAAACAGAAGAAAATACATAACATTAAACATGTTAACAACACAAAAGCCATATTAAACGCAGACTACTTTAGACCCGGAAGTAGGATTCGTCACGTCATCACTGAACAACCGGATAGTTAGTCATTCCAGGGCCCAAATACCACTTTTAGTACCCACCCAGTGAACAGGGTTAAAACAGTAGTATGATGGTAAACATCTGCCAACAGATGTTTTTCTAAAATACAACAGAGATCCAATGAGACAAAACTAGAACTATTATTTGGAATATTGCTATAAAATAACTAATTTGTGTACTAAACTGTTGTGAACATATACATACTAACTTTATCCAAAGATGTCCTATGCCAGCTAATTCATATTGAACAAACTCCTCAAGCTTTGTGTGGTTTTTCTTTGTAGCTTTCTGCACCATCATTTCAGCATTCTTATACTGATAACTGCACTGTTTTTGTGCTACAAGAGAAATAATTTCTGTTACTCAAAAAAGTGTCTTCACAAATTCACAACTCATAAATAACTCATGTTGTAGAGGGTATAGCAGCCACGGCAGTTGTCTGACTTGAACATTATATATAATATTATATAATATTACATATTTGGATTTTTTTTCAAAATGTATAACATTTTATATATACCATTTAATATTTCAAAATAATGTTTTGACTTTTTTCTCAAAATGATCAGTAATATTTTTTCTAAATGTCATTGTAATACTTTGTCATACATTGATCAATATAGTCATTATAGACAAAGCACAGTATCTAGATATCCATGAAAAGAGGATTTTCAGGGCTGAAAGGCGTAATAGTATCAATGAACTAATTAGTTACAGTAGACATCTAAAAGTGATATTCTGTGCTCTTGTTGAGTTAGTTCTAACATGGCCGTCCGACTGCGGTCTGGAGTGTGGGGCCTCCCTGCTACTGCGGAGTCGGGGCGGTCTGCCTCTCCCCACCGCAGGGAAAAGGGTAACACCACCTGGGTCTGGGTGCAGTTCCCCCCTCCAGGGGCAAGGGTACCGAGACCCGGTTCGTAGAGTACGCTTGGGGAGTGTGATCGTGTGTACAGCGTCTCTTTATGTCTGTCTCCACGTTGGTTGAGTGTGGAGTAAGTGCATATGAGAGCATGAGGGTGGGAATGGATGTTTGTTTCTGTGTGTGCCTGTATGTCTGTGTCTATATGTCAGGTTGGGTATCAGACGCCACCTCTCTGGGGACATCTCAGGCCCTCCAAGGTTTGGAGGCCTATCTCCCCCCACCACCACTTCCCCTGCCAGTGGCGGACTCCCTCAGGTGTCGGTGCGTTGGTGGTTCTTTGTGTCTGGGGATGGGCGTCCAGGTACACACCGGCTCACTCCTTGGCGGCCGCTTATCGGGGCCTGGAGCCTGGGGCTCGCTCGGGCCACTTCGGAGGTGGGGTGCCCCCGGCCTCTCGGCCTGGGGCTCGGTCACTCAGGCACGGCTGGCTGCCGGCGGAGCTCACGGGCGCTGCAACTCCCCCTGGCTTCTGCTCCGCGGCTGCTGAGTGAGCCCTCATCTGGGACTCTCCTCAGCTCTTTCTGGGACAGTGGCGCGGCTGCCCCTCTGTTGGTCTTCCTTGGTCTCTTGTGTTCTGAGGGCCTCTGGATGTCTGGAGTTTTGATCTCCTCCATACCTGCTTCATGCCCTGGAGGACGGGGCTGTGGCCGCCCCACACCCTCTAGCAGATCATTACATGAAGGAACCTTTTAAAAAAACAAGCGCGTCCATGCTCACAGGTGTACACACGGGTGATCACACACACAAACTACACCCTTTTTGGCTCCTACCTCAAAGCACACTGTGTTCTGTTGATCTTATGTGCTGCACAATAATGTTTAATATTTAGTATTTACTGTCATATTCCCATATATCATTGTGATGTTGTTTATTCTATTACTCTTGTTCTCTTCTGCTTGTTTTCTTTTTTCTTTCTCAACAGGTGATCCAGGTGATCGATATATGCATTTTCTTTTTCTTTTTTCTTTTTTTTTTCTTTTTCTGCCCATTCTGTTGGTTTTTGTTTTTTGCTCTTCTCCCCTGTCCCTCTTCTCAGCTGTTTCTCTTTCTTTCTCCCCTTCTTTCCCCCAGTCAAGTCTGTCCCGTATTCAGCAAGTGAAAATAAAATAAACAATAAAAGGTGAATCAAATGGACCATTATGGCAAGGCTGGGATGGTCAATTTGGTAAAGTAAATCCGTTGGGCATCTTTCTTTGCCTTTAGACAATAATTCTGATGGTAAAAGAGCCAAACGGGACAGGCAAAAAAAAAAAAAAAAGAGTTAGTTCTAACAAATTATCTAAAAATGTGCATGGGGTTCAAACAAAACTGAAGTTTGCTACCTGCCTAACATTTGCCTTAAAACTCTGCTTGCTAGCTTAGTTGCTATCCAAAGAGTTATTCAAATTACAGATGCATTTGAGAAGTTTCAACATACAGGTTAAAATGTTCTGAACAACAGTACATGTTGAGGATTTATCAGTGAGGTAAAGCACGAACAAGTTACAGATGGGCAGAGGCAAGTGGCATAATATGACAGAAAGAAGACAGAAAACAAAACTGCAGCTAATGTGTTAGCCAACCACAACAAGATTAGCAGTTATTATTTGCTGCTCTAAGCCTACTGTAATCTTTAAGATGAAACAAACTAACTAACTCTATGAAGTCCTCTGAAAAACTAACTGGTGCTTCCATACAAATTAACAAAAGTAGCAGCCAGGTGCTACCCAAGAGCCACATCTCAAACTCTACAACACATGCAAAAAAAGACTGAACAAGTATGACTTGTTTTGAAGGACTGCTTTGCAAAGTTGCAGCTGAACAAAACAGAAAATCTATAACCTATTCAGTGGTCTAACAATCCAACAGTATAACAACGTCCTTTGTATACACAAAACCAAGGTGATGATTCTGGTCACATTTGGTGAAAGCCAAACACAGCATATCAGCATAAACTTATCATAACAATTGCTAAGCACAGTGTGTAGCAGGGTGATGATTTGAGTTTGTTTTGCAGCTATAGGACACGTACACCTTGTAGTCATCGAGTCAACCATGAGCTCCCCTCTATGTCAAAGTATTAAAGAGTCAAATGTGAGGCCATCTATCTAACAGCTACATGGCTGAAAATGGGTCATGACCAATGTTCCCTCTAAGCTGCGCACATGCTGGCACGGTCTCTGCGCACAAAAAATCTGCATTGCGCACAACGATGCCACCTTCTCCCATAGTCCAGCCAATAATACCATTCACATTCATATATATGCAGCTAATCAACGTCATTGACAGGCTATGACAGTGTCCTTATGTGCCAATACCAGTGTTTTAGCTAGCAAAGCGGCGTGGCTGATGTGGAGTTAAGCCACGTTAATGACAACGTGTACAACTATTGGAGATGTTAGCAGGACAGACGGAAGAATTGACGGAAAAAGTGTGGACTTTATACAAGTTTTTAAATTGTGTTGATAGGCAACGTAAAACCAGAGTTATGATAAAAAAAATATGCAATGTTTGGTTTTCTTCCTGAATACTATCGTTTTTTGTATTTACTGCGGGAAGAAACGGTAAAAACGGCGTTTTACAAGGAAAACGCTTGAAAGCACTCTCTGCATGTGAGCAAAAACAAAACCAAAAAACCCCCACCCTTTCCTATTGGTCGAAAAATGTACCATGTCGACCAATCAAAAAATGATATGGCAGCATGGCATTTAGTTGTTTAGGGATGGGGAAGTTTTAGGAGTGAGGGCGGTGTTTTGAGATGTGAGAGATTTGCGATGTTTAGCGCAAATCTTGTGTAGTTAGTGTGCAGTGTAGTCAATATTTTTGTTGTGTGCTGATTGTTCTGTAGATAGTTTGAAATGTTTATTTTAAAAAAAAACGCCTTGGCTGCACTTTTAGGTAAACAGCTGCAAAAAACTTTGTTGTTTGCATAACTCTGTTACTTTTTTGAAGAAGTAACTATATAATTAATTGCCCATTGGTCATTATATACTGTATTTTGCAGACAGAGAGTTACAGGACTCGCTCCAAGACCACAGACTCATACTCATAATACAAGTCAGAGCTTTATATAAAAAAATAAAAATAAAAAAAAAAAGAGAAGAGAAGAAGAAGAAAGTTTTGTTTTCAAATTTGGAGTTCAAGTTATTTTTACTTCCAATAGTGTTAACATGCTACACAGGTCATGAACAAGATTTTTTTTACATTTTCATTGTAAGTGGGCTAAAGCAGTTAATTAAAAGTAGTCTAACATAAATGTAAATGCTGTAATTTGATTATTTTAATAAACCATGTAACTTAGATGGATTCGATGCTGGCGTGACCACAGTGCACACGTCTGCTGTTGCTCACAGTGGTCGCTCAGGGAGTTTGTGTGTTCGCTCAGACACATGAAAAATTAGAGGGAACATTGATCATGACCCTAAAAACATAAAATCAATTCTAAAAGAGAATGGCTGGAAAAAAAAAATCAAGGTGTTGGACTTGTCCAGTCAAAGTCCAGGCCTCCACCTGACTGACATACTGAGATGGCTGTTAAGAGTGTTGTTCATAAACAAACAACCCCAAACCTGAAAATTCCTCTTCTGTGATTTTAGAGATTGATAAACTGATGCAGAAAATGTTTACTTCAAGTTACTGCTGCTAAAGGCGGTTCTACAAACTACCAAATTATGGGGTGAACTTAGTTTTTCACAGGAATGTATAGAGCCTTGTAAAAACATTCAGTAAAAAGCAGGTGCCAGCAAACTCTGTAGAGCCTTGAACCTAGAAATTATGTCACTATATTATTACTTAACCAGTGGACACCACCAGACACTGGGCTAAACCGAGGATACAATCAGGTTGCAGAAAATCAGACAATAATTGATGGTCCCATCAACACCTTAGGTAAATATATAATCACCAGAAAACCTAATATGAGTGTTACTGAACTTTGGAGGAAACCAGCACAAACCCTTATGGGCACATGGAAACATTTAAGCTCCATCCTACCAGCAGCTTTAAACTCAGAACCTTCTTGGTATTGGCAGCTCCAGTGTTTTAAAGTATCTGCCTGTATGAAGTAAATTTAGGAAACGTGTGATATGTAGCAGCTGTGATTGCAAAGCTGATATAGTTTTCATCTTGTGGGTCTATAGAGTATGTCTCTGTCATCTACTGTAGCAGACAAACATTCATGTCTTTGTGCCTGTGGACAGATCTTTTTTTCAACACTGTCTCTTCAAGATTTGTTGCTTGAAAATTTACTGTTGCCGTGGCTGTTGTAATCCCATTGCAATGGTCTCTAATTTTTCACTTAATTTCTTTGAGTGTATGTGTGTGTGTATAAAAGGGCAAACCACAGCCCTGCTACCTGTATTTCAGCAGGCCCTGTTGTCTCATTATCAGAGTGACATTTGCGCAGTCCTATGGAGCCATCTGGATGCGTCCCACACACATGTGAGAGAAACCAGCCTGGGTTTGGATCTGACTCACATCAAACAGCCTCTCTGCCCACACACACACACACAAAGAGAAACACACACACTAACACACACACTAAGACACAGACACCAAATACAGACGGCACAAACAGAGCTGTTTCCAGAAGCTAATATCTGACATTTAACGACTAGTGAGGCCACGGAGTGATGCTTTGCGCTTACTTTTCAAACATAGCACTGAAAGCTCGCTGAAAACATCTGTATATAAAACTACGGACAGCTACGAAGAGAAGACAGTACTTCTCCTCTTAATTGCACTGAAATCACATTGAATGTGATTTCAAATGTGTATCTGCGTATGCATTTCTATGTGTGGGACAGTCCCGTAGATTTAAACTGAATAAAAGTGCCACAGGTTGGAGTTGTGAAACTATCAAAGACTAAATGGCACAGAAAAAAAATGCACAGAGGTAATGTGCGGCTTGATTGTCCAGGAAAGCCCCGGTACCTGAATTTGATCAAAGCTATTGCTTTACTTTTAGTTTCTACATGACAAAAAATACTGAATGTCAGAGACTATGGTATCGATGAAAGCAACACATCAAAGAGTTCTGAAAATGTATTCACAAATAATTTCTGCCAGCAGCTACAATCAACCCCAGTTCGTTATAATACAAATGTAGTTTTTGTGTTAATGTTTTTAAAATTCTAAATTCCTAGAATCACAACTAAATTTATCTCAGAAAATCTGTTTGTGGTCTGCTATGTGTAACATACACTGTAGTAACTAGGAGTAACAAGGATAGACAAAATGCAGTGTGACTCAAACACAGAAAAGACCGGAGAGCGTGTGTGAACTCTAAAATGCTGCATCTTAACCAATTTTATATCCTGGTTTCATAGCGAGCTGTAACCTACCGAGGGAACGCTATTACTGTTGCTCGACATTTGTGAAAAGGCACAATGCAGTTTCGCTATGACTGTGTCAGTGCAATGAGCCATAGAAAAACACAAGTGCACACACGAGTGAACCAAGACGCTGTAAAAGTTCGTGTTTGGAGTTGTTATTGAATCAAATGCTACTGGTTTAGTGTTTGAGGTTCATGCACATTGAAGGATTTTCTGTCCAGTGTTCTCTGTGCAGTCCTAGGCCTCCAAACTCCATTACCTGAGCAGCTATGTGCATGCAGGTTGCAGAATACCACTGTGATATTCATTGATGTGCTAAAGCTCTGCCGCATGCGAGGTAGGCCTCTTTCTTCCCCTTCATCTTTCTCTCTCTCTTTCCATCCTACCTTCTCTCATCTATAATTGATTGCTCCCACCGTACCAACTTCATTTGCTGGCTGTGAAAAATGAATGAGACAAGGACTGGAGACTCTTTTTTTTCCTCTCTGCTGGTTTGATACCCGATTAGCCATTTACAGTGTACGTGTGCCTTCCGTGACCAGGCTCGGGATTCCCAACCTGTACCAAATACTGATGAGATTCTGCCAAGAAAGCTGCTCTGCCGCAAGCAAAATAAATAAACACGTGAAGTTAGCCTGCTAAATATCATTATTCAATACAAACATCATTTCTCATCAAGCGAGAGATATATAGTAAATGGAAAATCATGATTTTTCATAACATGATTAAAGCATATGAGGTGTGAATTATTGAGCTGTTGCATGGAGATTAACCTTGTGACTTATGGTGAATGCATAATTCTCAGTATAGCAATCTCACGTTTTCAAAGCACTTTTCACGCATACAAACACACGACATACAGTACCTTGCACACATTTAGACACTTTCAAATACACATGCAAACCCTCACGCACAAACTGTTCTCTAGCACAGCGAGATGTGCTCCTCTGAGGTGCACACCATGTGATGCACATTCTGCTTACCTCCTCTACACAGCTCAATGGACTTTCAAGCTGTGTCCAACACACACTCGCTCACCCAACCAGGATTATTAATAGCGTGTTTCACTTCCACAATGCGCCAGAGAATTTCAAATGAAGCAGTTCAGAGCTGAGGAGCCGAAGATGACATTACTGTGATGTGAGGGGTAAAGTTACAAGAGGAGCTGGCATGAATGGCATGCCCTCCCCGCTGAACCTTCCCACCTACTATCCCAAGCACATTCCCACACACATATCCTCATTCATGAAAAAAAAATTGGCCTGCGCAGACGCGCACAAAAACAGAGCCACATTTTACCAGTCTGCTAATGGTGAAAGTTGCATTGGACAGAAGGGGCTTGGTGTGGGCAGCAGAGGGCTGACAACACAGCAGCTGTTCGACTTTCTGCAACCTGATGGAGTGAGTGCATGTTTGTTTTTGGGAGTGATGATGATGATAGTTATGGCGGCACTGAGATAATGTGGATGTGCAGGCAGACGGCGATGAAGAGAAGGTCTCCACCTTCTATTGAGGAGCTCTATTGTCATTCAATCTTCAGTCTGGCGCTTAAATGTCTGAAAATCAGAAAAATCATTCTCTATGCATTTACATCTCTCACTCCGCTCACCTCTCTGTCTGTTTCTTTCTATGGCCACAAATCTACACATTAAAAGGGACAACCCTAACACAGCCTAACCCTGAGTGTCTGTCTGAACCTTATAAAGGCAGAGACTGTCTGAGTCTGAATAAGTCTTGATCTGCAGAGGTAGATACACAGTGTAGAGGTACAGTTATAAAGAGAGATGGAGGACGGTTCGCGAGAGAAAAGCCTAAGAACACAAGAGAGCGAGAGTGCGTGAGAATGAGAGATGTACTGTAGGGAGCTGGAGGGAGATGGAGAGAGAAAGTAGGAGAGACGGAGGGAGAATAGATGAGCATGAGAGTGTGTGAGAGAGATAAATAGAGACAGAGTGAGCAGGAGGAGGGGGAGAGTGTAAACAGCAGAAGGTTCACTGGGTTCAGTGTGCAGTAGAAGAGCTGAAAGATGGGCGTCAGAACTCGAAGCCCAGGGGGCTGGATAGTGGTGCGTGACTCACATACTCATGCATACATTCACACACTCACATACATGCACATGTATGCAGACAAGTGTTCTGTGATAAGAAATCTCCACTAGCTTGTTTTTATTTTCAAATCAGTCATTCGACACACCACTGACACCAACTTTCTATGGCCCAAAAAAATTCTAATTCACTTGTTTGCAATAAATAAGTGTGAATATTTTAAGAATATTTTTCTGCTATTATTCAGAATTCACAAATGTAATCTGCTTTCTAATCTAGGCATCACAAAACTGGCAGACTATACCGTTGATTGTTTTTGTCCATATATGTGTGTGTTTTGACTTACAACATGCATAATATCACACAAATATGGTCTGACATTTCCACAGATGAAAAACACTAAATACAATTGGCCTTTATACTCACAGGTCATCCAAACCACTTTACTGTGCAGCATTCCTTTTTTATCTTGCAATGAGTAATGTCCTCAAGAAAATACTAAGTTCACTGTTGTATATCGGTGGCAAGGATCAGAATGATGAGTCAATCCGATACTGTCAGTCACCCAGTCCAAGTTACTGGTTTTCTCCACATGAGTCACAACATCTCATTTAGACACTGAAAAAAACATGGCATGCCCTTGCAAAACTACACCACTACACATTTTAAACTTAACTGAGTAAACTAGAGCTTAAATACATGCCCCGAGCTGTGGAGAGTCAAAGCACAACTAAGGAATGTGATATTATATTAAGCTGGCGGCTGTCAGGAAGTTTTAATGACATAACAGGTAAATATACTGCATCTGTCAGATCTCCTGCTGGCAAGGACAGAGGGTATTGAGTGCTGTGGTTGTATATATAATGCATTGCTGCTTTCAAAGAAGCTGTCACTCACTGTATTGCATTCATCGCAAAGTCTGGCAAGACAAAGCTGTTTCACACAAAAGGTTGTGTATCTCACAGCTGAAGCAAGCTCAATCCTAACGACTGTCTCGTCTCACAATGGCTAATTAACACCTTGACAGAGCTGCGTGCTTCTCTTTCTGAGAACAAAGGCACTGCTACTGTCACCTCTGTCCTGTCACATGTAGCAAACAGCACCTAGATAATGTCTAACAGCGAGGCTCCGAGGCACAAGTTGGAACACTGGCAGGCAGGTGTGCACATTCGTGGATGTGGCACTTGGATGTCTGTTGCCATGGTGACCTCCAGAATATCCCCACACAGCACAATGTGATATTTTTAATAAAGTTTGAGGCCTTTGCCTTTACTGTCTGGTGTAGCTGTGAAGATTTAAAGTGAAGATGTGAACTTTTTTTCCTTTTCTTTTCTTTCTTCTTTTTTTGCTCTGTTGCTGAGGCACCGTAGCTGCACGCATTGTTCACCTGAGAAAATCCAACAACTTATGTCAGCGGGCTCATAGCTTATTGCTCCATCAAAGTAAAACATGAATGCAAAGGGAATACTAAGTAGTGACCATGAAAACTGTGTGTGTAGATGTGACTATATGTGTTTGTGACTCTGAATGTGTGTGTGCAAATTTGTATATTTACCACACTATGACTCACAAACCACATCAGAGACTATGCTGCAGAAAACTGAGACAACACAGTTTCAAAGAGGAAGCCAGCACTGATAAAGCTGAAAGAGCAACAAGCACAACACACACACACACATACACACTCATGAACACGCGCTCAAGAACACCATGAACACTGACTGGAAATCCCCTTTTCTTCACCTGAATGAATTAAACCTGTGAGTATCTACAATGACAAACAAAAAACATAATGCGATTATAATTTTTCTTTATTTCCCAAAGACACTACATCAACAGTAAATGAACGCTACTCACATTTGATCTGTTGTTGGTGGCGATAACAGCAAATCTGACAAATACTTTCCCACACAATCAGTCCAAATTTCAACTTTTTTGATTTCCTGAATTTGGCATTAGTTGCACTTGGTAATTTTTTTGAGGAATGGTGCCGTGAGCTGCACAACGAATCTCTTGAAGTGTGAACTAATATGAGCTGTAATGCACAATCTTCACCAGCAGATGTCAATACTGACTTAAAAATTAGGTACTGGAAGTTGTTGACAAGTATAGCAATGTACTCTCAAGTGGATGAGGCCTTGGATTATAGGATGAAAGCAAAAAAGTACCCTTGCAGCTTTGTAAGAGTTACTGTAAGTCCCCAAAGTTCAACTGTAACAGGACACTGCTGAGTTGGAGCGCTTTCTGTTATACATCTAAATAGATTGTCTGTTGAAAAATAAGGAGGATTTCAGAGTTCATGGGCAAAGAGCACCATTAAATAATATCTTATTACTCTTCTCCTTACATGGCCTACAATGAGTTTTACATGGCATTTGGTTTTAGACTGGAATGACCACGTACAGCAGAAGCCTATTAGATGCCTTTTATTGAGGAAGGGGGAGTCAGGACCTGCAAGAACCCATAATGCTAAGTGCCAATTAACCCTCTCCCCAGCACAAATGTGCATTTCAACAATCATTTTAGGTAGTGTTTCTGTTTTTAATGAACTTCTTATCCTGTGTGTGACTGTATCTTTATAAGTTATTACATAAATATGTATACTGCAGTGGCTCTGTGGTGTAGTGTTTAACACATTTGCCTTAGACGTAAAAGGCACGCGGTTTGATTGAGCAGACATAAACCCAGCCTCAATAGTCACAGGCCAGTGTACACTCAGTGCTAGTCCAAAGCCCGCATACATGCAGTGGGAAAGGTTATTCCAGGGAGGGCATCCAGTGATCTGCGCCAAATCAAAATATGTCTTGCAACCCTTTGGGGAAATAAGGGAGCAGTTGAAAGTACAGAGATATTGAGATATGTACACTCCCCTCATGATAAGGGTCAAAAAAATAATTTTACTGGATTTATTCAAAGCAAAACAATGTTTACAATTTCAAGATTATACTAAATCAAAGAGGAAGTTTTAGGAACTATCAGGAAACAAGGTATGTTTTGTTAGTATTAATCTAATATAAAGGAACTAACTATCTAAAACATTATGCATTTCAATAGTGTTTGGGTTGGGATATTTACATCAATTTAAATTGTATTAAAAAAATAATGATTAAGTTAAATTAAATCAAATCAAATTCTGACAACAGGTTCTAAGCAACAGATCCATCCATTGTAGGAATCTACAACAGTGGACAGGACCGAAGTTGCCCCAGAAGCAATCCACCACATAGTAGCAGGATGTAAGATGCAAGCTGGACCACTGTACACTCAGAGGCACAACCAAATGGCTGAGATAGTGTACATATGCAGCACAGGAACATCCATGCTGCATGTGACCTATAATCTTCCTGATGGGAGACATCACCAACTGTGGTTGAGAACAATAGGACCAAGGTCCTGAAGGAGTTCAAGTTCAAGACAGACAAGTAGTTTCTGGCTTAGCCAACCAGACATAGTCGTGGTTGTTTTCTTTGAAAATTCCAGGAACATCAGACACCCCCTGTCCAGAAGAGTGTCCTCGGAAGAGCCAACATACTGCGCAGAACCCCCAGACAAGTGATGTAAAAGAAAATACTAATCTACTCCACACCTGACCAAACACTGATTACTGAGCTTGAGATAAATAGTGTCCTAGGCAAAACGTAAAAGAATAATTCCCAGTGGAACATGCAAGTCACACCTTTGCTTTGTCATGCATGACTGCAGTTTCTTAATGTCTGAAGTGGGTACTGTGGTTCACAAAACACCATTTGTATGCTCCATACTGAAATCAAAAATCTACTGAATAATGTTGTCTTAATATTTTTGAGTCAGTCATTCTCTTTTTTGCTTTGCTTTTTTAAAAAAGATTACAGTTAATTACATTTGTCAATAATAAAACACAAAACTATGCTAAACAAGGATCACTGAAACTGGAGGTTTTTGAACTTGGTATACCCATTAATATTGTGTAAAAACATTATATTCCTTCTGATCCCGATGGCTCCCCATAGTAACCACAATGCTGTAACCCACTATCACACCCTTCAAGCCACACACACACACCACCCTGCAACACAACAGAGTATGTCTGACAGACCGAGCAAGAGAGTGTGTGTGTCTCTGTGTGTGTGTGTGTGAAACACCGAGAGGCAGCCAAGATGAGAGTGTCAAGCAGTGAGAGGGAAAACCTAGAAAATACAGCTTGGGTGATCAAAAAGGGGGGAGAGGAAGAGTCAGCAAACATAGCAGGAAAGTGCAAAAAAGGAGCAAAGACAGATAAAGTACAATGTGAATGTTAGACCTTCAATAACGCCCGCACCAAAGCCAGGAGATGTAATGGTTAGATGACCACCCACTACAAACACACCAGCGCACACCACCGTCCTGGAGCCTTTACAGGAGGGGACAAGACAAATTCAAACACCTTCAAAGCTAAAGGCTCTTCAACCAGTCCCACACCATCGAACCATGTCGTCTGCTGGGTCAACTAACCTCAACAAGTGCCAGGCATTGGCTGCTCCTGGGTGGGTCCGGGATGGGCGTGAGGTTCTGGGGGCACTCCGTCTCTGGGCTGGGGCCCTGGCCGGGCCTCGGGGGCTTGGGTCCTGGTTGGTGTGTTGCCGGGGTTGTGGGCGGGTGGGTGCATGGGGTCCCAGCCCTGGCGCAGGGTGCCGCCGGTGCGTCGAGCCACCCGGGGGGCTCTTCAACTGGTGGGGGAGATTGCCACATCTTGCAGGAGCTTTCCACTCTTCAGGAACTCTCTCTGCAGGAAGGGGAGATACAGGAGAGGTGGAGGAACATCTCAGCCTGGGTGTCTATTGTCTTATGTAGTCTGGAAGATGAGTGGATGGTGGGGTGGGTGCAGTTTTCTCTGTGGTGGGGTTGGGTGGACTGTCCCGGGCTCTGTGTGGCCGGGGGGCGCTGCTGCACTGGGCCTCGGTCTGGATGG
The DNA here is from genome assembly GCF_963969265.1 of Rhamphochromis sp. 'chilingali'. Lineage (NCBI taxonomy): Eukaryota > Metazoa > Chordata > Actinopteri > Cichliformes > Cichlidae > Rhamphochromis > Rhamphochromis sp. 'chilingali'. The sequence continues at coordinate 23,700,717 of NC_137939.1, read as the reverse complement.
GCCTGGGCCCCCTTTCCCTGGCGGGTCGCGGAGTATGGGGGTGCCTACTGGGGTCAGCGGGGGAGCTGGCCCCAGGGAGGGGTCACTTGCCCCTCCCTTCCTTCCCTCCCCATCTCCAGCTGCCTCTCTCTTCCCGCTTCACCACAACCACCCACACATGCAGGGCCTTGGAGTAGGGGTATGTCACCAGGGTGCAGACGAGGCTACCCCCCCCTCTGTCCCCTTCTGGCTGCCTCTGCCTCAATTTTATCCCACAACTTAGACATTCACATTACTCACACTCTCATTACACATACATATAGGATCTTGGGGGTGGGCACGATACACGGAATCCAAATTACCATCAGGGTGTACAACCTCACCCCTGGCGTCGTTGCCCACCTCTCAATTTTAAATACACGTAGACATTGAGGGCTAGCAGGAGGGACTATGCGCTTACCTGCTGCTCTCTGGCAGGTAGCTCCATGCCCTCCTGGGTTTTAAATGCACCTTAGAACACACATGCATCAACACTACAATGAGCGGGTGGAGGGAGGTTTGGAGTCTTCCCTCACCCCCATTCTCTGCGGCCTGCTGGAGCGGGGGGGCTAGGAGGAGGAGTTGGCCGTCCGACTGCGGTCTGGAGTGTGGGGCCTCCCTGCTGCTGCGGAGTCGGGGCGGTCTGCCTCTCCCCACCGCAGGGAAAAGGGTAACACCACCTGGGTCTGGGTGCAGTTCCCCCCTCCAGGGGCAAGGGTACCTAGACCCGGTTCGTAGAGTACGCTTGGGGAGTGTGATCGTGTGTACAGCGTCTCTTTATGTCTGTCTCCACGTTGGTTGAGTGTGGAGTAAGAGCATATGAGAGCATGAGGGTGGGAATGGATGTTTGTTTCTGTGTGTGCCTGTATGTCTGTGTCTATATGTCAGGTTGGGTATCAGACGCCACCTCTCTGGGGACATCTCAGGCCCTCCAAGGTTTGGAGGCCTATCTCCCCCCACCACCACTTCCCCTGCCAGTGGCGGACTCCCTCAGACATTGGTGCGTTGGTGGTTCTTTGTGTCTGGGGATGGGCGTCCAGGTACACACCGGCTCACTCCTTGGCGGCCGCTTATCGGGGCCTGGAGCCTGGGGCTCGCTCGGGCCACTTCGGAGGTGGGGTGCCCCCGGCCTCTCGGCCTGGGGCTCGGTCACTCAGGCACGGCTGGCTGCCGGCGGAGCTCACGGGCGCGTCACTGCAACTCCCCCTGGCTTCTGCTCCGCGGCTGCTGAGTGAGCCCTCATCTGGGACTCTCCTCAGCTCTTTCTGGGACAGTGGCGCGGCTGCCCCTCTGTTGGTCTTCCTTGGTCTCTTGTGTTCTGGGGGCCTCTGGATGTCTGGAGTTTTGATCTCCTCCACACCTGCTTCATGCCCTGGAGGACGGGGCTGTGGCCCCCCCACACCCTCTAGCAGATCATTACATGAAGGAACCTTTTAAAAAAACAAGCGCGTCCATGCTCACAGGTGTACACACGGGTGATCACACCCACAAACTACACCCTTTTTGGCTCCTACCTCCTACCTCACATAAGATCTGTTGATCTTATGTGCTGCACAATAATGTTTAATTTTTAGTATTTAATAATAATAATAATAATGGATTGGATTTATATAGCGCTTTTCAAGGCACCCAAAGCGCTTCACAATGCCACTATTCATTCACTCTCACATTCACACACTGGTGGAGGCAAGCTACGGTTGTAGCCACAGCTGCCCTGGGGCAGACTGACAGAAGCGAGGCTGCCATATCGCGCCATCGGCCCCTCTGTCATATTCCCATATATCATTGTGATCAGAGATGGGCAGTAACGCGTTACAAGTAACGCGTTACTGTAATCTGATTACTTTTTTCAAGTAACGAGTAAAGTAAGAGATTACTATTGCAAAATCGGTAATTAGATTACCGTTACTTTCCCGTAGGAACGCTGCGTTACTGCATTACTAAAACCGTGATTTTTTTGCGAGAACGTCTGATGACAGTGATGTAAGCGAGTGCACCGTTGGTGACAACAGCTGTGTGCAGATCAACAATGGATCACATATCGATTGTGGGAGAGAGTATGAGCGTGCAGCGTTTAAAGCGTGGAAGTACTGACCTTATTTTGAGTTTGATTCCATAAAAAGTGACAAAAACATTAGCGTCTGTTGTGCGTGGGAAGAAAACTTTTTACAGTGAAAAAAACCCCTAAACTTCCAAGCAAGCACCGAGTGTGCAACAACATAATGCATTTTTTTCTTCTCTGCCCGTTCTGTTGGTTTTTGTTTTTTGCCCTTCTCCCCCGTCCCTCTTCTCAGCTGTTTCTCTTCCGGGATTCCCCTCTTTCTTTCTCCCCTTCTTTCCCCCAGTCAAGTCTGTCCCGTATTCAGTAAGTGAAAATAAAATAAACAATAAAAGGTGAACCAAATGGACCATTACGGCAAGGCTGGGATGGTCAATTTGGTAAAGTAAATCCGTTGGGCATCTTTCTTTGCCTTTAGACAACAATTCTGATGGCAAAAGAGCCAAACGGGACAGGCAAAAAAAAAAAAAAAAAAAAAAAAAAAAAAAAGGGAAACTCACAGAGAAACTGGCGGATTCTTCCACTGACCGCGGCACACCTGCACCAGGGTAAACCTCCGCCTACCGCAGTCCTGCTTTACAGGTGAAAATAGAGCAACAGGACCGCTGAGTCTTTGACTTTATTTATTTTCTGCTGTGTTTTACTTGCATCTATTTGAAAGAGTGAGTGTAAACACAAAAAATATTTTATTTTATCGGCTGGAATGTGTAGAAAATAGGTTTAAATGTTAAACTAATTTATTCAAGTCAGAGAATGTTGCATATAATTAAATTTTTGCTTGGTGCATAAAGTTAAAAGATTAAAACTGATAAAACAAGTTAAAAAAAAGAGACTTTTCCATTTGATTACATTTTGTATGATGGATTATGTAGAAAAAATAGAATTGGGCTGAAAGATCTATCGCTTTATCACCTCTTCAGGTTGTAAATCGTGTTTTTAAAAAGTAACTAAGTAACTAAGTAATTATTTACTTTTGAAAATAAGTAATCAGTAAAGTAACGGGATTGCTTTTTTGGGGAAGTAATCAGTAATTAGTTACTGATTACTTTTTTCAAGTAACTTGACCAACACTAATTGTGATGTTGTTTATTCTATTACTCTTGTTCTCTTCTTCTTGTTTTCTTTTTTCTTTCTCAACAGGTGACCCAGGTGATCGATATATGCATTTTCTTTTTCTTTTTTTTTTTTCTGCCCGTTCTGTTGGTTTTTGTTTTTTGCCCTTCTCCCCTGTCCCTCTTCTCAGCTGTTTCTCTTTCCCTCTTTCTTTCTCCCCTTCTTTTCCCCAGTCAAGTCTGTCCCGTATTCAGCAAGTGAAAATAAAATAAACAATAAAAGGTGAATCAAATGGACCATTATGGCAAGGCTGGGATGGTCAATTTGGTAAAGTAAATCCGTTGGGCATCTTTCTTTGCCTTTAGACAATAATTCTGATGGCAAAAGAGCCAAACGGGACAGGCAAAAAAAAAAAAAAAAAAAAAAAACAAGTGCCAGGCATGTAAGTTAATGAGTTAACAGAAATGTAGTTAGAAAAACAAAGCCGTAAACAGACCTGCAGTGCATAACTTTATGACCCACACTGGAAATTACTCTGCAGAGTAGCTTTAGTATTGTAGCTCTTTTTCAATTTACGAGGGTAATTTAACAAATTGCTTTCAAGAGCACCTTTCAGAATATTCCAGGCAATGAAAGTCTTAATATACAACTGCACTGAGATTTCTAATTTCCTCCTAGTGCAACAGTCTTACATGACTCACAACCCAACATCCAGAGCCTCAAAATATATTTGACATCTCCTTCATATGACATCTTTCATTTAGCATCATTAGGCTCTTTTATAAGACAGCAAAACAACATACACTCTACTTTGTTAATGTTTCTTCCACTAGACATAGTAGGTAGGAGATGCATGTTCTGTTAGCTTTATTTAAAGACTGGTACTGAAACCAGGTAATAAATTATTACCCATGATTCATTCCTCAGTTTATACAATCCCACTTTTCCTTTCTGCTAAATGAGCTGGACAGCCTTGACAGAAGTACAACATGAGTAACGCTGATGTTGTTTAGTCACAGTGAAAGGATAGGAACTACTTCTTAGAGTCTGACAAAGAATTTCTTCTTATGGAAACAGGAAAGATCTGCTGACTCTGATTTACTTTCTGGGGAAACACAGTTTACTTTCTAATTGAACCAGTGTAATGTTAAAGTGTCCACAGAATAATGTGCTTCATTAATGTGTGCTTTAAATAATTCTTTAATTGGGTGGGATTGTGTATGGGTAGTACTGTACACAGACCGATTAATACATATGTATGTGTCTACTAAAAGCACAGTTCAAGTACGAGCATCTGGCATGGTTGAAGGTCATCTTTGTTTTCAGCTGGGATGAAGTGCTGTAATGGCTCTGGGAATAGGAACAGACTGGGAATAGAAAATCTGATCAGACATGTAGAGAGCGGGTGGCCAGAGGAGTTTTATAATACTTTGCACAAAAAGTATGGAAATTTGTCTTTGGTCAATTATTTCTTTGTTATAACAATTTACCTTGGCAATAAATCTTATATTCATTGAAAGACTTTTTATTTCTTTTAAATAATCCAATAATCACTGGAGTAAATCTCAATACAGAGAGATACCAAGATGAAATTCTTCAACCAGTAGCAATCCCATGTCACTGCAGTCTGGGACCAAACTATCTTCCAAGATGATTACTCTCACCCCCACATTGCAGGTTTATCAGAGACTAACTCCAGAATTTGGGAGTGGACAGGAAGGAATGACCTGCATGCAGTCCTAACCTTACTCCCATTGAATAATTGTGGGATCAGCTTAGGTTTGCTGTTCATGCCAGAGTGACCAACACAACCACATTGGCAGACTTGAGAAAATACTGGTTGAAGAATATTATGGTATCCCACTGGAATATTTGACCAAGCTTGTTATCTGCAAAAAGAGGTGCTGGTTCTTCCACATGTTACAGTTAGACTAACTGCCAACATTTCTTGTTTCTTCCTATTCAATCATCCAATAAACAACACCAAACAAGAGTCAACAGCATAATAGGCTGTTTGGCATTAGCAGAAAAGATTTGATAAGTTTGTCATGGTCACAATCGACATACTCAAGTCTGCTGCTCAACCCACAAAGACATTTTCCTTACAAATGTGAAGCAATTTAAGGGGAAATAATCGACCAAACACAAATTACCTTAGTTTTTGTGCTAAGTTGCATATAACCACAAGACAGGAGCCTTAACATGAGAGAGAACTAATGAAGAGTTGCATATACTTAGTATAACTTTGTGTAATAACGTACTGCCAATAAAGTATTCTGTAATCTAGGCTTCAGGCTGTGCTTCCTATATTACAACATAAGCTAGTATGTTGGCACTAGGTGTTATAGTAAGAGGTGGAACAACATAATATAAATGACAAGTCCTCATGCACTATCTGCCACATAGCTGTGTGTTTATGGGAATATGAGGCTGCATACTGCTGAAAAGATAGATGGCCATGCAGTGGGACTATCGTACTAGCTCTCTCACAGACATAAAAACCCAATCTTGATTAACTGAAAACGGTAAGATGATCATGGGATTTCTTTCCACTTGCCACAAGGAGATTACATGTTACATCATGTGACTCATTAGTTCAACAGGAACGTTTGCTTCCTGCTTTCAGTGCAGTGTCAAGGACTCTTGATATACAGCTGAACCATTACATTAACGCAGATCCATATATTTACAGATGAATGATTTTTATTACAGAAAATATGCTTATAAGACATGCTTGTAAAGTATCTAATAAGAAAAACCAAGTAGTGCAGATAATCCAAAGCAAAAGAGCAGAAGAGGCCACTGCCTCAGACCCCGGTGATCAGAGGATCAAAAGGATGACAAAAAAAAAATCATGTACTTCAGCTTAATTGTCACCTCTGGCCCTGGAACTCCCACAGCCAGAAGCTCAGAAACTCAAACACCACCAATATGTCTTGTGTTCATTACAGACGAGATCAACATCAAAGCAAGAATTAAAATGTTTGACAGAAAAAGAATCTAAGATGGAAAATATTTCAAAATCAATGCAAATGCCATTATTTCTCTGCAATGTCAGGGAACAAAAGCTCTGCATATTTGTATTTGTCAGAATGAGGTACAGCTGAGTTTAGCAGACCCAAAAGAAGCCCCTTATCCTTAAATCACAAAGGTTATAGTCACTTCATACCAAGGATAATACACAGCAGACCCAGGCTGGAGAACCACAATTGGCTTTCTTTTAAAAAAAAAAAAAAAAAAACTTACTTTGTTACTCTTTTTTTTCTGTCTGTCATGAAAATCCTGCATGCATTTACACATATTGCAAACAAACCAGTGAACTAATTCATCATGCAGTAGGAGTCCAGTGTAGGGTGTGCAGATGGAGGATGACACAAGCATTTACTTTACTTTAAGTCAGTTTGTCAGGTAAATTATTAGCTTCTCTGTCACTAGTTAGATTGAACTCATTACTCATGTTGCAATACCTTGACCAACATGCAGATTAGTCAAAGATTTTAAATACCTCATCAAAACTGTCCTTTTCAGGCTCTTCTATTGATAGTTGAGAAATGAGGCTGGAAAATCCTGCAAATTTTTCATTCACATTATCTAATGTTTTGGAGAAAACAGGCTAACAGCGCACGCATACAGGGCAGTGCAAAAGTTTCAAGCGTCCACTTCTTTCTTTATATTTTGCTTCTAAGGAGCCAAACTTGTCATTTTTATAGCTGTCTTAACCAGTAGTTCTCCAGGCTTTCTAAGTGTCACTAACGTCTGTGTGGTAGGTTGGAGATTGGACACAAAAGCAGACTCACGGAAGCAGGATATGAACTCTGAACACTGACCAATGAATCAATCAAACATAAAAAAGCCACCAAATGTAACCCAAAGATGTCAAACTCACTGAAAAATCAGTGGCAACATGTGGTGTTGGGGATCTTGCCAAAACTGACAGAGTTATGGCCATAGAAAAGTGAAGTGAGGTTTGATCCACCATGCAATATCACCCTGAAAGTGTCTGACTGGCAACAATAGACAATCGTCCCAAATACGCTCCTGATGTAGTAAAAGCATACGTGGAAAAACACAGTGACGCACTATCGGTGATAGATTGGCTTCCCATGAAGCCAGTCCTAAACATTATTGAAGCAGTGTGGAAATCTCTTATCAGCATCCAAAACTTGCTTTGAAATGTCCTTCAAGAAGACTTGAAATATATTTCTGCTGCTTAAAAAATAAGCAAGCTTGCCTAACAGAGTTTAGACTCTGTTGAAGAATGAAAGTGATCATATCAGTTATTGATTTTCAGGCTCATTAAAATTCAGTTTTGACTTATATACTCCATTTCCATTTACAGTCCACATATTTTAAGAACCTGGTGTACCTAATTCCATTTCCTATCCAAATATAAATAAGTGATGGAATGGCAAAGAAAAAAAATGTTGAAATGTGTTTTTCTGCTTTGATGTGAAATTCAAATTATACCATCTCTAGCCAATTAGCATACTGTCTACCCAACTCTAACCCAGACTCCATTTCTAATGAATAACTCCTATTATAGAGCACTATGGATAGCAGCAATAAATATGGCAAATTAATCTTGAACCCACATACTGGAAGCCTTGTATTTCTCCTTTTAATCAATTCTCTGAATTTTATTTTCTTTGTTGCTGAGGGTTAGGGTTTATTTTTTGTTGATTTAGTAAGTCTTATCTATGTGATGTGTCTTTTATAACATATATCAATGTAGAGCAGTGTCTGTGGGATAAAATATTTTCCCTCAATAAACAGACTGTACATAGTTACCTTTGTACAAAGACTGGTCACCCACTGATATTCAAATCTCCTTGAACATCAGTGGGTGGTGGAAGCAGGTGAGGGGTAAAACACATCTGGTTAGCTAAACAGCTATTTAGCACAGGTTCAGCAGAAGTTAATGTCTTGTGTGAAAAAAGCGGGATGGATCTGCTTAGCTAAAAGAAGACAACAACATTGCTTGGTGTTTATTTATAAGGCTGTATTTTGTTTAATTCAATTTAAGCACATTAGTTATAATGTCAGGTCAAAGGACTTTTTATCATAAGTTGTACATCTTATTCAAACTGAACTCTGAAAAAAACTATATTTAAATACTGTATTTGGTAACTACTAATAGAAAGACTATGTGTAAAATGTGAATACAACCGAAACTGAAATGCTGCTCAGCAGTCCAAGTTCTTTAGTTTTGATAAATGCAGTATGTGGTTTAGCACTGTCTTGCTCACAAAGGTAAAGGCCTTTAGTAAAAAATAATAACCCCTGTCAAAGGCAAGGGATTCCCCTCTAGAAGCTATGAACTCCATCAAGGTCTCACACATAAGATGGCAATAATGCAATCTTAGCCAATTTGCATGGAGCCCTCCTACACATCTTCCACAGCAGTGTGGAAGGAAACTCAGAGATTATCCGGATGAGTCAACTTTTTACATACATGTTTCTCTCCCACTGTGATGGCATGCAACACATGGTAAGCTCCACACCTCACCACCAGTTGATTCACTTTAGTTTAATTTACAGTCACTACTTTAAAATATTATACTTATTGTTCAATATTGTTTCTTTATTAAATGTGTGTATTTTTCCATCACACCGTCCACTGTTTATATGGCGTGCACACATATTAACCTTGCAAGGTCAAAGTTCTGTTTTATGTTATATTAATACATCTTTCTTTGTTTGAGTTACCTGGGGGTTGGCTTCTTCTCCTGTCTGGCGAAAGTTGTTGCAAAGGGCTGGGAGACCTGAAGTACCACAGACAGCCTAATTGGATAGCACCACATGCTTCATCGCCTGGGGGGTGTTTCATGTTTATTTAATAGTTTTGTATTAGTTGGTTATATGGCAGCCATCTTGTTTTCCCCGTGTGTGTCATTTGGTTTAGCTAAACCAGTATTTAAGTTCCCCCGTGTGTCATTTCAGCAGGTCAGTTTATCTTATGTTTGTTTGAGGTTTTGGTAATAATTCTCTTGAGTTTAGTCTATTGAGTTGACCGCTTTTATTGGGCTGCCTGTTTAAGTTTTGGCTTTGTGAAATATATTTTCATATTTTTGGGTCAATAAAACACCCTTTTTGAATTAAAACACCTGTGTCCTTTATGCTTTACTGCTTGGTCCCTGACAATTGGTGGCAGCAGTATGAGATCATCCAGTATTGGACACAGATCTTTATTTCTTTTTCTTTTTTTCTTTCTTCTGTTTTTCCCCATGCGGAAGAAGAATGCATCGTGGTGGCAAGAATGAAAAGAAAAAGGGATCTGCTCAGCAAATGAGCAAAAAGTTTGGAAACCACCTTTCTAGATCTGGCCACCCAGTCAGTCTGAGTGAATGGGGTCGAAGGGCCTTTGTCGGGGAGGTGACCAAAAATCTGATGGTCACTCTGATAGAGCTCCAGGATGCTCGGTGGAGCTCTAAACACATGTAGACACTTGCTGAACCTGTGACCTAAACTGACAATTTTCTGCTCCCATTTTAGCGCTCACTTTTCAGTATACTGAATTCTACAATTAATTCTGTAAGGGTTAGGTTTATCTACAGTATCAAAAGTGAGGGTGCATTATCTTCCTCATTTTCATTTAATTATTAATAATCCACATGGCATAAAATGCTTAAAAATTTGTTTTTTAACACCCTGCCCTCTCCTCATCATTCCCAGCACGGGGAATGGGCAGCCTTCATTAAGAGTGTGCTTCCTGATGCACACTTGTGCATGATCATTTTGATAGATACAGTGTTACATCTGACAGTGACTAGTTTTTTTTAACAGCTGTTCGTAATCAAAATATTCTTAACCGTGTATTGATGCATGCTCAATCATCCAGGTAAGTAAATCTCAGAAGGTTGATTCTGTTCATCTGAACGTGGCGTTTTCAGTGGGAGACTTCTTCAGTCTCAGCTGACTGCAGGTTTCCCCAAACCTATAAACAGTACATTTGCACAATGACTGAAACCAACACCACTGAATGAACAATGGGCTGTGAGGTCAGTTCCTTGATCATTAATATGCAAATTCTCATGACCATTGATCAACAACTACTGATCAAAGCCCATTAATCAAAGACCACTGATCAATGGCTACAAGTACCAATCACAGAGAGTTGGGGAATAGCTGCATCACAGCATATGTATATACAGTATATGTATATATATGTATGTGTATATATATATATATATATATATATATATATATATATATATATATATATATATATATATATATATGTGTGTGTGTATGTATAACACCCAGCATGCCCCTGCGGGCGGTTTATCCTTCAAGCTCGGGTCCTCTACCAGAGGCGTGGGAGCTTGAGGGTCCTGCGCAGTATCTTAGCTGTTCCCAGGACTGCGCTCTTCTGGACAGAGATCTCCGATGTTGTTCCCGGGATCTGCTGGAGCCACTCGCCTAGTTTAGGAGTCACCGCACCTAGTGCTCCGATTACCACGGGGACCACTGTTACCTTCACCCTCCACATCCTCTCAAGCTCTTCTCTGAGCCCTTGGTATTTCTCCAGCTTCTCGTGTTCCTTCTTCCTGATATTGCTGTCATTCGGAACCGCTACATCGATCACTACGGCCGTCTTCTTCTGTTTGTCTACCACCACTATGTCCGGTTGGTTAGCCACCACCATTTTGTCCGTCTGTATCTGGAAGTCCCACAGGATCTTAGCTCGGTCATTCTCCACCACCCTTGGGGGCGGACTTCCAGGTTATACTCGGCACAGATGTTCCTGTACACTATGTCGGCCACTTGGTTATGGCGTTCCATGTATGCCTTGCCTGCTAGCATCTTGCACCCTGCTGTTATGTGCTGGATTGTCTCTGGGGCATCTTTACACAGCCTGCACCTGGGGTCTTGCCTGGTGTGATAGACCCCAGCCTCTATGGATCTTGTACTCAGAGCTTGTTCTTGTGCTGCCATGATTAGTGCCTCTGTGCTGTCTTTCAGTCCAGCTTTGTCAAGCCACTGGTAGGATTTCTGGATATCAGCCACCTCCTCTATCTGCCGGTGGTACATATCGTGCAAGGGCCTGTCCTTCGATGATGGTTCCTCGTCTCCCTCCTCTTTCTTGGGTTTCTGCTGCCTGAGGTATTCACTGAGCACTCGGTCAGTTGAGGCCATCTTCCCAATGTATTCTTGGATGTTCGTTGTCTCATCCTGGACTGTGGTGCTGACACTCACCAGTCCCCAGCCCCCTTCCTTCCGCTTAGCATACAGCCTCAGGGTGCTGGACTTGGGGTGAAACCCTCCATGCATGGTAAGGAGCTTAGCTCGGTCATTCTCCACCACCCTTGGGGGCGGACTTCCAGGTTATACTCGGCACAGATGTTCCTGTACACTATGCCGGCCACTTGGTTATGGCGTTCCATGTATGCCTTGCCTGCTAGCATCTTGCACCCTGCTGTTATGTGCTGGATTGTCTCTGGGGCATCTTTACACAGCCTGCACCTGGGGTCTTGCCTGGTGTGATAGACCCCAGCAAGGGCCTGTCCTTCCATGATGGTTCCTCGTCTCCCTCCTCTTTCTTGGGTTTCTGCTGCCTGAGGTATTCACTGAGCACTCGGTCAGTTGAGGCCATCTTCCCAATGTATTCTTGGATGTTCGTTGTCTCATCCTGGACTGTGGTGCTGACACTCACCAGTCCCCAGCCCCCTTCCTTCCGCTTAGCGTACAGCCTCAGGGTGCTGGACTTGGGGTGAAACCCTCCATGCATGGTAAGGAGCTTTCTTGTCTTTATGTCAGTGGCTTCTATCTCCTCCTTTGGCCAGCCTATTACCCCAGCAGGGTACCTGATCACGGGCAGGGCGTAGGTGTTGATGGCCCGGATCTTGTTCTTACCATTCAGCTGACTCCTCAGGACTTGCCTGACCCTCTGCAGGTACTTGGTGGTTGCAGCCTTTCTAGCGGCCTCTTCATGGTTCCCATTTGCCTGCGGGATCCCCAGGTACTTGTAACTGTCCTCTATGTCTGCAATGTTGCCTTCTGGTAGTTCAATCCCCTCAGTTCTGACTACCTTCCCTCTCTTTGTTACCATTCGACTACACTTCTCCAGTCCGAACGACATTCCAATGTCATTGCTGTATAGCCTGGTAGTGTGGATCAGTGAATCGATGTCTCGTTCACTCTTGGCATACAGCTTGATGTCATCCATGTACAGGAGGTGGCTGACAACTGCTCCGTTCCGTAGTCGGTATCCGTAGCCAGTCTTGTTAATGATCTCACTGAGGGGGTTCAGGCCTATGCAGAACAGCAGTGGGGACAGAGCATCTCCTTGGTAGATCCCGCACTTGATGGTGACTTGTGCTATGGGCTTGGAGTTGGCCTCTAGTGTTGTACGCCACATCCCCATTGAGTTCCTGATGAAGGCTCTTAGGGTCCTGTTGATCTTGTACAATTCTAAGCATTCCAGTATCCAGCTGTGGGGCATTGAGTCATAGGCCTTCTTGTAATCAATCCAGGCAGTGCACAGGTTGGTCAGTCTGGTCTTGCAGTCTCGGCTGACTATTCTGTCTACCAGTAGCTGGTGTTTTGCGCCTCTGGTATTCTTGCCAATCCCTTTCTGTGCCCCACTCAGGTATTGGCCCATGTGCCTGTTCATCTTAGCCGATGTGATGCCTGACAGGAGCTTCCATGTAGTACTGAGGCAGGTTATTGATCGGTAGTTGTATGGGACCGGTCCCTTCTTGGGGTCCTTGGGGATCAGGACCGTTCGACCTTCGGTTAGCCATTCCGGGTGTCTCTCGTTAACTAGCAGCTGGTTCATTTGTGCTGCCAGACGCTCGTGGAGTGCAGTCAGCTTCTTCAGCCAGTAGGCGTGAACCATGTCGGGCCCTGGTGCTGTCCAACTCTTCATACTGGAGACCCTTTCTTGGATATCTGCCACTGTGATGGTTACTGGACCCTGTTTAGGGAGGTCGCTATGGTCTGCCCTCAGATCCACTAGCCACTGAGCATTGCCGTTATGGGTTGCGTCCTTCTCCCATATGCTCTTCCAGTATTGCTCCGTCTCCAGCCTTGGTGGTGCTGTTCTCTTAATGTTCCCTTGCCACTGAGAGTACACCTTTGCTGGTTCTGTGGAGAACAGATTATCCTGCCTTCTATCTCTCTGGTGTACCTCCTGAAGCGGCTGGCCAAGGCTGTGAGTCTTTGCTTGGCAGTTTCGAAGGCCTCAGGTATGGACAGTTTGCTGTATTTCTTATGCACCTTCTTTGCCGCACCTTTCTGCAACTCCGTTAGTTGGCTAACCTCCCTCCGTGCTACTTTGATCTTGCCCTCTAGCCTCCTTCTCCATGGAGGGTACTGCCCCTTGTGGCTGTTCAACTTGTAGCCAAGCATCTCACTGATCACTGCTGCCGTATTGTAGATCAGCTTGTTAGTGTCGGTAATCGTGGTTGTAGGTATTGCCCGTAGTGCTGCATTAACATCATCTAGCAGACCTTCTGAGGGTACTTCACGTAATCTTGGTAACCGGCTATGGGGGATCCAGGTTTCAAGCTTGGCCATGATCCTATTTTTCAGGTCAGTTCCTCTCGCACTCATCGATCCTTCTCCTATCGCACTTGGGGCTATGTACCCAATCTCGGGTGGGGGTGATGATATCTCCCCCCTGACCTGGCGTCCTGACTCCTCCTTGCCGTAGCATTTGTGTTGTACCTCGTCAATCTCTAGCTGTGAGAGCAGTCCCTTCTTTCGAATGTTGGAACACTGAGCTACTAGTTGTTTCGCCGTCATTGTGGATGTTGGGTATCGAAGAATCCATAGGTCCCTCATCCTATTCATGTAGCCCCTTCCGCCGGGGTTACTTGCGTAGTAGCATTCCAACAACGCCCTGTTATAAAACAACAAAAAAACACCCAGCACGCCCCTGCGGGCGGTTTATCCTACTGGAACAAGAAGGCATCGGTGGGCAAGAGACAAAAACAGGGCGTTGTTGGAATGCTATAAAAAAAAAAACACCCAGCACACCCCTGCGGGTGGTTTATTCTTCAAGCTCGGGTCCTCTACCAGAGGCGTGGGAGCTTGAGGGTCCTGAGAGACATACATTATATTACAGGCTTATATTACAAACCTGTAATGTAATTTATCCTCATATCTGCACCAATATACTATGAATTGGATATGCAGACATTATAAATAATTATGGTAAAGCAATGTTTATATATGCTGTTGCATCACTCACGTTACACACTGTTGAAGACAACACACTATTCGTTGGACAAAGTTTCACATATAAAGAAAAATGATAGTCTAGTAGTCTTCATAAATTTAAATATAGCTCGAATACAAATAATAAAAAAGTTATTCTCAGTAAAAAGTCTTATACTTTGTTAAGGCATAAAAACTGATAGAGCATTGTCACTGGAGTATTGTCACTGATTTCTGCGAGATGGATCTGGATATAGCTTATGTGCTTGTGGCTAGAGGTTCACCTTTGAAACCACAACACAATAAAGCCTTTCTTCAAGAAATTGTTCAGTTTATTTTAACTACAGTAGAGCTTCTGTGTACCATTATCTATGGCAGTTATGACGAATGTGTAAACGTTCTTATCATCAAGAAATCGTGACTCTCTGTCCATCTTCTTAGCTGACATGATCAGTGGCCACCCTCTCAGCTGGTTTTTCTAGGAGTATATACATAAAGAGAAATCAGAGAGTGGTGGAGAACATGTTAGGTGAAAATGCTGAATTGTTTGCTTGTGTACTGCAATACAAAGGGAATTACTACCTCAGTAGCCATTTCTAACTTTTTGTTATGTTCCTTTGTGACACCTACTGGCCTTGCAGTGGTGATGCAGTTGTACAGGCTTATTTTCATGATAATCCACGCCTGACCAGGTGTCGACGTTCATGTTGGTGAAAACTTTTAACCCAGCATTTCGAATTGTGGAAATTTATATTATTTAGAATTTTGCTAGTAACGTTCTTGTTTAAGGGGATTTCTCATTGTTGCCCCTTAAGTGAACCTATTGTTAATTTAATTGATTAATTTAATTGGCACCAAAACAACACCTTTTGCTATTTATCTGACCAGATCAATATCCTGTTTGATGATGCTTTATGCTATACTTTGATTAAAAATTAAAATTCCTTTAATGCTTTGAACAGTGTTTTAATGTTTCATATTTTATCTCTCAAAAGATGTAAGCTATACAGAATCAAAACCAAACCAAAACCACCAAAGCTAAATGAGTTTATGCTGAAAAAAGAGCCATAGTTCAAATGAAATTAAGCATATATTTTAACTTATTAACATATTTCTAAAATCATCATTTGCTTTCAACTCATAAGTTTTAGGCTTTGCTATATTTTCTAATGTTTTGCTGAGTAAAAGCAGTAGTGGTATAATTAACTTGATATTTTAACATCAACTGAACAAAGATGAAAAATTCAAGGAGAGGCGGGTTTGTTTCAGACTGTTTACCAGAGTTTAAATAGTTTTAATGTTTGTTACAAACAGAGATAAACCGCTTCCACACAGACAGCCTTTTTTTAACCAGCCAGCTTTGGTTAAACCCAGTTTTGTTTTGTGGGCACCATCCCTGTTATCAGTATGTCAGCTGCATTTCAGTGAATTTGCATCAGTAATGATATACTGGTATATCAGTCTTTTTTCAGTCTTTTCAATCTTCTCTTCTTCAGTTAACACTAATAATGAATTGCTGATCCCTTTTTTAATTGACTCAAATGTTTTACTTTACCGTTACTGTCCACACATATGTGGAGAAAAGACATAATCCTGTTTAATAATAATTTAAACTCAGCGGAGGAGTTGAAAGAGTCCTACCTGTTGTTCTTAAGGTTTAATGCTCTTAATAAAAGTACAGTAACAGAGGCCTATACAGTTAGTGACTGTGATTTTTTAATGAGCATTCAAGTACAACTGAAATTCTTTGGTTAGGGTAAATAAACTCATCTGCATGGAAAATTGTCTAAAGTGAACAGACACCAGCTTTTTTTCTGATAGCTAGCTTTTTCCTTAGCTAACTAACTGAGGATGTTTATTTACTAATTAGTTTCAAACACACATTTAACGTACCAAAAAAAGTATGGCAAGCTCATTTATGTTGCTTAGTCCAATTTACTGTAGAACAAAGGAAGCTTTTGTAGAAGTTGAATAAGGAAGATCTGTGGTCACACATCTGTCTCCTTCCCGGGTGTTTGGTGGCTCATCTAACCTTTACATCGCTTCCACTCTCCTATGATATAAAGCTTATTGCAGCATCAGTGGTCTAGTCCGACATTCTTTCTTCACCACTTCTTCAGGTCAGTCGGTCTTCACGCCACATACTTGAAATCTCACTGCTCACCTGTAATTTTCCTTGTAAATAACTTCATGCAATTGTGCTCAAGTCTTTGTCATTTTCTTGCTATTAGTTACATTTGTCAATCACTTCGATTGTACACAGTGTCGTCTACGATCCCGTCATGATACCAATCCTGGAAGCTCTCCTCTATAATAAAAGGAGTCGCTGTTCCTGCATTGCATTACATATGGCTGCTTCCTATCTTCCTTTCTGCAAATTGTTGCTCTCAGTAATTCCAATCCAGCATATAGCCTATAGTGCAATTACAGGAGCATGTTTCAGTTTTTACATGTGCAAGCCTTTACCTTACCTACCTTCCATGCTGCTGCATCAGCAACAGCATGCAAATCTCTCCTGGGCTTATTGATATTATTTTCAACTTTACATTGTGGCCCAATAAGTTAAAAGTTGTTTATTATGTCTATCAATAAATGTAAATATATTCGTAACATTTCAGGTATCATTCCACATTTTAAAAACTTATTCTGCTTTCCAGTCTTTGTATAACAAAACTCTCTCTTATGGACAACACAATACATTTATGTGTGTGTGAGTACATGTGCACAAAATGCATAATATCTCACAAATATTTTAATTTCCAATACAAATACAAATTATTCAGAATATCCTCACACAGCAGAATGTGATATTTTGAATAGCATTTTATTTTTAATAAAAAATCTCTGTTTTCATTGTTCACATGTAAACGCAGAAACTGAGTTTTTGAAAAAACTGTTTCTGTTGATATGTGAACTAAAATAAGCTGTAATACACAGTCTTCACCTGCAGGTGCCAATATTAACTCACAAATGAGGGATTGTGAGTTGTTGAGAAGTAGGCTAACATACTCTAAGTGGATAAGGGTTTATATGTTGAGAGCAAAATCTTTCTCTTTTTAGAAACATCAGCCACCATAAGAGTTACTGTAAGTCCCCAAAGTCAGGCTGTACAGGACACTGCTGAGTTGGAGTGCCTTCAGTTATAAATCTAAACAGATTGTCTGTTGAGCTGTGCAACTTTAAGAATATACTGAGAACCTCAGATTTCATAGAAAAACTAGATGATCGGTCGTATCTTATTGTTCTTCTCCTTACAAAGTCTGCACTGTTTTCCATGGCATTAGTTGCAGCTGAAGTGTGATGCAACTGAATGTTTGAAGACTCGTACTGAGAAAGGGAGAGTGAGGACCTGCAATGATCCTAAGTGCCTGGTAACTCCATCTCCCACGTATGAAGTGTGAATGTGTGCTTTTAAACAAGTATTTTAGGTAACGTGTGTCTTTTTAATGACCTTTTCATTCTGTACATGACAACAGAAACCTCTGTGTTTCTGAAGGTAAAAATGCATGCCACTGAAGCTTTCATTTTACTGTTAACCTCAAAGGAATATTCAAGTTAGGCAAAAAGGTAAGTTAAGTTGCCAGAACTCCTGAAAAGTCAACAATGTTCTGTCCTTGCAACGGGTTTCCATTTTCAAAGCTACTGTAAGTAGATATCGCACACTATGAACTTTTCCAATAAAAGCAGAGCATAACTTTTTTTAGTTTATTGAAGCTTCACATAACTGATTATCCTCTTTTTGTTTTTTTAATAGTATGTTTACATAAGTATTTAAGTGTTCCCATTTATTATACAGTCCAAATGTTTGTAAATGAACGTAGAAGAAAATGCCGTCACTCCACACTTGACCAAATTTGAATTACTTGGGTTGAACTACAATTTATCAAACTTAAAATGTCACACTAACAGAAACAGAAGCAGAAATAACATACTCAGGGACAAATAGTTTCTAAAGCAACGATGTAAAAGAATAATCTCCCAGCAGACAAATTAGTCACACCTTGCATTTTGCCATGTCTGACTGCACTTCCTTAATGCCAGAAGGTGGTACTGTGGTTGAAAAAGCACTATTTTGTTTTCTTTACTGGAAGCAGAACACACATCTGTCACAAGGTGAGATAACTCAGAAATCCATTGACTAATGTTACCTTGATATTTTGACTTTTGCCAGCTTTTTCACCCTGTGAGAACATGATAGAGTCAGTCATGGGTTTTTTTCTCATATGGTTTTCTTATTTGAGTTCACTTCCAAAACAAAACTGTGTTAATTTTGCAAATAATAAAAACGTATGTTTATCAAGGATAACTGAAATTGGAGGCTTTTATATTTGGTACACTCCTCAGTGTTATGTAAAACGACTATACTCCTCCTAATCCAGATGTCCTGATGACCCCCCTCATAAGCAGTTGGTACAGGCCATAGTGCTCTAGCCCACTATCAACCCCTTCAAGCCACACACACACACACACACACACGCCACCCTACAACACAACTGAGCTTGTCTGACAGAATGAGCAAGACTGCGTGTGTGCGTGCGAGACACCGAGAGGCAGCCAAGATGAAAGTGTGAAGCAGTGAGAGGGAAAACCTAGAAAAAACAGCAAAGGCGATCAGAAAGGGAGGGGAGAGGAAGAGTCAGCGAGCACAGCAGGAAAGGCAGAGCAGAAGAAAAGACAGAAAAGAGCAAAGGGAGATAATGTGAATGTTACATCTTTAATAACGCCCGTACCAAAGCCAGGAGATGTAATGGATAGATGACCATCCTCTACAAACACACCAGCATTCTGTCCTGGAGCCTTGACAGGAGGGGACAAGACAAATTCAACACCTTCAAAGGCTTTTAAAGGCTCTTCAACCAGTCCCACACCATCGAACCATGTCGTCTGCTGGGTCAACTAACCTCAAAAAACGTCAGGCATGTAAGTAAATGAGTTAACAGAAATGTAGTTAGAAAAACAAAGCCGTAAACAGACCTGCAGTGCATAACTTTATGACCCACACTGGAAATTACTCTGCAGAGTAGCTTTAGTATTGTAGCTCTTTTTCAGTTTACGAGGGTAATTTAACAAATTGCTTTCAAGAGCACATTTCAGAATATTCCAGGCAGTGAAAGTCTTAATATACAACTGAGATTTCTAATTTCCTCCTAGTGCAACAGCCTTACATGACTCACAACCCAACATCCAGAGCCTCAAAATATATTTGACATCTCCTTCATATGACATCTTTCATTTAGCATCATTAAGCTCTTTTATAAGACAGCAAAACAACATACACTCTACTTTGTAGGTAGACAGTAGGTATGACATGCATGTTATGTTAACTTTATTTAAAGACTGTTACTGAAATCTGGTAATAAATTATTACCCATGATTCATTTATCAGTTTATATGATCCGACTTTTCCTTTCTGCTAAATGAGCTGGACAGAAGTACAACATGAGTAATGCTGATGTTGTTTAATCACAGTGAAAGGATAAGAACTAGTTCTTAGAGTTTCTTCTTATAGTAACAGGAAAGATCTGCTGACTCTGATTTACTTTCTGGGGAAACACAGTCAGATTTATAATTGAACCAGTGTAATGTTAAAGTGTCCACAGAGTAATGTGCTATATTAATGTGCTCTTTAATAATGTCTTTGTCTGTGGGGTTGTGTATGGGCAGTACTGTACACAGGAAGATTAATAGAAATGTATGTCCGATAAAAGCACTGTTTAGACTGGCCTAAATATGGCATGGCTGGAGGTCATCTTTGTTTTCAGCTGTGAGTGAAGTGCTTTAATGGTTTTGGGAATGGGAACAGCCTGGGAACAGAAAATTTGATCAGACATATAGAGAGTGGGTGGTCAGAGGAGGTTTACATTTAATCTTACCATAGGAGTTTGAGATGAGAGATAACTAATAAAGTATTAAGAAGCATTAAAAAGTGTTAAGTAATAAATAAAAGAGTGATGCCACATATGTATTAAACTGTAGTTTAATGTACTGTTAAGTACTCTTGAATCTAGGCTTCAGGCTGTGTCTCTTGTAGTATAACATAGGCTAGTATAATGGTGGTGCTGGGTGTTATAGTAAGAGCATACTTTAAATGACCAGTCTTGATTTACTATCTGCCACATGGCTGTGTGTTTAATGGATATGTGAGTGTGGGCAGCGAAAGGAGCGAGGAACCACATCGGGGGAGGTGGCTGTTGTGGTGCAGTGACCTCACTCATAAATGATTTATGCTTGATGGACTACTGTTGCTACAAAGCCAGGAGAAAGGAGTGGTTGGCTCGGTAAATACTAGTAGTAATTTCTAAAAATTATGAAGCTGTATACTGCTGTTAGATGGGGGTCTCCGGGGGGGAATTAGGAGATGTAGGAGAGAAAGGATAGGGTTTAAGATGGATGGGCTGTCACACGTTATTGGTCATGCAGTGTGACTGCTGTATCAGCTCTCTTACGCACATAAGCGCCCAATCTCTATTCACTGAAAATGGAAAGATGATCATGGGATTTCTTTCCACTTGCCACAAGGGGATTACATGTTACACCATGTGACTCTCCAGTTCAATAGGAACATTTGTTTCCAGCGCCTAGTGCAGTGGCAGAGAACTCTTGATATACAGCTGCACCATTACAATAACACATATTCATATATTGAAAGATGAATGTTGTTATCACAGAAAAGACACTTATATCCAATAATAAAAGCCAAGCATTGCAGTTTATCAGAAGCAGAACAGCTGAAGGGGACACTGCATCATGCCCCGGTGATTAGAGGATCAAAAGGAAGAAAAGAAAATCATGTGCTTCAGCTTAATTGTCACCTCTGGCCCTGGAATTCATATATATCCTCAAGCTCAGAAACTCACACATCACCAATACCTTTTGTGTTCACTGGAGAACGGATCAACATCAATGCATGTACAGAAATGTTTTAAAGAAAAAGAATGTGGAATGTAGATAAGAATAAGAAGAAGGAAAACTTTCCATATTAATACAAACTCTATTATTTCTATGCAATGTCAGATAACAAAAGCATCAAACATGCATGGTGGCACTGCATCCTTTGTATTTGTCAGAAAGAGGTGTAGCTGAGTTAAGCAGACCTAAAAAGCTCTTTATCCTCAAATCACTGACACTACAGTTACTTTAAACCAGGGATAATGCACAGCAGATTCAGGATGCAGAACAACAATCAGCTTTCTTTGAAAAACCTCCTTTGAAAAACTTTCTTTCATTCTCTTTTTCTGGCTGCACACATTAATATACACTGCAATCAAACCATTGAACTAAG
This sequence comes from Rhamphochromis sp. 'chilingali', assembly GCF_963969265.1. Classification (NCBI taxonomy): domain Eukaryota; kingdom Metazoa; phylum Chordata; class Actinopteri; order Cichliformes; family Cichlidae; genus Rhamphochromis; species Rhamphochromis sp. 'chilingali'. The sequence goes on along the minus strand of NC_137939.1, from coordinate 23,679,145 downwards.
TCCTCATGCAGTAGGAGTCCAGTGTAGGGTGTGCAGATGAGGATGGTACAAGTATTATGTAACAGTAAGATCTAAGTATATATGATGTGGGTTGAGATCAAGAAAGGATTTCTGGAGGGGTCAGGGTAGGGGATGGGAACACGTCATGTAAGAGATCACAAGCATCGTGGGATTCCATCCATCCATCTATTCATGCACCCATTTTCTTCCACTTATCCGTGGCCGGGTCGCAGGGGAAGCAGCCTATGCAGCCTAAGCAGAAAAATCAAAACCTCCCTCTCCCTTGCCACCTCCTCCAGCTTGTCTGGGGGAACACCAAGGCATTTCAGGCCAGCCGAGAGACATGATCTCTCCAGCATATCCTTGAATGCCAGCAGTATTCCTGGAGACTACTTAAATAAATTACAAGAAAGCTTGCAAGATAGTTTAGGCTGTGCTTTGTCTTATATACTGCATTTATATTGAAATGGTTTAATTTAATAGTTTGCACATACTTCAATAAATTGCTATTTTCATTTTCCTAGCAAAATATAAAGAAGCATTGGTTGCACAGCACAAAATCAAAAGCACCGGAGCAAAAGTGCATTATGTAATGTGTTTTTCTGGTTTGATGTGAAATTCAAAAGATACCATATCTAGCTTATTAGCGTACCACCTACTTACCTCTAATTGGGAGTCAATTTCTAATTAATGGATCTTATTATACAGCACTATGGATAACAGCACATTTACAGCTCCAGGATAATCATCAGCAGAATGAGTTTGAGATGGAAGGTGGTTCTTGCACACAGCAGTTATACATAAGTATTTCTTCTGGTTCAATCAGTGACTGTAACTATATCACTGTGTTTTAACACACAGTAACACTTGCAATAAATATGATAAATCAATTTGGAACCCACATATTTGTAGCCTTGTATTTTTCCTTTCGTTTACTCTCTCGATTTTATTTTCTTCTGTATTGTTAATAAGCTTCCTGTCCTGAGGCCTGCATTTCCAAAACAAAGTAAAACTCACACATCATCTGCTTTCTCTTTGCTGACCCACCTTTAGTAAGCGCTTTCTATGTGACCTGTATTTTGCTGCATACATTTATATAAGAGTGTGAACAGAAATGGATGTGTTCCACCATTTACGACTATTTTATCAGTCTTGAAAATTGTCTGGTGTTTATCTATAGGGCTCTCTTTCCAGCTTAACTCTGGTCTTTAATTTCATTTACACACAGTACTTGCAATGTCAGGTCAAAAGAGATTTTATCATTAGCTGTAACGCTTATTCAACCCCCAATTCCAAATAAAAACAGAAAATGATTTGAAAATCTCACAACTCCACTTTGGTCATAACAGAATATAGAAAACATATCTATGCTTAAACTGAGAAAGTTTACTATTTCAAGAAAAAAAAAAGTAAATCACTTTGAATTTAATTGCAGCAACATGTCTCACAGAATTTGTGACAGAGCCATGTTTACCACCATGCAGCATCTGCTACTTTAATGTACTGTCTTGCTAAAATATGCAAGGCCCTCCCTGAAAAAGACATTGTCTGGATGCGAGGACATGTTGCTCTAAAACCTGTACATGCCCTGATGTTGTTGTTCTAGATATGCAAGGTAGTAATTCCATTCTGCACTATCATACCATCACAGATGATGGTATTATCAATACAACATCTAATTTATATCTATAAAATCTGGAATCATGCATGATATAGTATGATGTCATTATGCTGACTAGAAAACACCAAACAACAGGTTAGGTCCTCTTCATTAGTACATAGGAGTCCCTGAAAGTTACTGTATATTTGTGTAATGTATACATGTGTATACAATGTGTGTTTGTATCATCTGTCTGCATGTCTACAAGTCAGTCTACTCTTTAGTTTGTCTTTTGTTCACTGGTTTCTCAAGAAAAACATATCATGATCTCAGTGACAACCTGTTTAAATAAGGGATTTAATAACAATAATAATCCCTGTCAAAAGCATAAGATTTCCCTCTAGAAGCTATGACCTCTGCCTGGTAGTAATGTAACCTTAGCCAGTTTGCATGGATACCTCCTACACGTCTTCCACAGCAGTGTGGCAGGAAACCCAAAGGTTATCTGAATGAGTCAGTTTTTTACATATATGTTTCTCTCCCACGTCAGGGCAGACAGATGGGGACATGTGGCTGAGACTGTGTGTGGGTTGGACATGTCCATTGGTCAACTCAACTAGTAATGCAATATGATTTTTAGATAAACAGACAAAGAGGACGAAGGCAAGAGAGAGTCACAGAGATACAGAGAGAGAAAGAGACTTCCATATGGCCAAGGGGCAAAACGAAACTTTATGTAAGCTGTTCAGTTTAATCATGGTCAAGTTTCATCATTATTAAGTAAGTAAGTACTTAATTTGTATCAATAATTTCACTGTTGCCAAATGATTCCTCTAAAATATTCATGGACACTGGCAGGTGGCAAGATGGTGGAAGGGTGATTTTAGTAGTTTGCATTTCCATCATTATTTAGTCAAAGATCATATTAAGTTTCATACTATTTCTCCTGCATTTCACTGTTGATTTGAACAACTTTGTTTTGGAGTGTAGTCTAATAAAGCCATGTCATTTAAAGCTTTAGCAACTCTATATGAAAAACAGATGTAATCACTGCACTATTGGCAGGAAGGCCTTCGCTTTTGCTTTATGTGTGTCAACATATAGATTTTTTGGAGTTAGAAATGATCAGAGGGGTTGGAGTGCTAAATCATCAGCTAAGGCCCCAGTCACACAGTCCTTGACTTGACTTGTCAGCAACCCCGAAAACAACTAGTCACAATGAAAAAAATGTGTATTTGCCATCTAGCTGGCCATAGGCTGCAGGCGGATGGTGGTAGTCGTTAGGTGAAAGTGCAATTGCTTTGGTCGTTTGCATGGAAGACGCAGGGTAACCTGCAAACACACACCAGCTGCCCTCCGAGTAGGAGTGATACTCCAAGCAGTGTGAACAAAAATCCAAAATGGAGACTCACTTTTACTTTGAAGTGAGACTCAAAGTAAAAGTGATGTCTGCAGCAGTGAGACCCAACATTTTTTCAAGCTTTACTGACATTCAGCCAGTAGTAGTGTTTGTAAAGAAGTTAGCATTTTTTCCATACTAAATGGGTGATCACAGCAATCTGATAGTGACCAAATTAATTACAAGAAAGCTGTTGGTGAAGCCCTTTTCTGTGATCCACTTCACCTAACAACTGGCAGCAAAATCCAGCAACCACTTTATGGTTTGTTTAACATATATACATGTTAATTATATCTCTGACATTGCCCGTTTTAACATGAAAGTCATTCTTCAAGTGAGTCTCAAGTGTTTGTTTTTTTAAATCTTTGAACAGTTGAGTTTGTCAGATGGTTTGAGTATATTTGTATTTTTAAGCTAGTGTAGTACTGACATGTTCATTTATTACATCTATGGTCTGGCACTGGTATATGCTTAAAAACACAGTACATTTTTTTCCAATGACTGTCTTCCCACCAACTGCTTAAAGGGGCAGGCAAAGGGACAGAACTTCCTTCTCAGACCAATTGAATGACAGAATATTGGGTTATCACTCATGGATGACAGTGGACACAATCTTCCAGGGAAGAAAAAAGTACCCGGCAGACTAACAAGGTCTCTGGAGAGAGAAAGAAATTAAGGAGAACCCAGGGTGACACAAATGGGCTGTTGTCTTTGTTTTCAGGCAGGAGAACATTAATGCTCAGTGTAGAAAAGTAAATACTTCTCTTCATGTGCTGACATCAAAAGCATGTTGAGTTCACTGAGTGACAGAATACAAACTAAATAGCATAAATGCATAAGCACTCAGTCATGTGAACATGCTGACACTTTCAGATTTACACATACATGCATGTACACATATCCCCAAAACAATGATGACATGACTCAAAGTGTCAGCTAAGGGTGCCTGGGGGGGAAAGAGGCCCTGTGTTTGCTGAGGAAGATGTAGCACAATTACACAATCACAGCCTGTCGACCCAGTAGAGGACAATGCATGTGGCAGAACTGAGGACAAATACTCTCTTATTTTTCATAATAATAGTTTAAAAATAGCTCCATTTCCCTAAAATCTTCAGCAGACTTCACTGAACCGATTCACCAACTATATGTGAGTCTGACTGTGAACACTAGAGGTCAGACCAGCATCATCATTTCTTTGCGTTAGGTAAAGTTACATAAGGGCTGAGTGAAACAAACATGGAAAGAGAGCAATAAAGAAAGAAGAAGAGGAAAGAATAAAGTATGGAAAAGCAAAAATGACAATTTCTCAATAGAGACTCTCCATATCAGTGAGTTTCACTGTTAGTACAAAGTAGTGTAACGTTAAGAAGTGAATGGGGACTTAAAGTAGGATACTGATTTCGTATAACTGCAAGAAAACATTGGTAAATTGACTGCTACTTATAGTGTTTTTCTACTCCAGCTGAGTATTCAAAGCACCTTCTCCTACAAGCCTCATACAACACTTTCATTTTATGCCTTTAAACATTTTGTCTAATACTTAAACACACACACGCACAATGTATGTATGCGAAACAACTTTCAGTATCTTGTCCAAGCTACTGAAAATCACATAGACTGAAGGTACAAGGGATTGAATCACCGCCCTTCCAAATAGCAAACGATCCATTCTTTTTAGTTACTCATTAAACGTATCAGACACAAAATTTGTGACTAGACTAACACAATTTTGAGTGCTGTCAGAGATACATTTTTGAGCTGTGTTTGTTGTCCTGCGTCCTTCCATATTTAATGAAAATTTACAGAATTTTGTTATTACTCAGCTCTTGGCATGATAGCTAGGTGTGAACTACACCACAAATCCAATGACTTTCACACAGCCTTAAAGGACAATGTGAAAGTTACTGACAAAACTTTAAAAAAAAAAAAGCACAGCTGAATCAATCCAGAAACAACATAACACTTGTTTCTATTTGCATGACGATTGCACAGTTATTATTTACCATTAAAAGAAACGTATTATTATTTACCAGTCTGACCAGTAGGCTACACTCGCATTTCTGGAAATAATTTGTCATCTGTTTCATGGTATGAGTTTGAATTCAAGAGAACAAAAAAAATGAAAAGAAACTTTTGTTGTCCCTTTATTTCTTTATTGATTTTATGAGGCGAGCATTAGAAAAATTAATCCTGTACTGCAGCTCATATGAGGTATATAACACACCTCAACTACCAAGGAATGGGTGGCTACACGTTTCTAAAGATGCAGACAATGAAACGGAATGTGAGGTGACGTGATCCCTTGACCTTTCTCCTGTTCGCCAACTTTCATGAAAAAGCTGTTTAAACCTAACTCCATCTAAAGGCCGAACAGAATGAATCAAAATATAAGGTTATAAGTACATTTTTAGGTTGATTTATGAAACTACTCCACTACTACTGGGCGAGGATGTTGTTATGTTTATCTGACTAACAGATTATGTTGCACTCAGAAGAGCTGCCCTTCTAGAGCCTTTATGTATCAAGAAAAGAAACCCACATTTTGTACCCTAGAAAAGAGACACCTTGTGTTCCTAGTTATTAGTATAACACAGCGCTACATTGAAAGGAATGTAAAGCCAGTGCTTTAATGTGCTTTCTTGTCTTTTTCTCTCTTTTCTTGATCAGCTGAGACAGACAAGACTCAGAAGCTGTTAAACAATGACTCTGCTCAACACCTAAAACTAAAAGAGAGACGGCGCTTTTTTGAAGAAGTCTACCAGCATGACATGGATAATGACTTACCTACTGCCCAACTGCAGATTGACCATAGGAAGCGTGAGTGATAATCTATCTAATCCCTATCTAATATGTATGTATGTATGTATGTATGTATATACATACATACATACATACACATATATACATATATATATATATATATATATATATATATATATATATATATATATATATAAACACCCAGCACGCCCCTGCGGGCGGTTTATCCTTCAAGCTCGGGTCCTCTACCAGAGGCCTGGGAGCTTGAGGGTCCTGCGCAGTATCTTAGCTGTTCCCAGGACTGCGCTCTTCTGGACAGAGATCTCCGATGTTGTTCCCGGGATCTGCTGGAGCCACTCGCCTAGCTTGGGAGTCACCGCACCTAGTGCTCCGATTACCACGGGGACCACCGTTACCTTCACCCTCCACATCCTCTCGAGCTCTTCTCTGAGCCCTTGGTATTTCTCCAGCTTCTTGTGTTCCTTCTTCCTGATATTGCTGTCATTCGGAACCGCTACATCGATCACTACGGCCATCTTCTTCTGTTTGTCTACCACCACTATGTCCGGTTGGTTAGCCACCACCATTTTGTCCGTCTGTATCTGGAAGTCCCACAGGATCTTAGCTCGGTCATTCTCCACCACCCTTGGGGGCATCTCCCATTTTGACCTCGGGACTTCCAGGTTATACTCGGCACAGATGTTCCTGTACACTATGCCGGCCACTTGGTTATGGCGTTCCATGTATGCCTTGCCTGCTAGCATCTTGCACCCTGCTGTTATGTGCTGGATTGTCTCTGGGGCATCTTTACACAGCCTGGGGCATCTATATATATATATATATATATATATATATATATATATATATATATATATATATATATATATATATATATATATATATATATATATATATATATATATGTATGTATGTATGTATGTATTATGTGTATATATATAGATATATATATAGATATATTATATATAGACAGATAGATAGATATGAGCATGATAATGTGTGAGTTATATCCTGTTCATGCAGCCCCCATGGGTAGTATCTCTTCGATGGAGGTGAATGTGGACACCCTTGAGCAGATGGACCTGATGGATGTATCGGATCATGAAGCCCTTGATGTGTTCCTCAACTCAGGCTCAGAAGCAGATGAGGGAGCTCTGGCGTCTCCACTTCCAGGTGCACCGTTTGCCTCTCGGGCACAATTAATCTGCTGCCACTATACCAGGGGTCGGCTCTTTAGTCCTTATAGTGCGGCTCTGCGTGGTTTGGGAAAATAAATTAGTAATAAACAAGTATTTAGCTGAAGTGTATTTTATTTATGTTAGTTCTTTTTTTTTAACTTGTACTGTAGTTCTAAATTGGAAGATTATTGTGATATTGAAATATAAAAATAAAATTATATTCTATTATTTTTTCATTGCTCAAAATAAGCGTCACACTCGCGGAGGCCGGTGTACCTGCCGAAACGCCGTGCATTTATCGAGACTTTCAACCCCAGGTAGGCCAATTATGGATCTTCGGATCCACGTTATGTCAGCAGCTATTCTCCACCGTGAACTATGTTAAAAACAAACACCGCTCACGCCTCACAGATGACAGCTTACAGTCCTGCTGTTCAAAGGTTCAGGAGCAGAAGTCTCATTGTACCACGGCAGACCCGACGATGTTTGCATGAACATGCTTTTCAGCATCTCTTTATTGACCACTTTTCACACACGGTTGCTGTACGCATACAGCCGGCTGTAGCTTTTCAGCTCACAGCCCGACACGTACCAACAACAGCATAGATGGCACAGACTTTAAGGCGGCGAGGCGTGATTGCGGGTGCTGCTCAGGTGCGTCCGCCTCCCCTGCAGCGGTGCTGCAGACCACACCCCGCCACACACATTAACCAGGTAAAATACATATTTAGGAAGAATTTTGCAAATATCTATTTTTCTTTTTTCAGCAGCATAGTGCTTTTTTTAAATTATTTTTTTAAAAGTCAGGCCAAGGCTCCAAAAGCCCAAAGGTGATATAAGGGTTTTGTTTGCTGGATCATTTTAGTTCAGCTGGGTGTCTTTCCTTTTGTTATATTTCTTTAAGAGTTCAAAATGTGTTAATTACATAAATAAAATGTAATTTTGTCTGTAGCACTTCATGGATTTCATAAGCAACACACCTTAGTTGTTCACACAAAGCATAAAGGTAAAAAACAATATATACAGTGTTATCTTCATTTTAGATGTCAAAAAGTATTTGCGGCTCCCAGTGTTTTCTTTTACATGGGAACCGGGTCCAAATGGCTCTTTGGGTCCTAAAGGTTGCACTATACTATTCAAAAGCTATTCTTGTACATAGATTTCCCATGCAGACATTTTTTTAAGCACACCACTTACTCTGGCCCTTTCAAGATCTGTGTACATTTGGTGATGAATTTTTTTTAACATTTTTTTTATGAAAGAAATGTTGTTTTCAAAATAGGACATTTTGTTACAAAAATGTTTTTGTTTTGTTTTTATATTTTGTCAAACAATGAGACAGTGCTGTGCTGAAATACTGTCTTGATTCATATATTCTAATATTTAGGTGTACTGACATTTTTGGTTACTTCTCTGGACAAAACTCACTTGAATAACAATAACACTGCAGGGCAGTTTGGGTCAAAAGTTAAAGGCTTTATATGACATTAAGGGGCATTTGGGTGAACCTGATCAAACCCTGTTCAGACTTTAAACATGGTGACAGGTACCAACATATTCTAACAGACTTTAATTGCAGAGGGTGAGGAAGACGATGAAGACGATGAAGATGCCGAGGTTGTCTACAGGGAGTGTGCATCTCTGAAACGACAAAATGAGCCGTTCCGTAGCTCGCAGTCTCGCATTTCGTCTACATCGTCTGCTTCCAGTGATAGCAGCGCGAGTGGCGTGGACACACCTGTGATCCAGTCGGATGATGAAGAAGTCCATGCAGACACTCTGCTGCTGACCTCTGCGCCCCAAACTAGGGATGAAGAATCAGACGACGAAGAAGCTGAGGAAAGATACCATCCGACTAATCATGATAAAGCCTAAATTTGAATCACTTAGGAGCAAAAATCGCTCTCTGTGTCTCTTTCTCTTTTTATGTAATTGAATTTCCTCCACATGGATGCAAACCCCAGCATGGCTGGCCCAGTGGCAAAGTTCAATGTTTTTTGAAAGTGTACTTATCCAGAACTTTCAGTTGAAATTTAGTGTACACCCAAATAACTGTGGCATACTTAATTACTTAATTACTAACTGAAATTTTTAGGGGCTGTGTCACTAATAGCGCTTGTATGCAAATTTCCATATGGGACATTCCATGCTCATGCAGTAACTTGTTTTGGTTGAAAGGAAATGGCTTAAAGTTGAAGCTATACACCTCTTACTGCCGGAGGGAATTTTCCCTCCTCCCCATTCTTGAAACTACAGGTTCCAAGCAGCCGTGTGAGGAACAAAACTGAACTGAAATTGCATTTGCTGAGCAAACAAATCTTTATATATGGCTTGCATACATTAAAAAAGGAAATTCAAGAGATCTGTAGTAATAATATAAAGCTTCCTTACGTTTCACACTGAAACGTAAAAATTCTGGGCACCTTGGATCATATTTTCCCTCTTAATTGGCAATTACAGTGGGGCAAAAAAGTATTTAGTCAGCCACTGATTGTGCAAGTTCCCCCACTTAAAATGATGATAGAGGTCAGTAATTTGCACCAGAGGTACACTTCAACTGTGAGAGACAGAATGTGAAAAAAAAAATCCATGAATTCACATGGTAGGATTTGTAAAGAATTTATTCGTAAATTAGGGTGGAAAATAAGTATTTGGTCACCTCAAACAAGGAAAATCTCTGGCTCTCACAGACCTGTAACGTCTTCTGTAAGAAGCTTTTCTGTCCCCCACTCGTTACCTGTATGAATGGCACCTGTTTGAACTCATCATCTGTATAAAAGACACCTGTCCACAGCCTCAAACAGTCAGACTCCAAACTCCGCCATGGCCAAGACCAAAGAGCTTTCGAAGGACACCAGGAAAAGTATTGTAGACCTGCACCAGACTAGGAAGAGTGAATCTACAATAGGCAAGCAGCTTGGTGTGAAAAAATCAACTGTGGGAGCAATCATCAGAAAATGGAAGACATACAAGACCACTGATAATCTCCCTCAATCTGGGGCTCCACGCAAGATCTCATCCCGTGGGGTCAAAATGATCATGAGAACGGTGAGCAAAGATCCCAGAACCACACGGGGGGACCTGGTGGATGACCTGCAGAGAGCTGGGACCAAAGTAACAAAGGTCACCATCAGTAACACACTACAACGGCAGGGAATCAAATCCCGCAGTGCCAGACGTGTTCCGCTGCTGAAGCCAGTGCATGTCCAGGCCCGTCTGAAGTTTGCCAGAGAGCACATGGATGATACAGCAGAGGATTGGGAGAATGTCATGTGGTCAGATGAAACCAAAGTAGAACTTTTTGGTATAAACTCAACTCGTCGTGTTTGGAGGAAGAAGAATACTGAGTTGCATCCCAAGAACACCATACCTACTGTGAAGCATGGGGATGGAAACATCATGCTATGGGGCTGTTTTTCTGCCAAGGGGACAGGACGACTGATCCGTGTTAAGGACAGAATGAATGGGGCCATGTATCGTGAGATTTTGAGCCAAAACCTCCTTCCATCAGTGAGAACTTTGAAGATGAAACGAGGCTGGGTCTTCCAACATGACAATGATCCAAAACACACCGCCCGGGCAACAAAGGAGTGGCTCCGTAAGAAGCATTTGAAAGTCCTGGAGTGGCCTAGCCAGTCTCCAGACCTCAACCCCATAGAAAATCTGTGGCGGGAGTTGAAAGTCCGTGTTGCTCGGCGACAGCCCCAAAACATCACTGCTCTCGAGAAGATCTGCATGGAGGAATGGGCCAAAATACCAGCTACTGTGTTTGCAAACCTGGTAAAGACCTATAGTAAACATTTGACCTCTGTTATTGCCAACAAAGGTTATGTTACAAAGTACTGAGTTGTATTTTTGTTATTGACCAAATACTTATTTTCCACCCTGATTTACGAATAAATTCTTTACAAATCCTACCATGTGGATTCATGGATTTTTTTTTCACATTCTGTCTCTCACAGTTGAAGTGTACCTCTGGTGCAAATTACTGACCTCTGTCATCATTTTAAGTGGGGGAACTTGCACAATCGGTGGCTGACTAAATACTTTTTTGCCCCACTGTATAGTGCAACAGATACTATTCCCATCATGCAAGTTATCAGACTTCTCTATGAACACCTTCCTGAAGGTGTGACTCATTTCAAAGGGCCGTGACTATGAAACCAAGATCTCATGACCTAAATAACTTGTGCTGGAAAGACTTTTAATGCAAATGCAAAAGCTGCATAATACAGCTCAATTCTTAACTTTAGACTTCCAGAAGGGTGCATTTATGTTTAACTTTATGTCTGCTATGTATATGTGTACACATTTAAGCAAGGCTAAAACAACACGTCACTGTCTTCAGTTCTTCCTCTCAAGAAAGAGAAAGTAATTCTGAGAGTCTAGAAAGGACAAAGTCTTTATCCAGCACAGAAAGATAAAAGTTAAAGTGAAAACAAGTAAGTGAAAACATTTTTCTAAGTGAAGCTCCACTTTTAACCTTGAGACCTCAGTGATCGATATAAAAGAAGAAAAGTTAGAATGAGCTGTTTAGTCCATTATCTGTGACTTCTTTGTCCTAAGTGTGAGAATGCCTTTGTGCAAGTGTTCAATCTGCCAGCATCTGGCTCGAAGGGTGATGTGCCTATACAGAGTTCAAAGTGGAAAATACACAATAAAAGTCAGGGAACTCTCCTCGTTGTGATGGAAAGATAAAAAGAAGAATATTAGAAATGAGTCACCAAAACGAGTCACAGTGAATACCCTCCTCCTTCTGCCAAAACCTATATTTCTTTAAGATTTTATAAATTATTGCTTTATGCATGTGGAAACTACAGAATCATGAATGGAAATATTGTATTTACAAATGCATGGTGTTTTGTTCTTGTGACAACTTCATATGTTTTCAGTACTACTAGTGTTGCATTACTGAACTATGCAGGTGGCACCTGTTCGCCATTTGACGTGTTTTTTGGACAATGCATATTTATAGCTAGAAGGAGTGGCAGTGACTCAGGTGAACGCAGTTTGTGTGTGAATGCTCAGTGTTTAATGTGTGTCTACGCAGATGCCAAAAGTTTCGTGCATTCCCCAGCTCGGCCCTGTGACTACTTCCAAATCAACCTTTATACAGTGTTCCTATGATGTGTGCATCTTATTGCAAAATAAAAATAAAAATAATAGTTGGAACAGTTGGAAGTATTTTCATTTGCTTCAGATTTTGCGGATTTTGCTTCATTGTTGTTTCTGATGTTCCAGCATTGCATTAATAAATAGACTGCAAGAGAAGTAACCTCACTACATGTAAAAAATTTTAATGGCAACTCACAAAGATATATAGTTCCATAATATACTGGCTGCTTTAGTGCCCAGCAGCTAGCTTTCTAGTTCAACCAGTTTGACAAATTTGTTTTGGATCACCTTTCATAGAAGCAACTGCTATCTGTGGCTTCTTTGTTTTGCCCATCATCGTGACAAGCAGCGTTTTTGCTGAACTGCTTAAAAGCAACACACTATAACATGTAGCTGTAAACCACATAGCTTGTGGGAATCACAGTCAATCCTTCACTATTAACAACATTCTGACTACTTTTGTCGACTCCATCCATTGCTCATGTTTTCTGTGTAATACCCTGTGGGTTTTAAGTAGACTAACAACAGCACTGCTATGGCGGGCCTTCAATGCACCACCAACCTAAATGACGTATTTTAATGTATAAGAATAAAACACCCTCTACCCACTACATTGTTAGTCAGGTTCTGATTTCCAATACTGGCTATAATAATATAATATAATAAGCTCATTCCAGCCCATTTCAACCAGCTTTTACAGACGTCACACACTTTTAGGGAAAATTCTTAACTCCTGCCCAGAGTTTAAGGAGCCACACTTACAAAGCAGGGCAAATTGCTGCTAGTTTGAGTTTCACAAATGGGAGTGGAGAGTTCTGTGGGTGATCCAGTAACGAAAACAGCCAAAAATGAATAGACCAAATTTGGCGAGAGTAACATACTAACAAAATGAATGCATAAAAGCACGCCAAAAGAAATACAGACAAATCATATATACAAGAAGATGCTGAAGGTAAATCAACGTTTTTGATACAAGGATAACTATTCTTTTTTTAAAAGGTGCTGGGGACTGCTGTCCTCTGTGTAAATCATCTGGATCTTCTCCTGATAAACTAAGAGAGGAGTTGCGTTATTACAAACTATTCCACGGTATAAACCTTAAATTGTCTGTAATAGCTGACTTTTATGTTGTCTTGAAGAAAATATAACATTTACCATTAATTCTCAGCTTATCCATATGTTAATGAAGATATCACTACTGTGCCATGTGCATGTTTTTTCTACAGGCTGTGTGAGACTATGTGAGGCTGAGGGGATTCCCTTCCTTTCTCTTACACCGTTCAGTTCAGGTAGGTTCTGGTCTGCTTCATCGGGACACTACTTACTGAAGAGCACGGATATGCTAGGCTTGGCTCTGAATATGCAGGGTGAGGACTCAATGAAGAGTTACAGGGCAGAGCCAAATTATTGGCACTGAAGCCATAGCCTCCATCCATCTTTGCCAGTTACGCACTTACATCTCCTCCTCCCATTCCAAATAAATAAACACTTACTTATCATCTATCAAAACCACATCAGGTACAAAGTAAGACATGCTTCTTTGTGGCAAAATGTCCGCTGCAAACCTTAGTAAACCCCTTTTTGTGTGTGCTTCATTTACAAAGCCTCCTTCTGAAACGTTGAGCTCAAAAAAGGAATCTCCTACAAATACATATATAATAAAACCAGCTGCAAATATACCTGTTTCCACACCTTTCATTCACTAAACTGACACTGACTAACACTTAAAACGGTTTTGTGTGTTTATATTTATTATTTGTGCATTGTCTTGTGTAACTATTTTCTAACTGACAAGGTCAGGCCAGGTTCTTTCATACAGTATCAACCTACTTTAGAGGCAGGTATAGCAGTAATAAGTACAAGTACTGAACCTAATATGCAGGTTTGAACTTGTGTGCACTTTGCTTCATTTTCAAACACAATATTATAACTGGCACTTTACAATAGGCAACACTCATGTCAGTTTTTTAAGTCGCTTCTTGCCCCCTGGCAGCTGGGATAGGCTCCAGCCCACCAGCAACCCTGTATATAAGCAGAAGAAAATAGATGCATGTATGTTTTAAATTAGGTTATGACCTAAGATTTCTTTGGGGGGTTTTTTTTGTTTGTTTTTTTGTAATGGTTTAACCACCAGCTTATGGTTTATGCTCAAGCACTATAATGAAATAATATTTTTAATACTTAAATATAATTGTTGTTTTTATAATGACTTTTCAAAGTGATGTTTTTTGTACAAAAAAACAAACAAAAGAATAGTAAAACTAGAATCCAAATGCCAAATTAGTTATTTACTGAAATTGAAAGACAAAAACTAGTTTTCGAGGTTTACTCTTGATTAAGTTCCAGCTTCTCCAGTCAAGTTGGCTGGCTCAAATGCCGGTATAAACAAAATCATTTAAACAAGTTTTGACTTCTAAACATTTGATCTGTTAAATTCCTGATTTGTTATACAGTACAGAGATGGCTACCAGATAGGGCTGCCTATCTGGTAGCCATCACGAATCATGATTACGTCAACTATCAAAATCATCGACGACAACTTTTATAGTCGACGCGAGGCAGTGAGCAGAATATATCCCTGTCTTTCCATAGATGAAGGCTGTTTGTATATAATTTATGTACAAAGCTCCTCAGCAGGATTTCTCTCAATTCAGCTCATTTTGACAGCTTTATGGCACACCATCCAAAAAGCCCTCAGGAGGTTGATATGTCATTTACATAAACTTATAATATAACTTCAAGATACAGAGCAAAGACACACCGACATAAAAACTAAATGTCCATAACATTAAATGGTCTAAATGTTATCATAAAAGTTAAATACATATATACATCTAAACTATGTGGTTCTTGTTTAACACATTAACACTAATTCACACTCAAGCAAAGGTTTGGGGCTGCAGTAAATTATTTGTTACTTAAGTAAACATTATTGTTACATTCCACCTATGGTCCTTTTCCTGCTTTGATATAATGGTATGGGTATTGTTAGAAAGATAGTACTTACTACACTATAACTTTTTTGGAGAGGTTTGGCACTGTGCTCCCACGAATACACACACGCATATACACATATACACATATACAGACTCTGGAGGCAACTACTGTAAGCCTGCAGATAACTCCACAAGAATCTGTCAACTAACCAGCCAACACTCTTCATAGAGCCAGAATTCATTTTGTCTGGTTCAACAACCTAGCAAGCACGCTGTGGTTGTGTTGAAAATAGTGGAGGCTGCAAGGAAGCAGATGAAAATAAGCAAATTACTTTCCCACATGTTTAAGCTTGTTGAACAGGTCGTTTTACAAATGACTATATTTGGTTTCTTCAGGGAAGGTTTACACATTCACATACTGTTAAAAAGATAAGATGTCAACTTTTGAAAAAGGTTTTTATTTCAGATTTGGGGTTTGCCCTCCTCATTGTGACGCTATCATCACTATTCCTGTTATCAAACAAATATAGGGATAAATATGTAAGAATGGGTATTTACAGTTGAAAACTCATCTATGGAAAATGCAAAAATGTGAAATTTTAAATGCCTGTGAATCACTGTCATCTTGAAGCTCTGCGGATATGTCTTCACACAGGTGTACATGTTTTAAAATATATCAGGAATCCCTGGAAATCTTCATAGGAAGATTTTCACTCAATAGCAGCTTAAAGCCTTGGTAATACTTTCCATGCACACAAGTCTGCTAGGGTCCACTGGGGGCCAAGTTACATAAATTTTATCAGATGAGTCCGTGTGGATGCCTCATGTTTGCCTGTTTTTTTGTGACTTCTCCCGAGAGAATTTTAATTACAATGCACCAGCCGCACATGTGGCCCAGGCAGACTCCAGGCCAAGTATAACAGGAATGATTACTTGGCTGTCGGGTGTCCAGCTGTCCTTGTCTGCAACATATAATCAATGCATAGTTGACGTTCACAGCACTGAACAACACAGTGTTAATTTACTAAGAAAACTCAATTATTGTTGTCTAAAAAGTTCTATGTTTCTCCAAAGCAGCGCCAGATTGAGGTTAAACAAGGTCAACCAGGAAATAGAGAGAAACAATGGCAACCTTGCCAACTCTATTTGATCAGTATAAAATATGCCAAGTCACTAGAACTGGAACACAATGGAACGATAGAAAAGATACTCTACTTCTGGTCTTTTTTTATTTATATATTATCATATATACACCTTATCACCGTATTTTTTTGTTCTACAGACAAGTTAAAATTATAGTTATAATTTTCTGAAATTACAGTCCAGTATAGTGACTATCTGTATCATAACAATCCTACTACAAACAGTAGTAGGAGGCCCAAACAGCCACCGATTTATGCAGCTCTCTATTTTTTATTGGCACTGGGCCAGGCCTCGCTAGTGTCAAACCCTGCAGATACTTTCATACTTGCATTCCACAGAAACAAAGCCTCCCCTCCCATCACGGTGTACTGAAACAGGTTAGAAAGAGCTAGAACTCATTAACTGACATTAACTGAAAGTGGTTAATAAACAAGAGTGTGGCGTTTTTTTTCCCAGCCTGTCCTGTCTTACAGATTGTCATACTGCTACGTAATAACTGAAATAACAGATAAAACAAACATCTTAACAAGAGAAGCCTATAGAGTATTTACAGAGCTAATGATGGAAAAGCAAAATGTATTTGGCACAACTAGCGCATTCAGATCATAACTCTGATAGTAAAAGCTGCCAGACCTTTACCTCCTCCGTAGATTTTAGAGATTAAAGAATTTAGTTTTCTTTCTTTAGTGGCCACGAGTCATTTAGTAGTGGCATCAGTCTATCAATGTACTCCTTTAGGCTTGGTAGTTTTACTTTTTTACTGAGTTTTAAGGTTTACAATTTGAACCTTCTTTATGTTGCTTAGGAAGGCTCCAGGATATGAGTTGCACTTGCCCATTTTGTGTACTTTTAAAATATTTTTCTTTTAAAAAAACAAAGAAACAAAACACCTGGAAGCTTTTTTTTATATGTGGGATGTCGTGGTCAAGTTACACTAGGGCCCATTTAATGTAATTTTTTTCTGATTTAGCTTCTCTATCCCTTTAATTTATACAACACAAGTACAAGTACACAGAGTTATTCAATTTCAATTCAATTCAAGTTTGTATACATATACATTAGGGGTGCAACGATACACAAAATTCACGGTTCGGTTCGGTTCGATACTTTGGTGTCACGGTTCGATATTTTTTCTTTTTTTTTTTTCTTTTTTTTTCTTTTTTTTCTAAATGACATCAGAAACAGCAGTATGCGACATTACGTGATGGCAGAGCTTCAGTTCATCCTTTGTCATTTTTTTTTTTCTTTTTTTTTTTTTTTTTAATAAATAGGACAGGGGGAATGAATGAGAGAAAGAGGGGGAGAGAAAGAAAGAAAACCAAAGGGGAGAAGAGACGGTGAGAAGGGGGGGGGGAAGAGAGAGAGAAAAAAAAAGAACTCCTGGGTCACCTGTATGGAGAAAAAAAAAAAAAACAAACAAAAAAAACAAACAGAGGAGACAGCAAACAACAAAGAGCAACATAATAATAGAGAAAACAAAGCACCATCACAATAAACTAGCTAGTCATAGATATCAATATTTACTAAATAATAAACGATATTGTGCAGCACGCAAGATAGACAGCGCACAGTGTGCTTTGAGGCAGCAGCCAAGAAAGCTTTAGTCCGCGTCTGTGAATACCCATGTGTGCATACCTGTGTGGATCAGCATGCTTGCATTCCAAAGGTTTCTCCATGTAATGATCTGCTAGGGAGTGTGGGGGGGCCACAGCCCCGTCCTCCAGGGTGTGAAGCGGGTATGGAGGAGATCAAAACTCCAGACATCCAGAGGCCCCCAGAACACAAGAGACCATGGAAGACCAACAGAGGGGCAGCCGCGCCACTGTTCCAGTAAGAGCTGAGGAGAGTCCCAGATGAGGGCTCGCCCAGCAGCCGCGGAGCAGAAGTCAGGGGGAGTTGCAGTGACGCGCCCGTGAGCTCCGCCGGCCCCCAGCTGTGCCTGAGTGACCGAGCCCCAGGCCGAGAGGCCGGGGGCACCCCACCTCCAAAGGGGCCCGAGCGAGCCCCAGGCCCCAGGCCCCGACAAGCGGCCGCCAAGGAGTGAGCCGGTGTGTACCCGGACGCCCACCCCCAGACACAAAGAACCACCAACACACCGACACCTGAGGGAGTCCGCCACCGGCAGGGGAAGTGGTGGTGGGTGGAGATAGGCCTCCAAACCTTGGAGGGCCTGAGGTGTCCCCAGAGAGGTGGCGTCTGATACCCAACCTGACATATAGACACAGACATACAGGCACACACAGACACAAACATCCATTCCCACCCTCATGCTCTCATATGCACTCACTCCACACTCAACCAACGTGGAGACAGACATAAAGAGACGCTGTACACACAATCACACTCCCCAAGCGTACTCTACAAACCGGGTCTAGGTACCCTTGCCCCTGGAGGGGGGAATTGCACCCAGACCCAGGTGGTGTTACCCTTTTCCCTGCGGTGGGGAGAGGCAGACCACCCCGACTCCGCAGCAGCAGGGAGGCCCCACACCCCAGACCGCAGTCGGACGGCCAACTCCTCCTACTAGCCCTCCCGCTCCAGCAGGCCGCAGAGAATGGGGGTGGGAGAAGACTCCAAACCTCCCTCCACCCGCTCATTGTAGTGTTGATGCATATGTGTTCTAAGGTGCAATTAAAACCCAGGAGGGCATGGAGCTACCTGCCAAGGAGCATCAGGTAAGCGCATAGTCCCTCCTGCTAGCCCTCAATGACTAAGTGTATTTAAAATTGAGAGGTGGGCAACGACGTCAGGGGTGAGGTATACACCCTGATGGTAATTTGGACTCCGTGATTGTGCCCACCCCCAAGATCCTATATGTATGTGTAATGAGAGTGTGAATAATGTGAATGTCTAAGTTGTGGGATAAAATTGAGGCAGAGGCAGCCAGAAGGGGACGGGGGGGTAGCCTCCTCTGCACCCTGGTGACATACCCCCACTCCAAGACCCTGCATGTGTGGGTGGTTGTGGAGGAGCGGGAAGAGGGAGGCAGCTGGAGATGGGGAGGGAAGGAAGGGAGGGGCAGGTAACCCCTCCCTGGGGCCAGCTCCCCCGCTGACCCCAGTAGGCACTCCCACCCTTCGCGACCCGCCAGGGAAGGGGGGCCCAGGCCCATCAGACCGGGGCCCAGTGCAGTAGCGCCCTCCGGCTCCACAGAGCCCTGGACAGTCCACCCAACCCCACCACAGAGAAAACTGCACCCACCCCACCATCCACACATCTTCCAGACTACATAAGACGGTAAACGCCCAGGCTGAGATCTTCCTCCACCTCTCCTGTATCTCCCCCTCCTGCAGAGAGTTCCTGAAGAGAAGAAAGCTCCTGCAAGATGTGACCATCCCCCCCACCAGTTGAAGAGCCCCCCAGGCGGCTCGACGCACCGGCGGCACCCTGCTCCAGGGCCGGGCCCCCATGCACCCACCCGCCCACAACCCCAGCAACACACCAACCAGGACCCAAGCCCCCGAGGCCCGGCCCGGGCCCCAGCCCAGAGACGGAGCGCCCCCAGAACCTCACGCCCATCCCGGACCCACCCAGGGGCAGCCAGGTTGCCAGGTCAGTAACCCACGCCCGTCAGCACAGACCCTCCCCTAGCCCCGCTGCACGCAGCCGCGAGGAAACAGTCACCTGAGAGCCAACAGAGCCCCCAACCGGACGTGACCGCTACCCCGGGTTGAGCCCCCCAAGGAAGATGCCTCCGGGGAACCCCCCGACGCCCTAAGCCTGTCCCTACCCCCTCACCAATCACAACAGTGAAGGCGGGACCAAACTATGACCCCCCACCCCCACTAGATGATGGAGCTGATAAAAGGGGCCCAGAGCAATTGATCTAATGTGGTGGTAGAGGCTGTGTCAAGACTAATGTAATCTAATAGATAATTTCTATATTGGTTAGAATTAAGATTATTTTTATTTTTCCAGTTCATGAGGACTGTTTTCTTGGCTATGCATAGGGCAGTGAAGATCATATGGGCTATATTCTTTTCTGAAGTGACATTATCTAAGCTGCCCAGTAGACACACTAAGGGGGAAGTTGGAATGTTACATTTCAGACACTTTGATAAGTCTTCACATATCTCGCGCCAAAACTTTTGCACTGGTGGACAGAACCAAAGAGCGTGGATGTAATTGTCTGGTGTATTGCCTTGACAGTGTGAGCAGTTGTTGGAAGATGTAAAGCCCATCTTGAACATCCGATGACCTGTATAGTGCACTCTATGAAGTATTTTGTATTGTATTAATTGCAGACTGGGATTTTTAATTAATTTAAAAGTTTTTAAGCAAATCTGAGACCAGAAGTTTTGGTCTAGGTTGACTGATAAATCTGCTTCCCACTTTGCAGTAGGAAGGGATATTGATTCATCTAATTTAGAAAGTGTTCTGTATATTTTAGATAATAATTTGGGGGATTTAAGAGTAAGAAAATGTGCCGCACTTAGTGGTGTTTGTAATTCAACTTGACTGAGGTTAAATTTCTTTTTTACTATGGATTTAATTTGTTGATATTCTAAAAACCTTGTCTTGTTGATCCCATATTGTTCAACTAGTCTGTCAAATGGAATAAATTCTGTTCCCTCTAATATATGTTCTAAGTATTTAATTCCTTTACAACTCCATTCTGGGAAATTAATCATATTATTGTTTTGTAATATGTCAGGGTTATTCCAGATAGGTGTACGTTTGCATGGGATTAATGAAGACTCCGTTATTTTTAGAAACTCCCACCATGCTGTTAGAGAAAAGCTGATGTTGATACTTTTAAAGCATTCATGTCTTTTGATGTTTGAGCTAATAAATGGTAGGTCTGAAATCTCTAGATCCTTGCATAGTGCCTGTTCAACATCTAGCCAGGGCTCAACTAAGAAGGTATGTTTTAACCATTCTGAGATGAACTGAAGCCTGTTGGCTAAGAAGTATTGGTGAAAATTAGGCAGATCTAATCCTCCTCTATCCTTGGTTCTTTGTAGCGTTTTTAAGCTAATACGCGGGGGTTTATCTTTCCAAAGGAATTTGGAAATATATGAATCCAGAGATCTGAACCAATCTTGTGATGGTTTGTTAGGGATCATCAAAAATAAGTAATTTATTTTTGGCAAGATCATCATTTTTATAGTGGCGACCCTTCCCATGAGTGATATGGGTAAAGATTTCCATCTAGTCAGATCGCCTTCTACTTTCTTTAGAAGTGGGATGTGGTTTAGTTTAGTTAAGTCTGAAAGCTTAGGAGAGACATTAATACCTAAATATTTAATATTTCCGGATTGCAGTGGGGCAGAGGAAGAATTATGGAAGGAGCAGTTAATGGGGAGAACTGTAGATTTTGGCCAGTTAATTGAATAATCTGAAACTCTTGAAAACCAGTTTATTAAAGTAATTACCTCAGAGAGGTTGGTTTGTGTGTTTTGCAGAAAAAGCAACACATCATCCGCATAGAGACTGATTTTATGTTCTATGTTCTTACATTTTATGCCCTTAATTGTTGTAGCCTGTCTAAATGCTGCTGCTAGAGGTTCGATAAAAATTGCAAAAAGTGAAGGGGAGAGTGGGCATCCCTGTCTGGTGCCCCTCAGGAGACAGAAGCTGGAGGATGTCTGGTCATTTGTTCTGATACGAGCCGTTGGGGAATTGTATAATATTCTTATCCAGTTTATGAAAGAGTTTCCAAAACCAAATTTGTGTAAAGTTGCGAATAAAAATTTCCAATTAACTCTGTCAAATGCTTTTTCTGCATCTAGAGATAATATTATGGTTTCGATGTTTTTATCGTATGAGTAGTCTATTAAATTAAGTAATCTACGAGTGTTTGTTGAGGAGTGCCGACCTTTTATGAAACCAGTTTGGTCAGGATGAATTAAGAGGGGGGTCATTTTCTCTAATCTCTTTGAGAGAGCTTTGCAGATTATTTTAAGGTCTACATTTAAAAGAGAAATTGGACGATAGCTTGAGGGAAATAAAGGGTCTTTGCCTGGTTTTAGCAGGAGACTAATGTTGGCAGAATTCATATTTGGTGGTAGTCTGCCCTTTTCCTCGATTTCCTGCAACATGCTGTGGAATACTGGTGCCAAAATTGTCCAGAATTCTTTGTAGAATTCTGCAGGGAAGCCGTCTGGACCTGGAGCCTTATTATTGGGCATACTTATCAGGGCTTCCTGGAGTTCACTTGGCGTCAGTGGCGAATCCAGTTCCATTGCTTGACTGTCTAGTAATTTTGGAAGAGTTACGTTGTCAAGAAACAGATCAATTTCATTTTTAGATGGGTTTATTTGTGGTGAGTATAAAGTTTCATAGAAATCCCTAAAAATGTTGTTTATTCTTCCAGGATCATATATTGTGTTCCCCGATAAATCTTTAGCAGCACATATAGTTATTTTTTCTTTATTTATTTTTAGCTGGTTAGCTAGAAATCGACCTGATTTGTTACTGTGTTCAAAATTCTGCAAGCGAAGTCTTTGTATAAGGAATTGTGTTTTTTTATTAATAGTTTCATTTAATTCTAGTTTTGTTTTGCATATTTTGTTCAATGTTTCCTGATCTTGGTGGGACGCGTAGGCTTCTTCTAGTGATTTGATGTTTTTTTCTAATTCCTGAATATTTTTGTTTTCTTCTTTCTTTTTGTGTGATGAGAAAGAAATTATTTTACCTCTCATCACAGCTTTCCCTGCTTCCCATAGAACAGAAGCAGATATTCCGGGAGTGTCATTAAAGTCTAAATATGAAGTCCATTCCTTTTTAAAGTATTTAATAAAGTCTTCATCTTTAAGTAGTGATATATTAAATCTCCAGTTTTTACTTGGCGTAGTATTATTCTTGTGCATTAGTGTTAAAGATACAGGAGCATGATCGCTGACAGCTATAGGATGAATCTCAGTGTCTGAAATGTCACACAGCAGTGAGCTGCTGACCAAAAAATAATCCAGACGAGAGTAAGAGTGATGAACATGCGAGAAAAAAGTATATTCCTTACTGGTGGGGTGAAGAGAGCGCCAAGCATCGCAAAGACCAAAGTCGTTCATATACTGTTTGATTATATTTGTGGATTGCCAATTACGCTGAGTTCCTGTTGTGTTGAGCCTATCCATTTCTTCATTTAGTCCAAGGTTGAGGTCACCGCCAAGAATGAGTGTGCAATCAAGGTGTTCAGAGAGTGCACTAAAAAAACCGTGGAAGAATGAGGGTTCATCAACATTTGGACCATATATACTAACAATACATAGTTTTTTGTTCAATATTGATAGTTTAATAATTAGAAATCTACCCTCTGGATCTATAACTGTATCGAGTACTGTAAAATTAACATTTTTATGTATTAAAATTGCTACTCCCCGTTGTCTAGAATTATAACCGGCTGCAAACACGTTAGGAAACTCAGGTGTTTTAAGTTCATTTAAACCTGTGACAGGTTTGTGAGTTTCTTGTAATAAAACAACATCTGCCTGTAGTTTTTTAAGCTGGTTAAATATTTTTAACCTCTTTCCTCTGGTGCCAGCTCCATTTACATTCCATGTGACAAACCTCAGCATGCCCTTAATTGTGCGTGTATGTCTAATGATGTATGCTGGGTGTTTCGTTTAGACAGGTGGAGAGAATATGGAAACATCCCTTGTTTGTAAATAGAAAGAGAAAAAGAAGTGTGGTGAGAGACTCCATAAGTCTGACTATGTGTGTGAATATTCACTAATATGAACAAGCGTGGCTTGCTTATGTGTCCTGCAAGTCTGTGCGTGCTGTGAGGCTGTTGTGAATGTGCTGCCGTTGAGCTGATGCGTTTGCGTGAACGTGTTGTGAAAATATGGAGAAATAGAGGGTGTTGTTTGTAGGTGAGTGGGGAAGTAGGTGACCACAGCAGTGAAAGACAAGAGAAAGAAAGAAACCACATGAACTGTGAGCGACAACAAAAAAAAAAGAAACGAAACGGAAACATTCCAATTAAAGCAATGACGGAGGGTGACGGTGTTATATCTGCTATGACATCATATTGATATTACTAGCTTAAACTCATGTTAAAGGAGAGAGTGTGAATGAATAAGAAAAGAGTGTAGCGGGTTCTTATCTGGAGTGCAGTTAATATAACCACGGTGTGGTGCCGAGGTCGCGGTAAAGCTGTCCGTCCACGTAGAGCCGGTCCACGGCGATGACAGCACGGGAGCCTTTCTGGATGAAGCTACGTCGAACTGGGAACAGGACCTTGCGTCGTTCCAGGATCTCTTTGGGGAACTGGTCGTTCACGCTGAAGTCCGTTCCTTTCAGCTCTCTGCCGCGACTCTTCACCTGTTCCTTCTGTTTGAATTGACTGAATTTGGCCACAATAGGCCGTGGTCTCCCGGTCCGCGACCGCGCGCCCCCCAAGCGATGTACTCTATCGAAGTCGATGTTCTTTACGGTGTCCTCCGGCAGCTTCAGGTGGATTTTAATGAAGTTTTTCACCGTTGCCTCTGCGTCCTCTCCGGCAGTTTCTGGAATACCAGAAAACACAAGATTATCTCTCATGCTACGGGCTTGTAGATCGATAACGGACTCTTTTATTTTTTTATTTTCAATGTTTAGCTGGGTCACGTTATCGGT
Source organism: Rhamphochromis sp. 'chilingali' (assembly GCF_963969265.1). NCBI lineage: Eukaryota > Metazoa > Chordata > Actinopteri > Cichliformes > Cichlidae > Rhamphochromis > Rhamphochromis sp. 'chilingali'. Next base: position 23,654,437 of record NC_137939.1, on the reverse strand, counting down.
GAGAGATTTAACCGACTCCCGTAGCGTGGCATTTTCAGCGGCAAGCGTTTCCACCTGCTGCTGGCTGAATTCCAGGGATTCTCTCAGAGATTTAAATTCCCGGTGTAAAATCTCCACCAGGGACAGCCTCGCATCGAAACTGGACAATCGCTTGTCGATTGACTCCAGGATTTCTGCGATGTCTTTGCCGGCAGGCGATGTTGTACCGGGGGAGTCTGCCTGGCGACTTCTCTTCGATGACGGCGTCTCGATTTTGGCCGGGGAAGATGCACTCTGGGCCTTATGCATTACTAAATCTTGAAAACAGCGGTCGATGTAATCTTGGAGAGCGTCTAAACTCTCCCCGTTGTCCTCCAGGGTGTTAGAGATGATAAAACAGATGTTGTTAGTTATATGACAATTGATTAGTATATTTGGTAATACTGAAGCTTGGAAAACCTTTGTTAAACTCTATGCTACCATTTGCTTTTTCTCCGCCAAAATCTCCGGCGTCTGACGTCACCTACAACATCACTTCCGTCACTTACCGTTCCCTTCCGTCACTCGATATTTTTTCGATACAAAAAAAATGTTCATGCCTTTTTAATTTGTCATTTATTAAAATTATAAATATATATTTTAACTCAAAAGTACAGTTTTTAAATTTAATGTTGCTGAAACAACAAAGTAATAAAAAACATAAATCTATCTGATTGAGGAATCACTCATCTTTGGAAAAGAGAGTTTATTACAGAGAAATGGCTCTTTCCAAAATAAAAGCTATACTATACGCTTCTTCTGGGCAGCATATTAAACATATCAGGTCCCCATAAGGAGAATCATGTGCTAACGGCTGTCTAAATGACTCGGGTAAAGTTTGTACCATGTGTGCTTGTTGTTTTTGTCTGCTTCCACTTGTCTTTGCACTAGGATGATGTCGGAGTAAATGTGCAGTCACATTCGTTTTGTTCCCACTAGTGCTGTCAGCGTTAATCTGAAATGATTTTAACACCACAACACGGCAAATCTCCGTTAACGAGCTACCGCGGATCGCCCAGTGCTTGGGGCTGGACGGCCAACACGTTAACGAGCTAACTGCGCTAACGCACTAGTTCCCACCAATGTAATTGAGCATTGCGTGGCACATCCGACATACTGTTTTACTTTTGTCCATGACGCGCTTACCTTCAGGGTCATACGTCACATGAAAACCAAAATACTTCCAACGCCACATCTCTCCTGTCTCGCTAGCTTGCCCTGCGCTCAGTGAATCTGCGTTCGATCACTCCGCCTAGGCTGCACTGTCTAGCGCAGATCCACTGAGCGCTCAACACAGACAGCATCGTCAGAAGGAAAGTTGATAAAATAAATTAAAAATTTTGTATTGTTCATACATATGCGTACCGAACCGAAAGCACTGTATCGAACGGTTCAATATTGATACGAATATCGTTGCACCCCTAATATACATATATAGGGAGACGGGACAAAACAAAGCCCATGGGAGAGAGAAAACAGTATTCAAGAATATAGCAGTATTCATATATAAGTTTAATAAATTATGTGTTAAACATCAGTGACGAAGTAATTTGATTCCGTGTTAAAGTAGTGAATCACCATCCAAATTTATTTTTTTAGATGTGGCTCACCTCCTTAAATACAGATGCGTCATTTTAATAACCAGGCTTAGTCAGCGGGAACTGTTTACCTGCAACTTTGTGGAAGCCAAAACTAATACCTCCAAAACCTGCCAAAAAGCATTGCCTTTGGCAAGGTGGACACAGTTACCATTAGTCAAGGATTATATGATAATAACTGTTAATTACAATTCAAATCCACTGACTCTGAGTCTGAAAAGAACTGCAAAGCTTCAGTACTAAATATTTAGGAATTATAGGAATACGCAGGTAGAGAAGGCACATACAGAGTGTGTGTAACATATCACTGACTGAGTATAAGTGAAGCTACTTTTACCTGTGTGCTTAAAAGGTTCTCAAAGCGACTAAGCTGAAGGATCTGTGGAGTCAAACTTCATTTGCATATGATGTAGGCCGCGCATAAATAAAACACGGTAACCTGAGCTGTAGAGCTGGAGGGATGTACACCTGAGCTGCGAAGCACACCCACAGACTAAAAACTCACAGTAGCTTATACATTCTCTCATGAAGGACATTTATACAGGCACATTTATGGGATGCATAACCAACTGGTCTTTTACTGCACAAAACTGGAAAAAAAATACATTTATTGCACCCTGATACATCAAATAGTACAGCATGAAGACGCAGGTCTGTGTAGACTGGAAAGTCAGCCAATCTGCTCTCTACAGCAGCTGTGGGCAGGGCTTTCCCGCACTCCTAGTCAAGCTGTTTTTGAAACTTAGAGCACTCCAGCAGAGTGCTCTAAGGAGTGTAGAGCAAGATGAGGATCTCCCTTTTTCTGTTGGTGAGTACAACCTTTTTAATAATCTTCAGTATTGATAAGGGATTGTCTTATAAATTCTTATTGTTATTCTTTTTCTTATTCTTATTGTTAAACCCAAAAAAGATAATTGTATTCACCACTGAAGATAAACATCAATTTCAATGTTTGATATTTTTTCTGTAATGTTTATTTGTATTATATCTAATGATATTTTCAGGTTACATTAACCTGCATAGAGCATTTAGCTTCTGTTAATGTATAAGTTCCCATCCGTTCACAAGAGATAGATGAGCAACGCAAGCAGAACTTGTTCTATGCAGTGTTGTTACAGCTTGTGGACTATGAACTTTAACACAGTGTATTCGGTGAATAAGCCTTTAGGTGCTCAGGTGCTTTAGGTGTTTAAATTTACTTTGCAGTATATTTAGTTTCTGTTGTGGGAAAAACAATCAATCAAGAAGCTATTTGCTCACACACCTATATGCTCACTCCCAGGTTCATCCATCGTACTATATGTACTAGCCTACAGACCTTCCTATTATTGTCTGAAGCTCATTTAATTATTTACTATTTTATTTAGTAGCTAATAACATAATATATGTCCTGTCATCTGCACTTGGTAAACTAAATGCTATAATACTGCATGTTTGTCAGATGATTATTCTTCATTCAGAAAAAAAAATCCAGAAAATATTGATATAAATGACTTCAACAAATTTTGGGTACTTTGTTTGAATGGTTTTCCATATTTTGTATTTGAGGGAGCCAATTATATTAAAATAAAGCACAAAATGTTTCATACTGTTGCAAAGGTTTAAGCACACTCTTCACTTGTTTATTTTATATGAAACTTACAGAAGACCTTTAGGCTTTAAGATGAATGTGGATAAAAGTATATATAAATAAAAAAAAACTATACACAAAAACTAAATATAGAGCCCTGATCAAAAGTTTAAGAAAACCTGAAAAATGGCAACAACAAAAAATTGCATGGTCGGATCTTAACAAGGTTCCAAGCAGAGCTTCAACATGCAACAAGAAGGAATGGGAGTGCTTTTAATAAATTGCATACTCAAAAAATGTCTTGTCTCACTCCCATTTCTTCTTCTAGCATGTTGAAGCCAGTGTTGCTAACTTAGCGACTTTGTCGCTATATTTAGCGACTTTTTTTTTCTAAAAAAGCGACTAGCGACAAATCCGGCGACTTTTTTTTGGTGTTATTGGAGACTTATTTATGACGACTTTTTGACGTGAAAGCGCGTATCGCTCTTACTCTCAATAAGCAGCAGGTGCACCTTGCCCGTGCCAAAGCGCTCACAGGCCGAGGATAGCCCTCCCCCAGCTGCTATTAGGGCAGGAGATGTTCACACCTATGCATCCAAACTGCAAATGAATCGCGCATGAGCCAAGCCGCTGCTCCCGCACTGACCGTAACGCAGTCAGTTCTTCTTTTACTGTTATGTTGCTTTGTGGACCACAAGGTTTAAAACTACTTATAAACACACACACACAAGGTAACTCCACCAGAGTGCCTATTTCGGGTCACTTTTGCCGGTCCAAGCCCGGAAAAGGAGCAGGGTTGGAATTGTTACATTAAAAAAAACAATAATTGCTAAAAGAAATTTAATTTGTAGTTCTAAATAAATTATAAATGCATTTAAGACGTTTTTTTACTGACTTTATGTCTCTTCCACGATGTTATTTCTCTCTCCAACAGGTTACAATTACATTAGCATGACCAATTATGCTAATTAGATGACAATGACGTAATTTAGCAACTTCTAGCGACTTTTAGGACAGCCAATAGTGATTTTCCTTACTGAGGAGTTGGCAACACTGGTTGAAGCCCTGCTTGGAACCTCGTTAAGATCCAGCCATGCAATTTTTTTGTTGTTGCCATTTTTCAAGTGGTCTTAAACTTTTGATTATATATCGATAGATAGATACAGATATATATAGATATGTATAAGTAGGACCTCATTGAAAGGCTTTGGTCAAGGTAGTATGCAGTGACCCTAGAGCTCCCCTCTTGCCAGCTCCACCCAACAGTTCCTGTCATCTCTCAGTAAAATACTGTGTATTGTGCCAGTATCTGTAACAGAGTTGTTGGGGATTTATACACTTTCGTGGGGCTCATGGTTGTGTGCTAGGGTGTGCAGCTTGTGCAACTATAGCAGTTACACAGCAACCTAAACAAGATGAAGACCAGAGGTTGGTACACCTTACTAGTAATCTGCAAATTGTTTGTTTGAGTCCCTGTTCAGATGCTGCCATATATGAGACATCTGTTTTTGTGTGTGATCCCTAGTGAAAATAAGCATCATGAACAACCCAAACTAAACTAATACTTAAAAATGTCATTTGTTCTAAGCCATATGGTGAGGCTGTGTAATAGTTTCTACAGGTTGCAAGAACCAAGGTCACCTTTATTCTCTATAAAAGTAATGTCAGTATTCATTTGTAGATATGTTAAACACATTAGAGCAACCAACAAAGACACAAAACACAAAAATCACTCCCTGTATATTCACTCCTCTTCTGTAGGACTAGCTTCGATGCCAAAGTACCACAAACATGACTTCCGTAGATCTGCTGTTGTTCCGGTGTTGTGGCAAAAACAAAAAGCACCGGTCTACTTTTAACCCGTAAATTTGGTACACGTCATCTCTTTTTATGCAACATCCTCTGGTGATTAATGCATGAACAGGACTGCCACTCACGTTTTTCTGTTTAGGGTCAAATCGGTTTGATGTGTGAAGGGTCACAGAGACAAAATAATAACCCACCCAAATGTGCTAAAGCTGCTTTGAAAATGTAAGGAGTAGAAAGTATAGACACTTGTTTAAAAATGCAGGCAGTAAAAGTAAAAAGTAGTCTGTACATGAGTACAGTAACGAAGTATTTACACTTTGTTACTTCCCACCTCTGATGATATTTATTTTGTGTGTGAAGATCTCTGCATGTCCCGACATAGGACTATAGGTTCTCCTTATCATTAACCTGTTTTGACCTGTCTTAACTTTAGGATTATAACTGTTAACATTAAGCACTGGGACTGCTGTTTGTGCTCAAGTTAATGATTTATTTACTATTTTAGCTGTCTATATGTGCCCTTAACAGTAACTTAGCAATGGCTTTTGAGCAGAGGAAGTCTGTAAAGGCAGGGAAGGAAGAGAGCAAGAAAGAAGAGACAAGGTTTCATTTCAAGTCACTTATGGCCCGCAGTTACACAATGCTACAGATGTTCACCTGAAAATCATTAGTTCAATGCAATTATACTTCATGAATTATGTTAGAATTGCAGGAGTTGATTAAATAATGATCACTTCCCACTCATTACTGTTAATTTGTCATCAGGCTGTCATAAAAAAACAACATCTTATTATTCACTGAGACATTCATCATGAGTTCCTTCTCCAATACTTGTACAAATGATTCTGTTTTTCTTATTAACATGCAGATTAATTTGAACAAGAAACTGACTTCCCCATATGTGTGAAGGGACTCCTGTGTATATTTGTTTTGTGATAGAAGGGAGACCTGAGTTTCTGTCCCAGTGCACACTGAAGTTTGCTACAGCAACTGAATCTCACAGCAATGTTTTCCTGTTGCATATAGGTTGCTGCAGCAGCCGTGGCAGATTGTTATGGTAGCAAGTACAGCAGCCCTTCCAAAAGGGTAAACATAATTTTTACTTTATCTGTTTGTTAAGGCTATTTTTGTAAAATAACTTTCTGTAGAAAACAAAGCTGGTGTAAAGTTTGGTCCATATTTTGGCCTTATCAGGATCTCCTGGTGCGTTCCAAAAGAAGATGGGTCTTATCTACAATTGAATTAGAAGAAGAGAAGGATGCACAGTACCCCGTAGAGATTTCAGTGGTAAGGAAATTATATGAAAGAAATAACTGATACTGATAAATGATATGACTGGTCACTATGGACAAATCTAATATGCAAAAATTAACAGCCTGATTGTATCTTGACTAGATGTATAACGACAAGATTCAGGGGAAAGACTTTAGGTTCCGTTTAAGTGGTGATGGTGTGCCGGACGTGTTTACCATCAATGAAAACACTGGAGCCGTCTTTGCACATAAAAAAGTGGACAGGGAGCAAAAGCCACTTTACCATGTGAGCTAATACTGGAATATAAATTCCTCTGACAATAAACGCAACTGATATTGATGCTTTTTAAGTGATGCGTCTTTTTTTATCCACAGATTAACTTTGATGTCTTGGACAGAAATACGGGTGAAAAACTAGACAAGGAACTAGCATTTGATGTTGAAATACAAGACATAAATGATAATCCACCCAAGTTCTCTTTTCCTGAAGTAACAGTTAATGTAAAAGAAAATATACAAGGAAGTGAGTATACGGTGTGGTAAATAACTCATAGTGTGCACATTTTCTATTTCAAACACTAAAAAAATAAAACAAATGATATTAAGACTCTTTGAGAATATAGAATCATTTCAAACCAAAGTCTCATATTTCATCTTACTATAATCATACTACATAGTTCTATAGTTATGTTTTCCTGACTGAAAACCTTTTCTTTATCCCACATTTACTCTCCAACTCTCCTTGTTTGTCTTTACCCAACTTCTTAAAGGCCTTTTGCCAGTTACCCTGGTGGTCACAGACAAAGATAAGGAGAACACACCCAACTCTGAATTTAACATCACGATGGTTTCACAGACTCCAGCAGAGCCCAAAATTGCTGTGCAGCAACTTCCAGGAGGACTGGCCAAACTCACCTTAAAAGGATGCTTTGACTATGATGTGAGATTTATTGCGATATTCTTGCTAAATCTTTGAAAAGTTAATGTACATGCAAATAAACATGTAGAATTTTCAAATATCTCAAATATATTTTATATGTTTCAGAAAGCAACAAAGTATACCATCGTCTTACAAGCAAAAGATCGTGGAACAAAGCCAAAGACTCAGTCCTCTACTGCTGTTGTTACCCTGAACATTGTCGATGCGAACACTCACCAACCAAGATTTAAGCAGAGACAGGTATCAATTATTTTACTTACTAAAAGTGCTTTTTAACAGACGCACATATTAAACGTTTGAAATTTTTCCTTCTTTTTAGTACAACGGTGAAGCAATAGAAATGGAGACCATTGCTAATGTTTTGAGAGTTGCTGTGGAGGATAAAGACACTCCAAACACTGATGCATGGCGTGCCAAGTACTCCATTATTGCAGGGAATGAAGAAGGAATCTACAAAATTGAAACTGATCCAGAAACAAATGAGGGTGTCCTGAGTATTGTCAAGGTAATTCTGCTTTTCTCACTTGGATTAAAAACTTGATTATTTTACTCTGGGAAGAACTAGTCCACTAATGTTTTATCACAAAAACTGTATCAGCATTTAATAAAAGTTGTTTGTGTGTGTACGTGTTGTGTGTTTCAGAAAAAAAATTTTGAACGCACAACTTCAATAAACCTGCAGATTGGAGTAAAAAACATTGAAGACATATTTGTTTGTGCTGGCACAAATCCACCTACAGACAGAGCCAATGTCACTCTAAAAATGATTGATACCAACGATCCACCAGAGTTTGAAAAAGCTATAAATGACATGCACTTGAAGGAGGAAGCAGAGCCAGGAAAGGTGCTGTTCAAGCCAAAGGTTCATGATGTCGACTCTAATATTACCAGGTAGGGTGTCTACAACCTTTCTACAAAGCTTATTTTGATTGACATAAATATATAAGGGCTGCAATGATTCTTTGAGTCATTCGAATAACTCAATTATAAAAAATCCTCAACACAATTTTTTTCTTTGATAACACTCGGCTGTGTAGCGCTCAGTTGTCCCCATGTAAACCTGAGTGCTTCACCCACATTTGTGCCTAAAGCTGAAAGTAGAAAGATATGTTTCTACTTGCAGTAGAAACATATCTAGAAGCATATTTCAAGGCTTGCGTAACATCATTTTTTCTGATTTAAAGTGAAATAAAATAAAATATTAATAAAACTGCATTAATATTTACAAATAATAATATATATACGTTTTTTACAGGCCAATAAAATTGCATTTGTGCCAGTAAAACTCTGCGGCATTGATTATTGATAATACTCAGTTACTAAATCATGACTAAATCTGCTATGTTTATAGAACAAACCCCAAGTGGCCCAAATCTCCTCAGCAATAACACTTCTTGACATAAAGGTTGGGTCAGTTGACTTAATTTGAGTTATACTGTACTGTAGTTCATGATAATCTCATTGATTGAGTCTAATGTGAATCCAAGATTTTTCATTCTGCCTGTAAGCTACAACATAAAATAGAGACTGACAAGGGTTTTATTTAAACCCTTTTATTTCTTCTTCTTTCTTGAAAGAAAAAACAGATCCTGCAAAGCGTGATAAGCAACAAGAAATGGTAGCTATCCCAAGCTAATCATGTCTTTATCGACACCTGGTCATATAGATTATCAGAAAATAAGCCTATACAACAGTGGCCTTACCACTGCAAGGCCAGTAGGTGTCACAGTGAAGCATAACATGATTAAGTTAGAAATGGCTACTGAGGGAGTAACGCCCTTTGCACTGCAGTACACAAAAAGCTACAACTTTGGTTTCCACAAGCTAAACTCAGTATTTTCATCTAATATGTTCTGCACCACTCTCTGATTACTCTTTAGGTTTGTGCTCCTAACAGATCCAGCTGACTGGGTGGCCATTGATACCAAAACAGGAGAAATCAAATCAACTAAGAGGATGGACAGAGAGTCACGATTTGTTGATGACGAGAATGTTTACACAGTCGTCATAGCTGCCATAGATGATGGTACACAGAAGCTCTACTATTGTTAAAATAAATTGGATAATTTCTTAAACAAATCTTTGGAATAACAAAGCAATTTTTTTTAATTTTGCTGTGGTTTCAAAGGTCAGCCTCCAGCCACGAGCACATGCACTGTCAGGATCCACCTGACGGACATCAATGATAATATTCCTAAACTGGTCAACAACAGCGCTGTCATGTGTGGAAACAAGGTTAACAAGGTCAAGGTGCGTGCAAAGGACCTAGATGCCATTCCTTACAGTGGACCCTTCCACTTTACTCTGGGGGATGAAACACAAAAGCAACAGTGGAAAATAGAACCTGACTATGGTTGGTACATTTAGATATATGTTAACCCTCATTTCTATATTAAACAAACATTTCTGGGAAAAAGCCACAAACCCCCATGCTGTTTTCTCACCCCACACAGGTGAGGAAGTATCTCTTGTTAGCCAGAAGACACTTCCTTATCTTAACTATTCCATTCCCCTGGTGATTATGGACCAACAGGGCATAGCTGGACATGACACTCTGCAATTGACCGTGTGTCAGTGTGATGAAAATGATGTTTGTCGCGACAGAGAGCCGCTTTCAACCCGTCTTGGACCAGCTGGCATTGGGTTGGTTATTATAGGATTGCTTGCATTTTTGTGTGAGTATTAAAATCAGTGAGAAGACAAAACTGAGCTATTATAAATTCTAATAAGATTATAGTCTCCTGTGTTTTTGAAGGTAAAAACAAAAAATCTGTATTAGCATTAATACACAAGTGTTGACCGCAAAACCTTTTTGTTTTCAATTTTCAGTTTCACTGTAAGAAATGCTTTAATTTTTAGGAATAACCCAATCAGACAGTTACACTTTTAGAACTCCTTAGTACAACCACAGTCACATCTGTTGTTCATAAGGAAGACTCGGCTCTTCTGCTTTCCCAACCAACTTTAATGTACTACTTGGGAGACCTTCTGGTACCCATGGCAATGACAGTTCAATAAAACACAAAGACAAGATGCACACTGTGTTCTTAGCATTTGTTTCATGTGTGTCTGCAGTGCTTCTAATTGCATTTTTCTGCAAGTTTGGACCAGATAAGATTTTGCCACAAGATGAGGGCAATCAGACTCTAATCCAGTACAATCAAGAAGGAGGGTGCTCTCCATGCACGGTGGGTTTGTCATGTTCTCTGCGTGTAAATTCAAGACAACGGTGTGCTATATTTCTCCACCAAGCAAAACATGTTTTTTAATATTCTCTCTTTCCTTCAGACCGAGCCCAATTTCGTCCAGTCACAAGTAGATAATATGGCAGTGACAAATGGTCAGATGGATACCATGCAGGTGATCAACCTCTCAACTCTGACACTTTCTTTCTTTTTTGGTGAAGGGTTTTTTTTTCCAAAAGAGACATCAGTTGTGCCAATTTGGACACAGTCATAGTGTAGTTAAAGACATCAGGAGAGAAGCCAAAATGTGTCAGTTAATCCTGCTTAAAATGAATGGCAGCTATAATCCAGTTGTTATCATATTTTTCTTTGATGACAGACAGGTATGTAAGGCAGTGGTTAAGATGTATGCTGTGTATACAGCTATAGGAAAGAGTTTGCATACAGTCTGCAAGGTAAACGTTTAAAAAGTGTGAGCACATCATAGAGAAGACAAGTTGGAACAGCTTCTTCATTTTTAGATGTACTGATCATATTTGCTGCATTAAGTTGTGAATCTCTATGGTGGTCTTTAAGTGTAAGCTACAGGTAGGAATTGATTTCTGTACCAATGAATATACCGTTTTGGGAAGTTTGTGAGCACTTAAGAAAGCATAAAGTTTTATTATTTAGAAGAAGGTGCAATAGATACATTTTCATTTTCAAATCTGTTGAGATGTTTTTAATTGAAAAGTAATTCAACTTAAAACATTTTTTATAAAACTTGAATATTTTCTGAATATTCTGCAAATACTTTATTAGATTTTTTAATTATATAATATATGCACTTTATTATATGTTCAGTGTACATTGCTTATTTACTTGAAGTGAGAGGAATGTTGAATAAGAATTGAAACAATAATCTTGAAGTGAACAGTGTATTTTTGATTTTTTGAGTTCTCTAAATAGATCAGAATTATATCCGAAAAAAACGTGTCTACTGTAGTTTCTTGTCTTAAACGTGGCTCTCACTGGAGATCTGACAGCCAAATCAAACTCATTCTTGAATGCAAGTTAAGGCAATGACAACCATTTCATTCGTATAATAAAACAGATGTGAGTGACTAGCAGACACCCTGGTACCTGCCGAGTGAAGAACATCATGTGAGAATAGAAAGGTGTGTCTTCTCTGACACTCACTGGCATGTAGCTGACAGACAAGAGGTGCCGCAATGAAGACAAACTGATGAACTGAAAGAGAACATTTTTAGGGAATTAACATTTACTCTTGTTACTGTGAGCACAATCAAACCTTTTACAAGTGAAAAAGGTGGTTCTGGATCACAGTATGTGTTCCACGACCATTAAGCAACATGTAGAAAAGTTATCTTTTTTTAACCGCTTTCATCCACCCCTTATGTGTTTTACAAAAAAAGCTACCTGTATGGAGACAGACTTGCTACATATCCTGAAACGTTGTAGACCCTTGTAAACTCATTTATAAAGGATAGCCAACTCACCCCTAGTCTAGTCAAGAGTATGTACCACAAATTTGTTTGACCTATCCTAAACTTCGTGTGAGCTGTCCTGCCAATCACAGGTAAACAACTTGGTATTACCCATGGTTATGCTGGGCCGAGCATAGCTCTCGAGTATGAAGACCGGCTGAACTTGTCAGTGTCTAAAAGCAGCTATTATCAATGTAATCTTTTAATTTTACAATAAAATGTTCATTGTAGCATCAACAAAAGTGTAGATAAATAAAGGTAAACAATAAGCAGTGTCTGTATCATATGAATACAATCCTAACAATATATATCCCTAATTATGGGCATAAATATTTAACTTTAAGGCACAAATCTGACCAAAGGAGCAGGGCTTGTTGTTGTTTTTTTATTTAGCTTTGTTGTGTCTTTCCTACAGTTCCACTCACTAGGCATGCATCAACAAGAAACCTACAAGAGCCATGGCATGAGAAGCATGGTAAGTCTCAATGGCTGTAATAAAAAGAACTTTTCCTTCTTAACCGTTTACCTTACCCTATTTATTTTCTAGATAAAATTATTTTAATATATAATATAATAATAATATCATATTGTAATAAAAGAATTGTACTAGGCACTGGTAAACTCTATGATGAATAGCCATGCTACCACTTTAGATCCACAAGAGGGTGCTGGAACCCCTATGTTAAAAAATACTGCCTTACCTTTTTTTGGATAAAATATTTAACTCATGCTAGCTTGTTAGCTTTTACACACATACAAATACTACTAAAAGTAGTTTAAAGAAAGTGAAACATTAGTGAGGATGTTTGATTACAAGTATTATTATTCTAATCCAGTACAATCAAGAAGGAGGGTGCTCTCCATGCACGGTGGGTTTGTCATGTTCTCTGCGTGTAAATTCAAGACAACGGTGTGCTATATTTCTCCACCAAGCAAAACATGTTTTTTAATATTCTCTCTTTCCTTCAGACCGAGCCCAATTTCGTCCAGTCACAAGTAGATAATATGGCAGTGACAAATGGTCAGATGGATACCATGCAGGTGATCAACCTCTCAACTCTGACACTTTCTTTCTTTTTTGGTGAAGGGTTTTTTTTTCCAAAAGAGACATCAGTTGTGCCAATTTGGACACAGTCATAGTGTAGTTAAAGACATCAGGAGAGAAGCCAAAATGTGTCAGTTAATCCTGCTTAAAATGAATGGCAGCTATAATCCAGTTGTTATCATATTTTTCTTTGATGACAGACAGGTATGTAAGGCAGTGGTTAAGATGTATGCTGTGTATACAGCTATAGGAAAGAGTTTGCATACAGTCTGCAAGGTAAACGTTTAAAAAGTGTGAGCACATCATAGAGAAGACAAGTTGGAACAGCTTCTTCATTTTTAGATGTACTGATCATATTTGCTGCATTAAGTTGTGAATCTCTATGGTGGTCTTTAAGTGTAAGCTACAGGTAGGAATTGATTTCTGTACCAATGAATATACAGTTTTGGGAAGTTTGTGAGCACTTAAGAAAGCATAAAGTTTTATTATTTAGAAGAAGGTGCAATAGATACATTTTCATTTTCAAATCTGTTGAGATGTTTTTAATTGAAAAGTAATTCAACTTAAAACATTTTTTATAAAACTTGAATATTTTCTGAATATTCTGCAAATACTTTATTAGATTTTTTAATTATATAATATATGCACTTTATTATATGTTCAGTGTACATTGCTTATTTACTTGAAGTGAGAGGAATGTTGAATAAGAATTGAAACAATAATCTTGAAGTGAACAGTGTATTTTTGATTTTTTGAGTTCTCTAAATAGATCAGAATTATATCCGAAAAAAACGTGTCTACTGTAGTTTCTTGTCTTAAACGTGGCTCTCACTGGAGATCTGACAGCCAAATCAAACTCATTCTTGAATGCAAGTTAAGGCAATGACAACCATTTCATTCGTATAATAAAACAGATGTGAGTGACTAGCAGACACCCTGGTACCTGCCGAGTGAAGAACATCATGTGAGAATAGAAAGGTGTGTCTTCTCTGACACTCACTGGCATGTAGCTGACAGACAAGAGGTGCCGCAATGAAGACAAACTGATGAACTGAAAGAGAACATTTTTAGGGAATTAACATTTACTCTTGTTACTGTGAGCACAATCAAACCTTTTACAAGTGAAAAAGGTGGTTCTGGATCACAGTATGTGTTCCACGACCATTAAGCAACATGTAGAAAAGTTATCTTTTTTTAACCGCTTTCATCCACCCCTTATGTGTTTTACAAAAAAAGCTACCTGTATGGAGACAGACTTGCTACATATCCTGAAACGTTGTAGACCCTTGTAAACTCATTTATAAAGGATAGCCAACTCACCCCTAGTCTAGTCAAGAGTATGTACCACAAATTTGTTTGACCTATCCTAAACTTCGTGTGAGCTGTCCTGCCAATCACAGGTAAACAACTTGGTATTACCCATGGTTATGCTGGGCCGAGCATAGCTCTCGAGTATGAAGACCGGCTGAACTTGTCAGTGTCTAAAAGCAGCTATTATCAATGTAATCTTTTAATTTTACAATAAAATGTTCATTGTAGCATCAACAAAAGTGTAGATAAATAAAGGTAAACAATAAGCAGTGTCTGTATCATATGAATACAATCCTAACAATATATATCCCTAATTATGGGCATAAATATTTAACTTTAAGGCACAAATCTGACCAAAGGAGCAGGGCTTGTCGTTGTTTTTTTATTTAGCTTTGTTGTGTCTTTCCTACAGTTCCACTCACTAGGCATGCATCAACAAGAAACCTACAGGAGCCATGGCATGAGAAGCATGGTAAGTCTCAATGGCTGTAATAAAAAGAACTTTTCCTTCTTAACCGTTTACCTTACCCTATTTATTTTCTAGATAAAATTATTTTAATATATAATATAATAATAATATCATATTGTAATAAAAGAATTGTACTAGGCACTGGTAAACTCTATGATGAATAGCCATGCTACCACTTTAGATCCACAAGAGGGTGCTGGAACCCCTATGTTAAAAAATACTGCCTTACCTTTTTTTGGATAAAATATTTAACTCATGCTAGCTTGTTAGCTTTTACACACATACAAATACTACTAAAAGTAGTTTAAAGAAAGTGAAACATTAGTGAGGATGTTTGATTACAAGTATTATTATTCTAATCCAGTACAATCAAGAAGGAGGGTGCTCTCCATGCACGGTGGGTTTGTCATGTTCTCTGCGTGTAAATTCAAGACAACGGTGTGCTATATTTCTCCACCAAGCAAAACATGTTTTTTAATATTCTCTCTTTCCTTCAGACCGAGCCCAATTTCGTCCAGTCACAAGTAGATAATATGGCAGTGACAAATGGTCAGATGGATACCATGCAGGTGATCAACCTCTCAACTCTGACACTTTCTTTCTTTTTTGGTGAAGGGTTTTTTTTTCCAAAAGAGACATCAGTTGTGCCAATTTGGACACAGTCATAGTGTAGTTAAAGACATCAGGAGAGAAGCCAAAATGTGTCAGTTAATCCTGCTTAAAATGAATGGCAGCTATAATCCAGTTGTTATCATATTTTTCTTTGATGACAGACAGGTATGTAAGGCAGTGGTTAAGATGTATGCTGTGTATACAGCTATAGGAAAGAGTTTGCATACAGTCTGCAAGGTAAACGTTTAAAAAGTGTGAGCACATCATAGAGAAGACAAGTTGGAACAGCTTCTTCATTTTTAGATGTACTGATCATATTTGCTGCATTAAGTTGTGAATCTCTATGGTGGTCTTTAAGTGTAAGCTACAGGTAGGAATTGATTTCTGTACCAATGAATATACCGTTTTGGGAAGTTTGTGAGCACTTAAGAAAGCATAAAGTTTTATTATTTAGAAGAAGGTGCAATAGATACATTTTCATTTTCAAATCTGTTGAGATGTTTTTAATTGAAAAGTAATTCAACTTAAAACATTTTTTATAAAACTTGAATATTTTCTGAATATTCTGCAAATACTTTATTAGATTTTTTAATTATATAATATATGCACTTTATTATATGTTCAGTGTACATTGCTTATTTACTTGAAGTGAGAGGAATGTTGAATAAGAATTGAAACAATAATCTTGAAGTGAACAGTGTATTTTTGATTTTTTGAGTTCTCTAAATAGATCAGAATTATATCCGAAAAAAACGTGTCTACTGTAGTTTCTTGTCTTAAACGTGGCTCTCACTGGAGATCTGACAGCCAAATCAAACTCATTCTTGAATGCAAGTTAAGGCAATGACAACCATTTCATTCGTATAATAAAACAGATGTGAGTGACTAGCAGACACCCTGGTACCTGCCGAGTGAAGAACATCATGTGAGAATAGAAAGGTGTGTCTTCTCTGACACTCACTGGCATGTAGCTGACAGACAAGAGGTGCCGCAATGAAGACAAACTGATGAACTGAAAGAGAACATTTTTAGGGAATTAACATTTACTCTTGTTACTGTGAGCACAATCAAACCTTTTACAAGTGAAAAAGGTGGTTCTGGATCACAGTATGTGTTCCACGACCATTAAGCAACATGTAGAAAAGTTATCTTTTTTTAACCGCTTTCATCCACCCCTTATGTGTTTTACAAAAAAAGCTACCTGTATGGAGACAGACTTGCTACATATCCTGAAACGTTGTAGACCCTTGTAAACTCATTTATAAAGGATAGCCAACTCACCCCTAGTCTAGTCAAGAGTATGTACCACAAATTTGTTTGACCTATCCTAAACTTCGTGTGAGCTGTCCTGCCAATCACAGGTAAACAACTTGGTATTACCCATGGTTATGCTGGGCCGAGCATAGCTCTCGAGTATGAAGACCGGCTGAACTTGTCAGTGTCTAAAAGCAGCTATTATCAATGTAATCTTTTAATTTTACAATAAAATGTTCATTGTAGCATCAACAAAAGTGTAGATAAATAAAGGTAAACAATAAGCAGTGTCTGTATCATATGAATACAATCCTAACAATATATATCCCTAATTATGGGCATAAATATTTAACTTTAAGGCACAAATCTGACCAAAGGAGCAGGGCTTGTCGTTGTTTTTTTATTTAGCTTTGTTGTGTCTTTCCTACAGTTCCACTCACTAGGCATGCATCAACAAGAAACCTACAGGAGCCATGGCATGAGAAGCATGGTAAGTCTCAATGGCTGTAATAAAAAGAACTTTTCCTTCTTAACCGTTTACCTTACCCTATTTATTTTCTAGATAAAATTATTTTAATATATAATATAATAATAATATCATATTGTAATAAAAGAATTGTACTAGGCACTGGTAAACTCTATGATGAATAGCCATGCTACCACTTTAGATCCACAAGAGGGTGCTGGAACCCCTATGTTAAAAAATACTGCCTTACCTTTTTTTGGATAAAATATTTAACTCATGCTAGCTTGTTAGCTTTTACACACATACAAATACTACTAAAAGTAGTTTAAAGAAAGTGAAACATTAGTGAGGATGTTTGATTACAAGTATTATTATTCTAATCCAGTACAATCAAGAAGGAGGGTGCTCTCCATGCACGGTGGGTTTGTCATGTTCTCTGCGTGTAAATTCAAGACAACGGTGTGCTATATTTCTCCACCAAGCAAAACATGTTTTTTAATATTCTCTCTTTCCTTCAGACCGAGCCCAATTTCGTCCAGTCACAAGTAGATAATATGGCAGTGACAAATGGTCAGATGGATACCATGCAGGTGATCAACCTCTCAACTCTGACACTTTCTTTCTTTTTTGGTGAAGGGTTTTTTTTTCCAAAAGAGACATCAGTTGTGCCAATTTGGACACAGTCATAGTGTAGTTAAAGACATCAGGAGAGAAGCCAAAATGTGTCAGTTAATCCTGCTTAAAATGAATGGCAGCTATAATCCAGTTGTTATCATATTTTTCTTTGATGACAGACAGGTATGTAAGGCAGTGGTTAAGATGTATGCTGTGTATACAGCTATAGGAAAGAGTTTGCATACAGTCTGCAAGGTAAACGTTTAAAAAGTGTGAGCACATCATAGAGAAGACAAGTTGGAACAGCTTCTTCATTTTTAGATGTACTGATCATATTTGCTGCATTAAGTTGTGAATCTCTATGGTGGTCTTTAAGTGTAAGCTACAGGTAGGAATTGATTTCTGTACCAATGAATATACCGTTTTGGGAAGTTTGTGAGCACTTAAGAAAGCATAAAGTTTTATTATTTAGAAGAAGGTGCTATAGATACATTTTCATTTTCAAATCTGTTGAGATGTTTTTAATTGAAAAGTAATTCAACTTAAAACATTTTTTATAAAACTTGAATATTTTCTGAATTCAATGCTTAATTAACCTCTTCTGCTCAATTATCTATCCCAGATTGATACAGAAGGACCATATGACGTAAATAGGTACAACAGCTCAGTGTCTACCATGGTGAGTAAAGCTTTTTAAAATATTTTCTTTTGTTTATTTTAAGTGTACATGATAATTAAGCTTTGGGATGGGTACTGAGGACCATTATTAAACAGATTCTTGTGTCAGACTGCTTGGTCCTAAAGTATAGCATCAATTACAAGTCCCTTGACAAAATTACTTATTGCTCCCTGATGATAAAGCTTTTGAATTTCCGCTATAGCCCAAAAAGGTCCAAAAAGGTTGAGCAATTATGGTAAAATGCACATGGTAAAATCTACTATGCAGAGCTCACTTTTCTGTTTGTCTCCAGACAGCAGTGCTTTGTAAATGTTTTATTATACCGTGATACACCAAAAATGAAGCTCATCTTCTCTTCTTTCCAAAAGCATTCAAATTTTTTCTCTAGCACAAATTATCTCATAAACTCAGAACAAGCATCAATTCTAAGCACTTCTTTAAATGCTTAGAAGTCGGGGTTAAAATGAGTTGTGCAATGGGTGGGAAGAGTCATGTATGACAGTGCTGACTTTATGGAAAAAGGTGAAGTTAAAAAAGTAGAGGATGTTTGGCTATATTCTGCAAATACTTTATTAGATTTTTTAATTATATAATATATGCACTTTATTATATGTTCAGTGTACATTGCTTATTTACTTGAAGTGAGAGGAATGTTGAATAAGAATTGAAACAATAATCTTGAAGTGAACAGTGTATTTTTGATTTTTTGAGTTCTCTAAATAGATCAGAATTATATCCGAAAAAAACGTGTCTACTGTAGTTTCTTGTCTTAAACGTGGCTCTCACTGGAGATCTGACAGCCAAATCAAACTCATTCTTGAATGCAAGTTAAGGCAATGACAACCATTTCATTCGTATAATAAAACAGATGTGAGTGACTAGCAGACACCCTGGTACCTGCCGAGTGAAGAACATCATGTGAGAATAGAAAGGTGTGTCTTCTCTGACACTCACTGGCATGTAGCTGACAGACAAGAGGTGCCGCAATGAAGACAAACTGATGAACTGAAAGAGAACATTTTTAGGGAATTAACATTTACTCTTGTTACTGTGAGCACAATCAAACCTTTTACAAGTGAAAAAGGTGGTTCTGGATCACAGTATGTGTTCCACGACCATTAAGCAACATGTAGAAAAGTTATCTTTTTTTAACCGCTTTCATCCACCCCTTATGTGTTTTACAAAAAAAGCTACCTGTATGGAGACAGACTTGCTACATATCCTGAAACGTTGTAGACCCTTGTAAACTCATTTATAAAGGATAGCCAACTCACCCCTAGTCTAGTCAAGAGTATGTACCACAAATTTGTTTGGCCTATCCTAAACTTCGTGTGAGCTGTCCTGCCAATCACAGGTAAACAACTTGGTATTACCCATGGTTATGCTGGGCCGAGCATAGCTCTCGAGTATGAAGACCGGCTGAACTTGTCAGTGTCTAAAAGCAGCTATTATCAATGTAATCTTTTAATTTTACAATAAAATGTTCATTGTAGCATCAACAAAAGTGTAGATAAATAAAGGTAAACAATAAGCAGTGTCTGTATCATATGAATACAATCCTAACAATATATATCCCTAATTATGGGCATAAATATTTAACTTTAAGGCACAAATCTGACCAAAGGAGCAGGGCTTGTTGTTGTTTTTTTATTTAGCTTTGTTGTGTCTTTCCTACAGTTCCACTCACTAGGCATGCATCAACAAGAAACCTACAGGAGCCATGGCATGAGAAGCATGGTAAGTCTCAATGGCTGTAATAAAAAGAACTTTTCCTTCTTAACCGTTTACCTTACCCTATTTATTTTCTAGATAAAATTATTTTAATATATAATATAATAATAATATCATATTGTAATAAAAGAATTGTACTAGGCACTGGTAAACTCTATGATGAATAGCCATGCTACCACTTTAGATCCACAAGAGGGTGCTGGAACCCCTATGTTAAAAAATACTGCCTTACCTTTTTTTGGATAAAATATTTAACTCATGCTAGCTTGTTAGCTTTTACACACATACAAATACTACTAAAAGTAGTTTAAAGAAAGTGAAACATTAGTGAGGATGTTTGATTACAAGTATTATTATTCTATACTGCCAATATTAAATATAATATTAAAATACAACATTTATAAATATACTCACAGATTTACTCTTATGTTAACAAACACACATAATGGCAGCTTTGCTTCATTTTATTATATGTTCAGTATTTAATTACTCAATTACTAAAGTGGGTAGATGCTGAAGCAGTTAAAAAATAATTTTGTGTGAAAAGATACACAGATTTTCAGAGTAAATTTAAGTCTGCAGTGAACAATTTATTTTGGTTTTTTTAGAGGATGAACTCTACATGGAACTCAAACAGAATGAACACCTATCGGGTAAGGAGTACTCTTATGTGGCTTCATATTTTACAAAACATTGAAAATCAGTGATTATGTTAACAAAGCACTATGAAAATTATGCATTTGCATTATATGATGCAATAAAATCTGACAACCCTGTTCTCTGTAAGCAGGCCGGCTCATCAATTTACCAACGTTCTTTCAGCCTTCGATCGGCTGACCGCATTGAAGACCATATCAACAGGGTAAGAGGTTTATTTCACACAAAGCATGCCTTGTATATGGCTTATAATGCACTTGATTTTATTGACGATCACATTCATTAAACTGCACTGACTGCACAGCAATGATGTGTGGAAGGGCTGCAGTCATGCTGTACCAAATGCAATTCAACGCTATACTGAGTGATGTCTCTTTTTTGTTTGTTTTACAAATTAAGCCAAGCCATTTATTTTTGACTTCTAAATTCCACAGAGATGTAACGAGGTTGATGGAAATGTTGTTGACCACCCAACATACCAACCCCACAGCTATGCCTTTGAAGGAGATGGCAGCATATGTCAGTCATTGGATAAACTGTCATTCCACGACATGGGAGAGGATTTTAAGTATCTGGATGATTTGGGGCCAAAGTTCAAGACTTTGGGACAGATGTATGATGAGGCAATTAAAAAAAAGAAAGTACAGCTTTAAAAGGCACTGCTGAAATGTAAATTGTATTCCAAGTTTCGCTCCCTAAAATACAGACTGAGCAGAGATGATACACCACTACGTTTTAATATTTTTACTTAAAGATTATGGACTATAACATCTAATTCATCCTAAGCTAGATATATTTTGTTGGCATTAAGATGGATTTAACGCACTACACAGCTAGTGACGCACAAGTGGTTTGTAAAATGTAATAACTTGAAAGGGATTAGGTGTGTTTTCTTGTTTTTTTAGTTTGCTTTGTCAGGGCAGTATTATTGGGAAATTTAATAGAACTTCTTTTGTTGAAACTGAGCTGACTCCTGTTAGTCACATTTTTCTAGAGTACTGTTTTGTAAAGGGTTTTTGATGAGAACACAGGGCTTATCATAATGGGTTATTGTTCATGCAAGTTAGAAATGTCCTTAGCCTATGGTTGATGATCGAGTGACATACTGGTCTGGAATTAACACTGGATATCCTACAAGATTAAAACGTTAATGTTAATGTTTAGTTTTCGTATTTGCATTTCATGATACAAAAATAACAAACTTTATTCCTATAACACCTTTCTAAACCAGTCACAAGGTTCTTTAAATACTTTACAATACAAAAATAACACATTTTTATAAAATACATAATAAAATGAATGACATAAAAAAATGAAAATAAAAATGAAATTAAAAAACAACAAAAAAGCAAGATACATCATGAAATGTTATTTTTAGAAGAGCAAGTGTATACAGGTATATTTTTTGAGTTTACTGGACGGTTGGACTGATTGAGCTGATCTAAGCGTAACAGACTTGTTCCGGGGGCTAAAACAATAAAAACACTGATTTTAAGTGATTTACAAGTAATATAGAAAAATTGGAAACTGTATAGAATAGAGAGCAAATGTGCATATTTGTAAAAAATATTTTCTTTGTTAGGAATTAAAATAAAGATTGTAGTTTTTGGGCTGAAATACTTCAACTTTTTAAAATTATACAAAGATTTTTTTACACTTTCTAATGACAACAATTAATTATATTTATTCAGTTTATGTTTGCACAATGCTCCTCTAACCCGGCTACTTAAAGTGTGGCTTCAAAAACATCACTGCATAGAAATATCACTGTAACACTGAGTTGGGTTGTCTGTACTTGTGCAAAGTTTTGAGCTTCGGTTGTAAAACGTTGTGACAGCTCCTTAACAATGTGCTTTGTTGTGTTGTGCTGACTGTAAGCCGTGTAGTCATAGCTCTTTCAGCAAGTGTCTGAACTTGTTTGTTTTTTAAAATACTGACAAATGTCAGCAGGTAGTCAAGGTGAGCCACAGAAGGTAATATGCTAAGCAAATCTATGAACATGTTTGCATGCATAACTTAAAAACCTTTCTCTATTACAAGTGCAAATGAATTGCCAGAATTCATAAAAAGACAAAACATGGATTATAAATAATAAAACATAATATGAAACAAAAACAGACAGATGAAGGCATCGAATGAGGCGATAATAAGGGCATTAAAGACATGTAAAGAATCTTAAAGTTCACTTTCATTTTTTCCATTTCTTCTGGCTGGTGTAAGTGAGGTGCGGTATGGTTCAAAAGGAAACTAAAATTTGAACTTGTTGATGCATTTTTGCTGACTTTTATTATTCCAAACTTTTTTTCTTAAAACCTTTTTTTAGCTTCTACAGTAGGAAAGTTTGAGAATGACTGGATTAAAGTGATTAAAGTACATACAAGAACGCATAGGGGGTTTCTGTGTTTTTAAAGTAAGCCTGCTTGTTTTAGAAAAACAGTTTGTTTAGTTATTTTACTTTGTTTTTTTGCATGGGGTGGTTTTGGCAATGATCTTCCCACGCAGGGTGTTGTTCATTAACAGTTCTTATCTGTTTTCCGAAGAAGTGATTTCATCAGTGCTGCTGGTAAAGGCTCTGAAAGGCTGTTTTGCTTCAGGCCATAAAATAGTTATTTTAATAATAAAGACGAACATCCCAACAGTAAAAAAATAAAATAAAAGCCTAGCAGACAGGAGCCAGGGCTCTATTCCTGATCACTAAATTGGCAAATCATAGACAAATTGGTAAGTCACTGAAAATGTATTCTCCTGTGTACATTATTTTCCAGAAAGCGATCTTCTTCCCTTTCCCTACCAGACTCAGAGGAATTGACAAAGTTTCAGATTAAAAGTCCTTAACTCCTTCTGTCCTCAAGACTGTAGTAATATGCAGGGTAGTGGACATAAACCATGTTAGTCTCACCTTTTTTTCTTTCTTTTTTTACTAAATGCAAAAGTCTTGAGCCACAACTAATTTCTTTCTAATTTGGTTTCAAATTTTAAAGGGATTTATTCATTTGACTTAAATATTTGACTTAACTGACTGTGGCATCAGCAAATACTATTTACTATTTTTTCTGTGTTCTGGCAAGTTTTCAGTAGGTCAGAGTTTCAAGATTTTATATATTTATACAGTGTTACAGTTTGTAACAAAAGCTGCCAACTTCTGCTGTCAGGGTTAATTAAAATTAAAATTTAAAATTAAACACAAATAAAAAATGTAAATAACAGTAGAGCTTACTATTAGTCATGAAAATATGTGTTATGAAGAACAAAATTGTATTTTAAATCTGCTATTTACCCCAATTTTAATCCCTTTCTTTTTTTTTTAGTCACAAACATTTTTACTACAAAAATTATCAGTATTTGCATAAAGTTAATTTGTCTTCTGCTGACAGAACTTGGGTTAGTTTGTGTTTTAAATTTGTATTATAAATAAAAGTCACATGCCTCAAACCTGAAGGGAATGAATCTGATTCTTGGGCTGCTTTTTAGGTATAATTTTCAAAAATGCTTTCTAAATGAAGATACCACAAAAGCCGAAAAGAAAACACCATTCCATTTCTTGGCCGAGAAAGAATATCTATAAAGCTATATAACTCTAAATAAAATTGTGTACAATAAGGCACTCAAATCATTCATCATTAACTGATGGAAAACTATGAGTTTCTATTCATTTAGTTCTGTAATGACTTCATCCCGTCTTTACCACAATTGCAACAAAAGCATTGTCAAGTAGCTTTGGAAAGATCTGTAAGACCTGAAACACTGAAAGGCTTGTGTAGCCTATCCCCAACATGCTATACTTGTAACTGACTTCCACTAGAAGTCTGAACATGCCAGGCGCATTTTGGAAACACCTGTTGTGGTCTCTTAAGGTTTAGAACATCTGGACACAATGAGAAAAGGTACACTTCAAGACAAAAAGGTGCTGAAAGCCTCAACCAAACTCTTGGACTATATGTGTTTAGGTAAACATTTTAACAAGCACTAGATTAAAAACATTAAAACAAAAACTTTAAAAATATAATTCGTTTTAGACTTAGTTTGGATAATTGACCTGTACAGAGCCCCGCAAGTGACATTGGAGAAAAAAATAAATAAAGATGAACTTTTGCAAGATCTCCCAAAACTTTTGCCATCTTGCAATTCTAATAATGTTGTATCATGTGCTAACTTGTGCACGCAAGGGCTCGGGTTACCACCATGAAACAAATAAGTCATGTGTGGCCTCTGTATTTTTTGCTGCATTTGATTTGAAGTGGAAATTCTGAATTTGTGTATAAAATTCATAAAGTCAGAGAAGCCATACGACCAAGATTTCACAATCCTATGACAGCTTTGCGTATAAACAGCAGGGAACATGTAAAACTTGGAATCTGTACAGCTACTTCTGTGCATTTGAGACTCACTAAATAAATCATACACAGAACACTAACCATGTTCTATTTGTGAATATGAAGCGGTTTTAATCACACAAAAGGCCTTGTACTATATTAATGGTAATTGATGAATGATTGTACCTTGACATAGAGCATTTAAAAAGTTGCTTTTCCAACTTTACAAATGGAATGCAGTTAACTCTGGAGTGAGGTTACTCCAATGTGTGACATCCGGAGCAAATCAAACAACGCATTTGTCCTTGATTCCCTTGAATCAGTGCTGTGACTACATGTATTAGTCTTTATTGTCAACATTTAAATTGTCTGTATTAAAATACAATCAGTATTGTGTAACAATCTTTAGCCAGCCTTCGTTTGTTTCATATTTGGACATTTTTGTAATTTTTCTAAATCTTTTAGAAGAGAATTGTGTGTGGGGGATTTTCTTCATTTAAGCCATTTAACACTGACCTTGCAAAAATGCCTCCACCACTTGTGTCAGCTAACAGAACATATTTGGTAATTGTAGATATATTTTTATATATTTTTGTTGTTGTGTGGTTTGAGGGGGCGACCATGTCTGCTTGCCTTTCTGTAAATAGCCGCTTCAATCACAAAAGGTATCTAAATCAAGGTGTGTGTTGTGTGCGCACACAGACAAGTGAGCAAAAAATCTTAAATTGTCCCTTTAGACATTTTGTGGTGATTAGCCTGTTGCAAAAACCCATAATCTATTCCAATGTATTTAAGTGAACCTATAAAAGTTGCCCAAGATACAGTTACAAATACATATACTCACAGACACACAGATGCAATACAATACAATGCAATTCTATCTATTCTATTCTATATTATATAATATATTATAATACATAATATAATATCATAGACTAATTATGTTTTTAAATGTGATTTTACGTGGTTTTTAGTTGGGTTTCTTTTCTTTTCTTTTCTAGCATCATTATAGGTTCTCAAGCAAGCGGGTACTGTTAGTCAAGGTGAAAACTGTACACACCCATACAGATACAGATAAAGATTACGATTACCTCATGGCTAGACGTATACAGCTGATTTATAAAGATATCCCTCCCACCGGTATCTCTCTGCCAAAGCTCACATTGGCATGCAGCTGAGTTTCTACTCAAGTGCATTCAAGTAGTAGTCTGCAACGAATTCACTTCAAAACTAGCCGTTCTGTGGATATAAAATGGAACTAATACACCCAATTCTACTTTTGATTCTGGTAAGGCTTAAGTATGTAAAACTACATGTAATCTTTTATTACTTCTGCCATAAATTTCAACACAAATATTTTAAAAATATGTCTAATTGTTTTACTAATTGTGTTTATGACGATTATGTCTGTCAACATTATACTGAGTTATAGCCAGTGTTTAAAGATTAAAAATCTGCTAAGAATATAATATAATATATAATATATATGATACTCATAAATATGCTGTGCTGCACATTTACTGCAAGAAATCTTTCCAGTGTAATCTTTTGCAGTGTTGGGGAGTCCACAGATCATCTTCACAACTTTTGCTGCGTCAAAAAAGAAACTGGATCATTAATTCCTTTACTATTGATGAAGGTTATCAGGGACCTTTCCCATATTCACTGGGCAAAGTGAGTGTATGCCTTAAAATGTAACACATATCATGAAATAAGGAAAGATAATTCCAAAATTCACTGCTCGTGTGTCTTATGTTTGATACAGATTGAGGTTGAGAAGGACCTCGTTCTTTTTATGATACAAGGAGAAGGTGTCGATGAGGAACCAACGCAAGTGTTAGAAATCAATTCATATACAGGAGAAATAAAGGTCCTCCGTTCGGTGGACTACGAACAATATAAAACTCTTAAGGTAAGAAGAAATTTTAAAAAAATATCTAAATGGAAAGTAAAAGCTATGCATGGAGCGAGGTTTGATTATTTCATCTTTCCATTGCAGCTTAAATTTAAAGCACTTGACAGAGAAAAACATGAAATAGAGACACAGCTCGGGATTTATATAGAGATTTTGGACACAAACGACAACCCTCCAGAATTTCTGTTTGAAAAGTACACTTTCACCATAAAAGAGTCAACATCACAGGGTAATTTTCTCATTTGGAAAGAAATATTATTTAAATCACTAATGCTACGGTGTCAAAATTATGTTTTTGTGACAGTGAATCTAAACAAAATAATCATTATTTCCTTTTGATACTAACAGGCACTGAAGTGGGTAGAATTCAAGCAACAGATCAAGACATAAGTGAGATATATAACAAAGTTGACCTTAACATAGTTTCAGTCAAACCTAAACCTAAGGATCTTGAGTTCTACTTCAAAGAGATCGATGAGACAGGCATTGGAGTCATTTCTTTTAAAGGATGTCTGGACCATGAGGTGAGAGAAATTACTGCTTGAAAAATTAAAACTTTCCATTTTAATCTTTCAACATGAATCTCCTCAAATTTCAATAGTACAACTAAATTCAATATTTTTGACATCCATTCAAGATGAGCAAAATTTTATTTTTCTCCATCAGACAGCTGAGAAATACACCATTATAGTGGAGGCCAAAGACAATGGAGAAAAACCGCTATCCACCTCCTGCACCATCATAATCAATATAGAAGATGGAAATAATCACCTTCCTGCCATCACACAGCAAACAGTTAGCAGTTACTTATTTCAGTCACAATAATTTATTCAATGAAAATCATTTCCTATTTTACATCTTCCTCTTTTGTGACCCAAGGGCCCAGAAAAAGTGAAAGAAGGACAGACAAATGTTCTTGTTTCACGTATACAAGTTTATGATGAAGACACCAGAGGAACCCCAGCATGGAGAGCCAAATATACAATCCAAGGAGACACAAACAACAACTTTAGAATAACTACAGATCCTGAGACAAACGATGGACTACTCCATGTGGAAAAGGTATTTTTGTGATTATGTTTACAGTAGACTAAACTTTCCAATCTAAGTAGTTCAAAACAGTCTCTGTGGTAAAAACCCTGTTGCATTTTTTAAATTAACCAACATAAGCTCTTTTTTATCTTCAAAAATTAGTATATAAAACACAGAAAAATATGAAAGAGATTTTCCTGGCCTGGCTTTTTATAGCAGATAACCTTAAAAATAATTTGAAGTAGAACAAAAATGGAAGAAAACCATGACTCAGCATATGAACATACCTGATGCTGCTAAAGTGAAGCAGAACAAAATTACAGTGGTTTTATTAGACACAGCTAAGCGTTTTGCAATTTCGCATAAGTTTAAAAAGTTTATATTTATTCAGTATTGAACAGCAGAAATGAGACTTTGTTGTCAGAAGTCATTTATATAAGAAAAAGCAGTGACCAACAGTGCTGTAAACAACAGTAGACTGCTTGGAAATAAGCAAGCAAATCATGCAGAAAACAGATTTGAGATGGGGAAACTGTTCTTGAAGTGCACTGAGAGAGAGAGAGCTGTGCAGGAAGTGTGATTTTATCATAGTGGAAGCAAAACAGCAAAAGTAAGAGGGAATTCATGACGATGTTTATGTAAAGTGAAATGTGAAGCGGCGAAGCATAGTTTTGATCTTCTTTTGCTGCTGGTTCAGTCTATTTTGGTTGGAGAGGGACAAAACCTACAGCTTTACAATCTAGTGCAAAAAAAGACAAAAACACAAAGCGCAGCCCCGACCTATCAGAATCTGTGAGCTGTCGACTTTCAGCACTGACTGTTTATGTGAAAGAAAGCCGAAATCTCACTCACTGTGATGCATCGGGTCCGCGCTCTGTGCGAGAGTCTTTTTGTGGAATCCATTTACCTGCTTTCATTTACTGTTTTAGCTGTTTTGTGGTTGCTGAAATAGTTTTGTGAGATTCTGGCATTTCTGGCAAAGTACATTTATATTTAAAAATCGATTCGGGATTTTAACAAATCGATATGGCTTTATTCAAGCTAAAAGCAATTTTAATCGGGTAGCAAACAGTTTTAACCAAAGCTATGATTTAAAAAGCCCTGGAAAAATATGATAAGTTATTGTTGGGTCTGCGCTTCCACAGGCCCCGCTGGTTTAGAAACCTATTCCCGTTAACGTCAAGCAAGGAAGCAAGATGAACAGCTTTTACTTGCTAGCAAGGGAGACTGGCGGTGGGAGCTGAACACTCCTCACCTGTCTCCTAGCCAGAATCAAATAAACAGCCTTCCTCGCAGCCTTTTATTTCCATGATTTACAAATTTAAGTAACACAATGACAACATTTAACAATTTGACTCCAACAGTTATGCTCTTTTACAGGCTTTAAACTATGAAGATGGTGCTCTGAAGAATATAACTATCACTGTAGAGAATGAGATCCCCTATTATTCATGCAAAGTGGAAAAACGCAGCTCCATTGGTCTTTGGAAAGTAGTTACCATATCTGGTTCCGCTGCTACTGGGTCTGCAATGAGCTTCGTGGCTGGAACAGTTGCATCCAGCCGTCAAGTGATCGTGGCTGTTGAGGATGTCAATGAGCCTCCAGTTTTTGACAAGACTTCCATAGAAACTGTGGTCACTGAGAATGTTAAGGAAGGCCAATACCTGGCAACACTCACAGCTAAAGACCCTGATGTTGCCAACAAAAACACATTTAAGTAAGTCTTGACAACTATACAACTACATGTCACTTCTACAAGACAAAAACATACAGCATTACTACATCAGTAGACACTTTGAAAATGACTAACAAACCATTTCAGATACATTATAGGACACGATCCAGCTGGTTGGATTAAAGTGGACCCTGACACTGGAAACATAACAACATCAAAGCCCTTGGATCGAGAGTCAGAGTTTGTTAAAGACAACATTTTTGTAGTCACAATATGTGCTGTTGACGATGGTATGAATCGACAAGTATTTACATATTTGGCCCATTATTCATTTACATTTCCTCATTACATTTCTAAACAAGTTGCAATACTTTTTCATCACCAGGGAAACCACAAATGACAAGCACTGCAACTCTTAGTATCTATGTTAGAGATGACAATGATCATACTCCATACCTGGTTGTAAGCACAATTGAAATGTGCCAATCTGACGGACAATCCTTTGCCAACATCACAGCCTTGGACTCAGATGTTGAGCCCTACAGTGGCCCTTTCACCTTCAAGCTCCATGGAGATGTTGAGGGCAAGTGGAAGATTGACCCTGTCACTGGTAAGCTTTAGAGTCTGCAGATACTCAACCTTATATTACTCACAAAAATAATATATTGAATAAATTTCTGAGCCTCCTTTAAGTAAATTTAAAAAAAATCCACTGACTGTTAGCAATGCAATTGAAAATGCATTCATTTGGAACACACAGGTTATTCAGTCAACTTGGTTAAAGAGCCTACAGTTCATTCCGATTACCATGAGCTGTTGCTAGAAGTTTCTGACCACCAGGGGAAATCAGCTTTCCACAACCTGTCAGTTACTGTTTGCAGCTGCTTATACTCAGAAATCCCAAACTGTCATGTAATGAAATCTGCACTAGGAGGAGAGGGAATGATTTTTTTGGCCATGCTGCTGTTTACAGGTAGGACACATGATCAAAATTAATCAAGTATTATGAATAAGATAACTTGTAAATGTTGTTGTTATAGCTAAAGATGATCAATACATAAAGACAAAAATACAATTCTCCTGTGAGTTTTCTCTTTTAATGATAAGTAGCAACTTTAACCCTGATAATGTTATGGCAAAAAAAAAAAAAGTTTCTCTGGAAAAGAACATAAAAAGAGTTTGATGAGTGCTTTAAAAAAAAAAAAAAGCAGAAAAACTACTTTGTCAATGAAACTAACAAAATATCTTATTTTAGTCAAAGACTTTCTTTTTGAAGGAAAAACATAAATAAATCAAAATCATAATGTGATACACAATTAGAGTTTTGGGTTAAGTTTTTTTCCTTCTTTTTTTTTTTAAATTAAACTGGCCTTAAAGATGTCTTCCCTGATGCAAGTGAATAATAACTAATTATTACTTTAATACTTTAAGGCCATATGCATTTCTTTGTGTGGTTTTTATGTTTTAGGTTTATTTTCTGTGGCTTTTCTGATGTTCTGCAAGAAAGAGACTGTAAAAATCCAAGATAATTACCTTGAAGAACAACTGATGACATTTAACATTGACAATCCAGGATCAGGCTGCCCAGTAAATACTTTATCATAAAATTACATATACTTTCTTTTTACTGTATGCTAATACAAGAACACGTATTTGCACACAAGCACAGACACTTTTTTGTGAATATTTGTTGATTCTCTTATTGAGTGACTTTTTTATGTATATGAGCCTATTAAATTCTTTTAAAAGTGATTAAAATAACTTACAAGTTTTATTTATTGAATGTATGTAAACTCAATTGTGACTGGTTTTGGTGGAAAAACTTAAAACACTATTACTATTTCTGAAGCAGGTGTCGGGAACCAAAAAGAGAACCAGATGCAAGAAATATCTCACGTTAAAACTGTCACAACGAATCCAGTAAGTGTTGCAAAATATATATTTTTGTAATAATACAATTTTTTAGCTGTTTTTTTTTTTTTAATGAGTGGCTCTGAATTGCAGCCTGTCACAAATCATTCAACTGTGATGCATGGCCACTTAGAGGAGTATGACATGTGCGAAAATTAATTCCTGCAAAAGTCACAAAGTCCAAATAAAAATTGGCATTGGACACTTTTATTATCAACTATCACTACTGGACAAATTATAAAACTGTTCTTGTGATATTTTAGGTTGTATGTTCAACAAATCTTGTGAAAAGCCCAAAAGGAGCAGGCAGTTGCTATACAAGGTGCCATCATTGTAACATAAATCCAAATATAATGTGTCTTAATCGTCTGTGCCATTGAACTTATTTTTTACTATTACCTCGCAGGTTCTCTCAAAAAAATGAGTGACCGCAATTTACTTTCAGCTGATTACACACTTATCATCCTGTTAAAAAAACATTAAACCTGAAATAACACAAAACTGTCCTAAATACAGGTGCCAATCATATAATTAGAATATCATCAAAAAGTTGATTTATTTCACTAATTCCATTCGAAAAGTGAGACTTGTATAATGGTTACATTCATTCCACACAGACTGATATATTTCAAGTGTTTATTTCTTTTAATTTTGATGACTATAACTGACAACTAATGAAAACCCCAAATTCAGTATCTCAAAAAAGTAGAATATTACTTAAGACCAATACAAAGAAAGGATTTTTAGAATTCTTGGCCAACTGAAAAGTATGAGCAAGTACAGCACGCAATACTTAGTTGGGGCTCCTTTTACCTGAATTACTGCAGCACTGCGGGATGGCATAGATTTGATCAGTCTGTGGCACTGCTCAGGTAAACGGTAAATGCATTTGTATTAGAGATGGCACGATACCACTTTTTTATGTCCGATACCGATACCGATATCATAAATTTGGATATCTGCCGATACCGATATGAATCCGATATAGTGTTTTTTAATCAACAAAACTGTTTTTTAAATATCTTGCTGCATTTTGTATGAGTTCATACTCAAGTTTAATGAAGTTTGTGGCTCCTTCAGTTACACTGGAGGAGGAAGCGGGGAAGACACAGGATGGAAAGGGGCAGAACAGAGCCTCCCCAGAAGACAAAGGAGAAGATATGGAGCTAATAATCTTAGTAAATTATCTTATTTATGTGCAGAATACTTCCAGCCAGGCTCCTGTGAGCTGTGCGGTCCTCAGAGAGATGCCACTGATAATTTTCAGGTTCAGGAAATTAATATTTGGCAGGTAGTCATCAGCTGATGTGACGATATTGAAGAGGGTTTGTGTTTCTATGAATTACATCTCAGTTACCCGGCAAGCAGATTCACTGACAAGGACAGAGAGCGATGAATGATGCCTGAAACTTTTACCAAAGTATTATTTTTGATTCATTACAGCATGGACATTTCTCCAGTCAACTGCAGGGTGTATTATTATCATTGTTGTTGTTGTTATTTGTAACAGCTGGTAAAGGACATCCTCTGGAAATGAACCTGTTTTCTTTTTAGCACCTTGGAGAGTCTTTGTTCCAACTTTGGGCTTAATTTTCTGTTTTTGGAGCATGTTGAAGAACTTGGCATCCTTTTTGTTGGGGATTGTAGTTAAATGTTGATTTGTAACTGTTTTTGGAGCATGCTGAGGAACTCAGCACAGTTCCTCAGTGGGTTTAAGCTGTCCCAGTGTCTTCTATGTCTTCATGAAACCCCAGACTTGACAGTTCATGGTCAGATGATCTGCTGCAGATATCTTGTTTTTGTTATTGTGGAGAAGCAGTATGTCAGGTAACAATGGGATAATTCCTCACAGTCACACAGTATAGTCATAATCTAAAACATGTCATAATCGTCATAATCTAAAACATGAAATACTGCACGCAGCCAGATTTATACATAAAACTGCTCCTTCCTCCTTCTCACTTCCTGTCCTCCAACCAACAGCACACTAAACAACCTCGGCAGGGAAGTAATTGCTACCTCTCTCTCCATTCCTCACGCCACTCTGCGTACACTACGCTTGTTTGTCTTTCGCTGCACTTGTGCATGCTAATTCACTCATGTTTTCTCTGCAGGCGTTGCATTCCAACGAGTCTCTGTCTAACATTGTGCTTTCTCAGGATCGTCTCCGCAATTTAAACATTTTAATCGGGGAAAAAAAACGGGAAATCAAAACAAGCCTTTTTACCGAGTGTGTGTTCCTGCATCCGTGTGTGTGGAAGTGGGTCAGGAATGTTTGTGGAGTAGTGCTAGTTGGTGTGATTAATT
Source organism: Rhamphochromis sp. 'chilingali' (assembly GCF_963969265.1). Taxonomy (NCBI): domain Eukaryota; kingdom Metazoa; phylum Chordata; class Actinopteri; order Cichliformes; family Cichlidae; genus Rhamphochromis; species Rhamphochromis sp. 'chilingali'. Next base: position 23,620,584 of record NC_137939.1, on the reverse strand, counting down.
ACTGTGAGAAGAAACATGAATAAAACAACACATTTGACGGCACTTTGTAACGAAGCAGTTTCAGTAACGAGCCCCAGATATCACTAATGATTGTTCAGGGATATTAACACACACACACACACACAGTGCTGATCATCCTCTGACAAACTTTCCCTGTTACTCTCCTTTGCTGTTAAACAGTCTGCTTGCTTTACTGCAGAGACCTTTCAGGTCTGTCAGATGTTGAATTTGTGTTTTTCTAATTGGATCTGTCTAAACATGTTGGCATGCCTGAAATATTTCTCTAATTAGCTCACAAACATTTGGTTTTTCATTTTCTGACATGTCTAATTCCTGAAAATGTGGCTGCTGAAACATAAGCGCTGCTGTTAGTGCTGCTGAGCCACATCTGTCACACAGGATCAGTGAGTGAACACTCTGCCATCATGTTCAGCAGGTAAACGCAGGACGGTGTTAGGGTCCCTGGGTCGTTGACCCAGTGTTTTGTGTTTTTGGTTCTTTGATTTTGTTATTTCATTATATTCTTGCTTTGCTTTACGGGTTTTAGGATTATTCTTAGTTAAGGTTCTCTGGGTGGGGTTTGGTTAGAGTTTTAGTGTTCTTGTTTTCTGTCTGTGTAATCCTTAGTTGCTGTCTCCCCTGTCTGCCCTGGTCCCACGTCTCTGTTCCCTCTGTTGTAGTGACTGCATGTGAGTCTGTGTCTTTTGTTCAGTCTCTGTTATGTTTCCTGTTTTACTTTGAAAGTCCATGTCTCATGTTAATGTGTCTGGTTTTGCTTCCTTTGTCTCGTTAGGCCTGATTTGCCCCAGCTGTGTTTCCCTCCTGTTACTCATTCCCTGATTGCTCCCGCTGTGTATTTAAGCCCTGTGTTTCTCTGTGTCCTTGTCGTGATCTACTGTTTATTTTGCTGTGTGTTTTGTCAGTCCACCAGTGTTAGTTTATTTTGAGTTTTTCCAGTTATGTTATGTTTGAGTTCAGCATTAAAGCTGTTTCGGTTTAAGTTTGTCTCTGGAGTCTGCACCTTGGGTCCTATTCCTCTCCGCACACAGCCATCACATAACAGACGGTGCTCCAAGCTTAATTATCCAACGGCCCACTTACAAATCTTTAAGAATGAACTGCTCAAAGCAAACCCATTACAAGGGGAAAAGTAGACGTCTTCGATCAGCTCTACTTATAGTAAACCAAATGTTAGTGGAATATTAAACTATTTTCCAGTTTCCCAGCTCCTTTTTTGCTCTGGAAAATCATCACTACACAATGATTTTCATGCATGTCGGCTGACATTAACAGCAACATGAGTGACACATTGTGGGGGATCTGACCTGCTCTTTGTGTTGTGTCCTACTGCAGAAACATGACTTAATGTTTAAATTTGAAAACAAGAGACTGGAAATTTCAAATGGCAGGAGATGAAAAAAACAGTCCTCCAGGAAGAATAGAAAGTGATTCAGACGCAGCGTGAAGTGTCAAACATCACAGGATGCTTTGTGCAAGTTAATAGCAGGAAAATTAAGTGTTGGGTCAAAATGAAATGATGATTGAATAAAAGAATACACACAAACGTAGAGAGCACTCACATTTTAACTTGCTGATTGCTCTGACTTTTCTATGACCTCAAATAAATTTTCATCCAGAGAAAACTAAATGTTTGGCCACAAATGATGAATTTTGACATGTTTATGATTATAAAGCATTGTGTGCTCTCTGATACAAGATATGATGCATAATAAAGCATCTGGAGGCAACAGTTGTTGTGATTCAGGGCTAGATACATAAGGTTGAATTGATACAGTCGACCTTGTGTTCTGTAAGGATGTTGCTTTCACCTGTAGCACAGACAGCTAAACACCACTGCAGTCCGAGCATAGCACTTCCTGATGAGGGCGGTCTCCCCAGCATCGCACCAATGCTCACCCCACATGCACACTCTCAGATGGACGTCCTCCTTTGGTTTGCAAAGTCCTGTCTCGAACCCTCAAGCTGAGCGCTGATGGTGGGTCCAGAGATAAAAAAAATTAAAATCAATAGAAGTGTTTCAATAGGATCATAATTTCAAAATGAATATTTTGTTTTATTCAGTCAGATCTGAAAGCGACAACTGAAAACATGACATCAGCTGAGCAGGAACATTGCTCACTTCTTTTTAAAGCCAGAGGAGCAGATGATTCAACGTGGGGAATCCAGATCCTATCTGCACCTGTGGAATATGCCTGGACAATACAGAGGCCTAAGCTCTCCAACAGGACCAAAAATATCTGCTGAAAGACTGAAACAGCACAGGAACCAGCAGAGGTCTCAGGGCCACAAGCTTGGTCCATCCATCTGTCCATCTGTCCGTCAATCTTTTTCTGCTCATCCAAAGTCTGGTCGTGGGGCAGCAGCCTAAACAGAGAAGCCAGACCTGTCTCTCCCTGGCCACTACCTCCAGCTCCTCCAGGGGAACAATGAGACATTCCCAGGAAAGCTGAAAGAGACATAAACTGTACAGTGTGTCCTGGGTCTACCCCAGGGGCCTAGTAGGACAGGGGTGGCTAACTACAGGCCTTGAGAGCCGGTGTCCTGCAGGTTTTTGAAATCACCCTGAGTCAACACACCTGAATCAAATGAATAGTTCATTACCAGGCCTCTGGAGAACTTCAAGAAATGTTGAGGAGGGTTTGAGAAACCGTGTTTGCCGGACGGGGCCCCGTCGCCTTCGCCTTTGCCTTCGCGGTCCCCTGCGACTGCTTAAAGAAAAGTGGTTATCCAAGTCGCAGCGAGCCGAACATAACGTGTTAGATTATGTTTGCAGTTTTAGAGAGCGTCTTTTCCGTGCATGTCAGTTGGCCCGTGAAAATTTGGAACAAACTCAAGGCAACATGAAAGCCCGGTATGACAAAAAGACAGTGGTCCGACATTTTGCTCCTGGTGAAAAAGTTCTGGTGTTGCTTCCTTTAGTTGGGTCTAGCCTTCATGCTCAGTTTTCTGGTCCCTATGAGGTGGACAAAAGGATAAGTGACACTAGCTATGCAGTAAAAGCTCCTGATCGAAAGAGAAAACTGAGGGTTTGCCACGTTAACATGCTTAAACGCTATGTTTCTAGAGAGGACTCGGCAGCCGAAAAAACCTCTCCCATAGCGCCTGTCTCTGTGTGTTCGGCACCACCATTGTATGTTTTGCAAGATGATGACTTGATTGACAAGAGCAGTTGTATGCCGTTGGCCCGTTTGCAAAACTCAGAAGTGTTAGAGAACTTAGAATCATTTCTGTCGCATCTGTCAGATTCCGCCCGCAAAGATATCCTTGATCTGATTGAAGCTAATTTGCTGCTTTTCTCTGACCATCCGCGGCAGATGTCTGTGCTCTTTCATGATATCGTTGTGGAAGTTGATAAGCCAATAAAGCAACATGCTTATCGAGTAAATCCAACCAAGCGGATTTTAATGCAACAGGAAGTCGAATACCTGGTTAAACATGGGTTAGCTGAGCCCAGTAACAGTGCGTGGAGTTCACCCTGTATTTTGGTGCCTAAACCAGATAACACCCCACGTTTCTGTACCGATTTCAGAAAGGTTAATTCAGTCACAAAACCTGATTCTTTTCCTCTCCCCAGAATGGAGGACTGCATGGATCGTGTCGGCTCAGCTACATACGTCACTAAATTAGACATGTTAAAAGGGTATTGGCAAGTCCCGTTAACCCCCAGAGCTTCCGAAGTCTCCGCGTTTGTAACTCCAGATCATTTCCTCCAATACACTGTAATGCCCTTCGGGTTGCGACACGCACCTGCAACATTTCAACGTCTGATGCAGAAGGTATTATTTGGAGTGAAAAACTGTGAGGCATACTTGGATGACATTGTCATTTATTCTCCAACATGGTCAGAACATCTGGAAACGCTCTCTGAGGTGTTCGGACGTTTTTGTGAATCTTCTCTCACATTAAACCTCTCTAAGTGTGAGTTTGGCAAAGCCACCATTACTTATTTAGGGAAACAGGTCGGACAGGGGCAAGTGCGCCCTGTTGCTGCGAAGGTACAGGCCATTGTTGATTTTCCTGTTCCGCAGACAAAAAGAGCTCTGCGTTGTTTTTTAGGAATGGCCGGTTTTTATCGAGGGTTTTGCAGAAATTTTTCTGATGTGGTTAGTCCCCTAACTGATCTTATTAGCCCCTTAAAGCCTTTTATTTGGTCTCCAGCATGTCAGGTGGCATTCGAATCTGCCAAAGCATTGTTGTGCAGTGCACCAGTGCTAGCTGCGCCGAATTTTGAGCGCCCTTTTAAACTAGAAGTTGATGCCAGCTCGTGTGGCGCAGGCGCTGTTCTGTTACAGGAAGATGGTCACGGCGTAGATCATCCCGTCTGCTACTTTTCAAAAAAGTTTAACAGACACCAGACCCATTATAACACCATTGAAAAAGAGGCTCTTGCCTTACTCCTTGCGTTACAGCATTTTGAGGTCTATGTCGGGTCAAGAGTGCTGCCTGTGCAGGTGTTTACCGATCACAACCCACTGGTGTTTCTTTCCCAAATGCGCAACTCCAATCAAAGACTTATGCGCTGGTCCTTGTTATTGCAAGATTTTAACTTGGAGATCAGTTACAAGAAAGGGAAAGATAACGTGCCCATAACGGCCCAACCCAACCAGCAGACCGTTCACTGTGTCAAAATATTATGGTAATGTAAGAGCATGTAGGGGTGGACCGCCTTTTTGGTTGATCAGTTTTCTCCTGTTTTTGTTAGGCAGGGAGGAAAGTGATTGTCGTTTGGTTTCGTTCTTTTGAGTAGGTAAGTTGTGTTTATTCCTGAGATAGGTTACTTTTTGTTTGTTGTTTTGGCCTTGGGTTCACCCTGAAGTTATGGTATGCTCACTTCCTTTGTTTAAAAGCTGGAGAGCAGTCAGTCAAATGCTGGAGTCATTCATATGTATATTAGGTCGTTACCTAGGAATTCTGGAGGGAGGGGAGTGGGGGTGAGTGATTGAGGGGGTGGGGGAGTGGAGTGTTTCAGTTTGCCATCTTAGGGAGAAATCAACACATGTCCTTTGTATGTCCTTTGTTGCTGACATTTATTGATGAAAACAGTACAAAAAACCAACCATTTGTACACATATTTACAAATAATGATAAAAAGTGAGTGAGTACATTTCAACATTTTCAGCAATCACTCACAATCCTGGCACTGCCACGGTATCTGTCGTCTGCATTTACCACATGTGTACCTGTAGCAGTGAACACATCGCACAGTGGCCTGATTTTTTTTGCATCTGTGTACTTGGATTTTAGGTCGCAAGCCACCCAAAACTTGATCCCAAACTTGTCAGGTTTACTTGCAATATACTGCAGGAAACAGCACCGAGTCTTTGATGGGAAAAGCTGTTCATCAACGGTGATATGTAGACCAGGGTTGTAGCACGTGATGCAGTTGGTGACAAATGATCCCCACACACTGGAAATTGCAGCGAACTTATCAGTCTTTGCTCGATCACTGCGGGTGGACTTGTCATCAAAGCGTAGGTGTTGCATGATGTCTTGGAAGCGGTTTCGTGCCATAGTTCCAATTATCTGTGGGTTTCCCAGGTTTGCTGACCAGCAGTCATTTACCGATGGAACCCTGTAAACCCCCCGCAAGATGACAATTGCAATAAATGCCATTAGTTCAGGGAGGTCCATGAACCAATGAACATGCTCCATGCACCACTCAGCAGGCCATTTGTAAATATGTGTACAAATGGTTGGTTTTTTGTACTGTTTTCATCAATAAATGTCAGCAACAAAGGACATACAAAGGACATGTGTTGATTTCTCCCTAAGATGGCAAACTGAAACACTGAAACACTCCACTCCCCCACCCCCTCAATCACTCACTGAGTGATTGAGGGGGTGGGGGAGCTGCTAAAAGCGGTGAGCTTCCTTTTGTGTTTCATCTTGATGCATTCTCAATCATCCAGGGAAACAAATCTCCAAAAGTCACCAACTTGGAGTGTTTCAGTTTGCCATCTTAGGGAGAAATCAACACACATGGGTGTATGTCCTTTGTTGCTGAGATTTATTGATAAAAACAGTACAAAAAACCAACCATTTGTACACATATTTACAAATGGCCTGCTGAGTGGGAAACCCACAGATAATTGGAACTATGGCACGAAACCGCTTCCAAGACATCATGCAACACCTACGCTTTGATGACAAGTCCACCCGCAGTGATCGAGCAAAGACTGATAAGTTCGCTGCAATTTCCAGTGTGTGGGGATCATTTGTCACCAACTGCATCACGTGCTACAACCCTGGTCTACATATCACCGTTGATGAACAGCTTTTCCCATCAAAGACTCGGTGCTGTTTCCTGCAGTATATTGCAAGTAAACCTGACAAGTTTGGGATCAAGTTTTGGGTGGCTTGCGACCTAAAATCCAAGTACACAGATGCAAAAAAAATCAGGCCACTGTGCGATGTGTTCACTGCTACAGGTACACATGTGGTAAATGCAGACGACAGATACCGTGGCAGTGCCAGGATTGTGAGTGATTGCTGAAAATGTTGAAATGTACTCACTCACTTTTTATCATTATTTGTAAATATGTGTACAAATGGTTGGTTTTTTGTACTGTTTTCATCAATAAATGTCAGCAACAAAGGACATACAAAGGACATGTGTTGATTTCTCCCTAAGATGGCAAACTGAAACACTCCACTCCCCCACCCCCTCAATCACTCACCCCCACTCCCCTCCCTCCAGAATTCCTAGGTAACGACCTAATATACATATGAATGACTAGCCAATTTAGCTTCCACTTCCACCATTTGACTGCTCTCCGGGTTTTATAGGTAGAAAGGTAGAAGCCTGGGGATGCTAGTGTTAAAACAACAACTACACTAAAGCTATTCTGTTATACCTGTATGCAAAAAAAAATATTTCATAGTTCAGCAATACTGATCAATCTAATAAACTTAAACCTACACCATCCTCCCTATTCTGGTATTTTAAAGAGTACTTAGCATAAATATTAAGCAACCTAACTAATAGGGTTCTGTGGAGCAGGGAAATTATTTTACTGCTATTGTTAAATAATTGTCATTATTACCATTGCATTAATAATATAATCTGGAGTTTATATTGCATTCAGGGGTTGAACAGTGTGTGTCTTTCAGAAAGACTAAGTTGCAGGCTGACAGGAAGTTGCAGGTTTGCAGAGTGTGCCTTTTGCAGAACTGAAACCGAAAGCAGAGTCTAAGTGCAGGTTATTTTGAGGAGCATTTGAGGACGAGACACAGACAGTAGGTGAAGAGGTGACACAAAGAGCATGTGAGGTCAACACATACACACACATTAGTTAAATTTATTTAGAGGAACCGTCCTTGTTGTCTCGGCAAGAAAGAGGAACAATTCATTTTAAGATAAGAACGGAAAGTACCAAGCCATGAAAATAGAAGATGATTTTCTAGGTGAAAAGTCATGGTGATGTTGATCTGATCTATGTATAAAATGTACCGGTGACGCATGAAGGGGCGTCAGTAAACAAACCCTGATGCTATAAAATATCTGTTCATGCTTTGATTAAGTCGAGGACTACTGGCTGTCTGCGTACAGAGTGTCTTCCCACACGTGTGTTCATTAAAATCATTGTTTGACCAAAGACCTTCTGGACCATGGGTGGTGTGTACTCTCCTTCCTCAACTTTGAACCTTAACATTTGGGGGCTTCGTCCGGTGGTTGAGGAGGGAGGATTGGAGGTTTAGATGGAGAAATTTGGTGGTCTCTGAGGTGGTCTGACGGGCAGACATGAATTCCAGTGGTCGAAGTGAGTGGGCATAAGCCGGCTTATCCAAAAGGTAAGGCACTACCTGTTGAATTATTTCCAAAGTGTGCCAAATTGGACATGATAAAATTTAAGTCTACTCACTGAAGTTACTGGTGGATGTCTGTTTTGATTTTGATGAGAATCTCATGACAGTACTGAGGATTTAAAGCAGTTGGACTGCTGGAAAGGATTTAATGCGGTTGGACCGCGGGAAGCAGTTGGACTGCTGGAAATGATTTTAGTAGGTTAGGGAATTTGGTTATTTTTTGGTTATAAGGTTGGACCTGCTTCAGTCTTACACTTTGTTGGGTGTTTTACTGTTGTTCCAAAGTATTATAAATTACTCAAGAACGCCAGTTGGACTGGTAGGAAGCGCAGTTCTCGGAGGTAATGCTCCCTCCTGGCCGAGGACGCTTGGCCCTGACCTATCGGCGAATAGGGTTAGTACGGTCGGCAACCGGGGAGAACTTGGGAACCTCCAAAATAGCTAGTGGTTGGACCACTTTACCGTTTGGAACGGTAATCTGCGTTTTTTTGGGCAGCAAAGGTTGGACCTTGGGTGTTGGACACTCTTAAATTGAGTTAGGGATTTTAGAAATGAGGCCAGAAACAGTTAAAGTCTTGATACTGGTTAATTGGTCGCAAAAAACTCAGGGAGTTTATCCGCTGGGCGGTTATTTTAAATTTGTCTAAAATTGTGTAGGCGCTAAAGCTGACAGATCTGACAGTGGTTGTAAATATAAGACGTCGTTGTAATATAGAATAAGAAAATTTGGTGTGAGAGATCTCTGTGTGTCGAGTCAGTAATGCACTGACTGCCTGCTGCCATTTTTAGATGGAGAGTGTGTGTGCATGCAAATGAGGCAGCTGATGCAGAGCGCATGAGAGGACTATGCTTTCGGTTTTGTGTGATTATTCAGCCCTATAACTATTGTTTGCAAATGTGGATAAATGTCTGCGATTAGAATGCTGGCTTAGTAAATAATAACATTGTAAATATATGAATGGTGACAGCGTTTCAAAATAGAATATAAGAATTGTCTGTGTTTAAAACCAACGTTTAGGTAAGAAGATTTAAGGTGGATTTGAAGGCATAAACAAAAAATAAAAGGGTTACAGTCTGCAAGTGTTGTTAATTCATGAGCTGACTGGATGCAGAGTAAGTGGAGTGGTCATCCTGAGAGGATTGAATGATGCTCTAACTCTGTGGTCAAGTCAGACATAGGTTTTAAGTAACCATGAGCCACTAATAAGCGTGACAGATTAATGAGTATGTGTAAATTGAACTTGTTAAATAGCCTTAATAGAAGTAACTCAATGAACACGCAATGAAGTGGACTTTTTAGGGGTAGTTTACCATTGATACCATAAAAAGCAACTTAATTAGTAGTTCAATAACAAATTTTAAAGATAACCTTTGTTATTTGATAAGAGAGAGAAAAATTCAGGTTACATATAGTAAATAAATAAGGGAATGTTAATCTCTGCGTCATTCCACACTGAAATTTCAATTGTAGGGGATCATTTGGAGGTGAATTGTGTAGGACACGGGGAGACAGAAGAATCTCCCCATGAGTTTTCGGTGTGCATAGAAGTTGAGGAGGCTGAACTGGAAGCCTGCCTGGGTCGTTGTTTTTGTTTATTTGAGGGTCTGCTGGAAATTTGTGAGAACGACCACCTTGATATGTGGGAGCCTTCTCGGGCAGCGATTTTTTTGTTAAACATGTGGCAGGCTGTGCAAAATGGAGAAAGCTTTGACATGATGAATAAAGGTGTGAGAGGTATTTCTTTGGTGATGTAAAGTAGGAGGTTTTAAAGTTTGAAAGTGTTTTTAATTTGAGAGAGGCATGAGTGATGTTATAAGAGTTTGAGTTTCTTTTTCTTTCAGTTTAAAACACATAAGTACATACACTTGGTACACCTGTTTACTCTTTGACTTTATTAAAACAGACGGTGTATTTGAGTTTGAATTTCAGTAATTGTATGTTGATATGGTAATTTAGTTTTATGTTAGGTGAAGGAGATGTCCATCTCTGCGTCTTGCAGGATTGAAAGTGAAAGTTGAAGGTTGTGATGTGAATGCTGTGAGTACTCGATTTGAATGATTTTGTGTGAGGTGTACAAAATACTAAATAATAATAACACTATGAAAATTGATAGTAGAGTGAGTGCAAGGTGGTGTGTGAACAGAGGAAGTCTGAGAGAGAAGTGTGTGCGTAGGCAAAATGCAGAGTGTGTGCGTGAAATAAGGGAGTATTGTTTTTACGTCAAGGTTTAGTAGAACTAAAGTAGAACGTCACAAACAAACAAAAGAAGGTAAAATGAAGAGAGAAAATAACTGACAATTACATTAATGAATAGAAAACACACATACACAAAGTGCCATATGTGAAATTATTCTAGGAAGGAATCAGAAGTGAGATAGTTTAATATAAGATGCAATGAAGGAAGCAGCTTACACTCCTCTAATTTCCAGAGCCAGTGTGTTCCCTCCCCTGCCCACTTGGGCCCCGTATCAGGCGAGTATGGAAGGCTGGATAGCCCATGACGGGTAAGATCCCACCTCGAAACCCTGGGACAACCTAAGGCAGGCACAGTCACGATTACTCGGCTTCAGTAAGAAGACGGGACCTGACGGGTAAAGCCGCTGGGCTGAGGCAGAGGGGGTAAGTGGCAAGTGGAGCCCTACCTTCTGGCTGAGGACAAAGAATGCTGCTATTTAAGGTAGGAAATCAGAATTTGGGTTAGTAAATTTGGGGAGGAGAAAATTGACTGTTTAAAGGCAAAATTATGAAGGAGTCTGACACACTGCAAAAGCAAGATATGCAAATTGACATACACAAACAGAAAATGCATTAACCTTATAAAGACAAGACAAGCTCATGGAGTTTAATGCATAGACACTGATTAAACCTGGCTAAGAACACAAACATATGCAATGAAGAACAGCTTGCTATTTTGTATGAATGATACAATGGTGTGAATGTTTAATAAAATGCATTTGAGTTTGTAATTGAGGAATATAAGAAGCCATATGACGAAGGAACTTCCTGTGTGTGTGTGTGACTGAGGAAGTGACTTTCAGACGAGGAAGCATGGCAGACAAGAGGAGTATAGATTTGGGTAGGAAATAGTTTATAGTTTAGTGATTATACGTTGTCGCAAGGGGGTTTTATGCTGAATTTAAGTATGTTAAAGGGGGTGATTTTTGTTTGCAAATTGTGTGGTTTTAATGAGACTTTCGGTGTATTGAGGAGGTGAAATTATGTGATTGGTGTTTTTGTTTTTAATAGAGGGAGTTTTAGGAAACATGGACATGTCTGGGAGGGGCCCATTATTTTGTAACAGTGCACTTTAAGAAAACCTGTCAGGTGATTTTGTTTTGTTTTTATGAGCTAACAATCAGCTCTATTTTTTCATTTCTGTTTTAAGCAGGCCTGCAACAGTGAATAACGGCGCTGAAAATTATCGGGAAGAGCAAATATAAGGTGGGCTTTCCAGATTATAATTGGCTGAGGAGAAAGCTACCTGGGGACTGATCAAGGTCGTAAGTCCCTGTAAAAAGGATTTTATGCGAGTCAATCCAGTCCAAAAGCATAAAGAAATATTTTCCTATGGAAAATAAAAAATGACTGAGCTCATTTTGCTGAGGGTGGAGAATCTGACGCGGGAAGCTCCACTATCAGCAAATACATGGTGTGACTGCATGTGAGTGAATGTGTGACTGCATGTGAGTGAGGATGAATTAATGTGGACAAACAATTGTTTTTACCAGAGAAAATTTGTTGACTGGGGTTAGATTATGGGATTATAGTATATTGTTGGGAGAATGCCAAATGCTAAAGGGGAAATATTTTTTGATGTAACTCAGTTACCATTAATTGAAGAAACACATGACTGATAACTGTTCTGTTTTAAGTTTATTTTTATGACATAGATTGGATCATGAGTGGGGAAAACTGAGCATTTTAAGTTTTGTATAGTATCTTGACACATGAAATGTATCAAGATAAAGGGGGGTTTAGGGTTTATTAATTTAATTGTTTAATAATTTAGGATCATTTTAGGACTTTTGGGGTTTTTGATCATTTGGATATGGTAAAACTGAAACTGTTATTTTTAAGTTAAGGTTAAAGGATTAAAAGTGAACTTGTCACGGTTTGCGAGGCAAGCCGTGTGGAGTTGTAGAAAAGGACCCAAAAGGCGGCAGCTCTGGTGCAGGTGAATATTTATTTACAACGGTGGGCACAAAACAGCACTGGTGGAAAAACAAGAAACCGGAAACCTAAACTGGGTAAGCTAATAACACAAACCAGAAACGAGGATGCAGGGAGGTCCGGGGAAATACACAAGGGACGCAGGGAGACCGAGGGGAAACAACACAGACGAACCAGCAACTACCATAACAGAAGACACAACTTAAATACACCCAGAGAACACAGGGAGATTACACACAGGTGGGGAACACAGGGGATACTGATAAACATAACGAGACAGGGCAGGAGTGAACACAACATTACGCATACTGACGAGAGACTGTCAAAGTAAAACAGGAAGTACACAGAGGTTCAGACAGGAGGAGAGAAAGCACGGGGAGAACACAGACATAACAGGCTGGGGGAAACATGGAATAAACACAAAGAGAGACGAGAGCTCATAAATACACAGAGGGGCACAAGGGGGTAAGAGTCACAAAGGGAAAAAACACTTAGGGAACACCACAATAGGACACCTCAGAAAACCTGGCCTAAATAAGGAGCGAAAATACAAGGAACCAAGAATACTGGGCCAACATGGCCCAGGACCATGACAGAACTGAATCCTGTTTAGAAGATACAATGCCAGTTTTTCAAAGCTGTGAATAATTCTTAGAGGGAAAATTAGTGAGGGTTGAAGGGGTAGAACAGCTTTGAGTTCTTTTTGATTTCTAGAAGTAGTGGTTATAATGTAGGCTTACACATACAGATATTACATAGGAGGTATTTTTAGGATAAAGGGGGAGCTTCTACGTAGAAATGATTTTTATACATATTGCATTTTGTGCTTTTAAAGGAGTTCTGGCTCAAATTTGTCTCTGGAGGGTCACGAGCCTTTGGCTAGCGCTATGATTAGCCAATCTACTGTGAGGATAATATGAGTTCATGAAGGATTGCACACGCTTACAGACACAGAGTTAAGAAACACACATGACAGTATTGATTCCAGGCAACAGGCCTCAAATTCATTTAGCTTTTAACTGAACTTAAAAGAAGGACCAAAGAGGAAGGAAAGCATATATTTTGGTTAAGTCTGATAAATTAGAATTAGAAGGTATTGTTACATTAAAGGGAGCAAATGAAATAAAAAGGCTATACCAAAATGGGTTATAACATAGGAAATGTGAGGTTAAAATGAAGTTAACACATAGGAGTTGTTTCAAGGCAGCATTTAGCTATGATGAAATGTATACAGGAGTAATTGCTTATATGCTTAAACTTAATTGATTAGAATGGGTGTTTTCTTTTGGATCTTTTGGAGTAGAGGAACTTGCAGCAGCGACAATTTGTGCACGGGATGTTGATGATCAGATAAGGGAAAAATAGAGCGAGCAACCGGACGTGAAAGCAGGGCTTAAAGAGTTTAAAGGGATGAGTAACGTTGAAGAATATATATACATATAAGTCAATAAGTTAAGAAGATAATTAGGATCAGGCTTTTGATTAAAGAGTCCCAGATAGGATAAGTTAGGGAGGTGCAGGAAAAGGTGTTTTGTTTCCTTTGCAGAAGATCTCGGCGACCACAGGAGGGACGAGGATCCTGGAGATCTCGAGGTCCGAGACCACCAGAGAGGGTCTGAGCGAGGACACAATGTATTGCGACCTCTGGTGTTCCAGAGGTCGAGAGAGGGAGTGTGGAGCAGGGAAATTATTTTACTGCTATTGTTAAATAATTGTCATTATTACCATTGCATTAATAATATAATCTGGAGTTTATATTGCATTCAGGGGTTGAACAGTGTGTGTCTTTCAGAAAGACTAAGTTGCAGGCTGACAGGAAGTTGCAGGTTTGCAGAGTGTGCCTTTTGCAGAACTGAAACCGAAAGCAGAGTCTAAGTGCAGGTTATTTTGAGGAGCATTTGAGGACGAGACACAGACAGTAGGTGAAGAGGTGACACAAAGAGCATGTGAGGTCAACACATACACACACATTAGTTAAATTTATTTAGAGGAACCGTCCTTGTTGTCTCGGCAAGAAAGAGGAACAATTCATTTTAAGATAAGAACGGAAAGTACCAAGCCATGAAAATAGAAGATGATTTTCTAGGTGAAAAGTCATGGTGATGTTGATCTGATCTATGTATAAAATGTACCGGTGACGCATGAAGGGGCGTCAGTAAACAAACCCTGATGCTATAAAATATCTGTTCATGCTTTGATTAAGTCGAGGACTACTGGCTGTCTGCGTACAGAGTGTCTTCCCACACGTGTGTTCATTAAAATCATTGTTTGACCAAAGACCTTCTGGACCATGGGTGGTGTGTACTCTCCTTCCTCAACTTTGAACCTTAACAGTTCCAACTCCCAGCAACAACAAAAATAAATAAATAAAAAATAGGGAACCACCCCTCACGCTCCACCTCATGATGCTTAATCGACGTAATCAACCTTAATTTGATGCAGTGTGAAAAAAAATGCACAGAAATCAATTATTTTTCAAGAAATATTAAATAGATTCAACTTCTTCAACAAAATTGCAGACTGCACAGAGGGTACCTTCCCAAAGGAAAAAGTACTATAGCTTACTAGGGTATATATATTAGACTTAATAGTTACTATATACAGTAATTGACTTCTATTCATTTTACATCAAATTAAAACTTTGGGTGTCAGATAATTATTTATTAAAAGCTAGACATTTTAAATGAGAATAAGAAAGAAAAGTATGTCTTTGTGCCCCCTTTTCCCTGTTAATGCCCTATCGGCCCCCCTGGCTAAACTTTGCTAGATCCGCCCCTGCACAGTTACCAGCGTCAGCTACGTAGAAAAAGATCCTGGAGTAGAAAGTAATATTAAATACATTCTAACAACAGCTTATCAAGCTTAAACGTGCTGCTGTTGTTCAGCCGCTGGTTTCCTCTTTCTGGTGCAAAGTGGGCCAAAAGCAAACTAGAGACACGGACTCGCGACAGAAAAGCCGATCAGCTGATCATTAAGCAGTTTCATGATTGAAGTAGCAGCAGGAGAGGCAGTCGCTTGTTAAGCTTAACGCAGGAATCCTTTACAAACATTCAGAGATGGACTTACACACTTGCTTTACTTCTCTCGGGATAACTTTGTCGGAGATGAAATGCCGGGTTGCTAGCGAAGCTCCACATGCTATCCAGACCACCGACAGGTCCCGCATGCCACAGCCGCTCTATCACGTGATGCATACTGCTCCGACGTGCTAACGTTCTGAGGTGAGTTACGGCGTGTTGCAAGTTTTGTGAGGCGTTTTCGTGATATTTAATGGATCGGATTACATTTTTTATTTTTCTCCGATATCCGATCCAGTAATTTAGGTCAGTATCGGACCGATACCGATACGTAATATCGGATCGGTCCATCTCTAATTTGTATAGCGCTTTACTTAGTCCCTATGGACCCAAAAGTGCTTTACACTACATTCAGTCATCCACCCAATCACGCACTGGTGATGGCAAGCTACATTGTAGCCACAGCTGCCCTGGGGCACACTAACAGAGGTGAGGCTGCCAGACATGGCGCCACCAGGCCCTCTGACCACTAGACAACGGGTGAAGTGTCTTGCCCAAGGACACAACGACCGAGACTGTCGGAGCCGGGGCTCGAATCGGCAACCTTCCGATTACAAGACGAAACTCTTGAGCCACAATCGCCCCACTGAGAGCCCAGGTTGCTCTGATAGTGGCCTTCAGCTCTTCTGCATTGTCGGGTCTCGCAAATCGCATCTTCCTCTTCACAATACCCCATAGATTTTCTCTGGGGTTAAGGTCAGGTGAGTTCGCTGGCCAATTAGGAACAGGGATACCATGGTCCCAGATACTGGTAGCTTTGGCACTGTGTGCAGGTGCCAAGTCCTGTTGGAAAATGAAATCTGCATCTCCATAATGTTGATCAGCAGCAGGAAGCATGAAGTGCTCTAAAACTTCCTGGTATATGGCTGTGTTGACTTTGGACCTCAGAAAACACAGTGGAGCAACACCAGCAGATGACATGGCAAGGGTTAGGGTTAAGGCGAGACCCTTCTGACACTGTCTGTTGTTCAACAGTGGCTTGACACAAGGAATGCGACAGCTGAATCCCATGTCTTGCATACATCTGTGCGTAGTGGTTCTTAAAGCACTGACTCCAGTTGCAGTCCACTCTTTGTGAATCTCCCCCACATTTTTGAAGGCGTTTTGTTTCACAGTCCTCTCGAGGGTGCAGTTATCCCTGTTGCTTGTACAGTTTTTTCGACCACATCTTTTCCTTCCCTTTGCCTCTCTATTAATGTGCTTGGACATAGCGCTCTGTGAACAGCCAGCCTCTTTTGCAATGACCTTTTGTGTCTTGCCCTCCTTGTGCAACGTGTCAATGGTTGTCTTTTGGACAACTGTCAAGTAAGCAGTCTTCCCCTTGATTGTGTAGCCTACGGAACTAGACTGAGAGACCATTTAAAGGTTTTTGCGGGTGTTTTGTGCACCTGTAGATGCTACTTACTCCTGCTTGTGTAATGTTTTCTTTTTCTGCTCTTTAATAAAACTACATAGTTCCAAGAAAATAAGTGTTTATTTGTCAAAGGTCTTTATTTTTTTTTACATTTTCATTAAGAATAGCCAAGTCACATATAGGTTTGGAAATTTGGACAGAAGATGTCAAAACTTTTGAATTTTGTCTTTTTCCAAGATTAACTACAAAAGTACATCAAGCCAGCTTAGCATGATGGGCTTGGATGACAACTGTATTTCAAACATGAAATACTGCCATGGTTTAGATTAGATTAGATGAAACTTTAATATCCCTCAGGTGGGTTCCTTCAGGAAATCTGGTTTCCAATAGCACTGCACCGACAGAAGTTACAGAATGTGAGCAGAAATATACCATATATACACATATATAAATACAGAGTATACAAAAGGGATAAATAGAATAAATAGGAATAAGAATACAAGGGAATTGCACATTTCAAGTATTGTGAGTCTATTGCACCGTTGGATATTACATTACGTTTGACATTTCTTTGTTTGGTTTCTTTTCAGGTGATGAATAAAGCCGTACCTGGAGTATCCGAAATCTGCGCACTGATTTCAAAGTCCCAAAAGGAAGGCTCAATCATTTAGTCATGAAAATGTTACGCAAGGTACAGATTATTATAATAATCATTCTTATTATAACTGAGTAAATCTGTCAGATTTTTAAAAGCAGGTGTTAAGACTTTTGCAAACCTGGTCAAAACTATTAACATTTAAATGCTTGATTTTTCCAGCCACTGGAAGCGTCCTCAAACATGGCAATGAGACATCTGCAGGGACAACCTAAGCCTGGGGTAAAGCAATATGAGACCTTTTCGTGTGAAAGGTTTTTACAGAGACTTTTGTTGCTATTGTTAAGTCATCTGAAACAAGCTAATTCATACAACTTTCTACTTCTAACTTTCAAGACTTGAATGGGATTCTGTCTATATTCTCTAAAAATTCTACTAAATAAGGCAATAGCAAAAAAGTAATAAATCCAGCAAACATAGATCTAAACAGCTAGATTCTGTTATTAATGTATTATCTCTTCTTTTTCACCCCTTTGTCTATATTTTTCAGAATTTGAATACTCTCCAGCAGGATGCTCTCCACAGATCACAACTTTGAGCTCAGTGCCAGCTCAGTACTCATAGTCTCTAATATGTCTCATAAGTGTATATTACAATATTATGAAAAGTAAGGCATTTTAAATGGCTGCTCTTGATCTAAATATTAGCTTAACAAAACGCAAAGCCAGAGTATAGCTTAATTGTGTGAGATGATAGTATGATATGATGGGGTCTGGGTTATGGGAAAAGAAAACTTGACTTTAGAGATGAGAATGGTTCACATGCTACTTTCACTACGATATCATTAGACAGTGATAGTGGTTAGATAGTGAATGTGGTTATCAACAGTCATAACAGGGAAATGCTTTTTACTGTAATTTTGAGTTCTCAACAGTTTTTAATGCATAGTTTTAATTTTTCCTATGGTTAAATTTCAAGTTTACTTGCTTTCTGTGAATCCTTTCCTGTCTTGTTAGTACAAAAATGTTATTTTATGCCGTTAATCTACCGACAATCCTATAAATAAACTCCTGGAATCAGAACAAATTATGTTTTTGTGACAGGCTGTTAGTAACAAAATGCCTGAAGATACAACTTAAAAAATGTTTCTGTTATCATCAGCAAGTGCAGGCAGAGGTTTTAACAGTTTTCAAGTCTGAAGAATGGGAGTGTATGTTAACACAATGCCATAATTGTTAACTATGTAGGCCTCAATTAGCTTGTTAAATGTTAAAGTTAATGAGAGCACAATTAGAAAAGGACAGAAAACCTATGAATTGTTTGAAATGAGAAAGCATTTTCTCTCTAGAAACATGACAGTGTTGATTAGGTTTACAAAGCTGTATCTGAACAAACCCTTCTGGAAAATGTCCTTTGAACAGACCAGACCAAGTCTGGTCATAAGAGGAAACTACAGAGAGCATCAGCATAAATGCTTCATACCAACTATCAAGCATAGTGTTTTGCAGCTCTTTCAAATAACCTATTTGAGGAGACCAGCAAAAGAACAAATTTATTCTGGAAAGTGATGTAAGTACCTCTTGTAAAGGTTCATCCCTACACTTAATTAAAAGTGGAGAAATTGCTGAGTGTGCTCTTCCTGACCTTGTTTTCCCGGGCTGGCAGCTAATCCTTCCCCAGAGGCATTTGATGATATACTGGGTCATTTAACACATCACTCTGACATCAGACACTGCTTTCAGTGCTGTATACATCTTATTGACATAGGAAGTAATAGACATAAGAAGCATAAGCAATACATATACATTTATCAAACTGTAGTTTTAAATCGAATTGCTTGGGTTACATTTTTGTTTTAAATTAACTTACCCAGAGATAAAGTAAAAAGGAAATAAAATCAGCTATGAGGTGTTACAGACTTCTTAACCTCTTGTTGGTTAAGAAAAAAGATCATATATAGCGAAATTCCGGTCTACTTGATCCTTGACTTACAACACCAAACAGGACACACTTATTATGCTAGCTCGTGAAGAAAACCGTTGTTAGCTAAAGAGAAAAAAAAATCTTTTTTTTCCCCCAGATGATGGTGAACAAACCTGAGTTGGAAGGTCTATTCATCTCTTGACCAGAAACAGGTTACAATGATATGGCAATAGAGCTGGGCGATATAAGATTTTTTCATATCACGATATGTTTTTTTCATTTCAGGCGATAAAGATATCTATTAGTAAGATTTAAATGTGCCGTTGCTCACAAGTAAAATGTGAAATAATCAGCAGCTTGTTTTTATTTAAATATTTATTTCCCATAATAAGTTCTTCCATTAAGCGGACGCGAATGGATGGATGAAGTTCAACAGGGTAGATGTACTTAAGGAACATGAGACTTTTTCAGATAAATAAAGGCAAATATTGCAAACTACACAAAAGGCAGCCGCTAAAGCATTTAAGTTTCAAAATAGAACAAACGAAACAGACTACTAAATTGTCAATTCCACTTAGAAACAAAATATTAATTCTAAAAATAAATCTTAGTTTGTTTTACAGAAGAACAGACAAAACTGACTAACTTTTGTCAATATCAAATAAACTGAGAACTAAAAGGAAATTCTCAATCTCTCCTTGTTGTATAGCTTAGCTTTTCAAACAGTTTTAACAGTTACTTTAGTCTGACAAAAGCCGAATGACGAATTAGCGCTTCCAGTCAGAGACTGAGGCTACGTCCACACGTAGACGGGTATTTTTGAAAACGGAGATTTTCCGTTTTCGTTTTAAAAAATAATCCCGTCCACACATAAAGGCAGAAATGAAGGGAAACGCTGCTATGAACATGCCAAAGCAGCAGGTGGCTCTAGATTCCTAACCGTGCAGAAATGTTGGCCAATCAGAAGTCTAGAAGCCTCGGTGGGAAAAAGTAAACAAAGCTGGGGCATAGAAGCAGAGCCGAGTCGTATGTGTGGAGGGACAGTAACTGTGTGTATATGTAAGCATTTAAACACTGCAGAGAGTAGAATTAACAGTAACAGTATTGTAGAAATTCATTTCACCGAAACAATAACGTGGCGCACAGTGTAACGCGCTGTCAAGTTGGCTGGCTCAAATGCCGGTATAAACAAAATCATTTAAACAAGTTTTGACTTCTAAACATTTGATCTGTTAAATTCCTGATTTGTTATACAGTACAGAGATGGCTACCAGATAGGGCTGCCTATCTGGTAGCCATCACGAATCATGATTACGTCAACTATCAAAATCATCGACGACAACTTTTATAGTCGACGCGTTGTTTGAAGCTTTGTAAGATCCTAAAAGATGCAGGACTAAGTAGTTGGATTTAAGAGTGTAATAATGGACCGAAACAGAAGATGACAGCAATGCAATACAAACATGCCAGCTGCAGTTACATGCCAAAGAAGAAGAAGAAGCAGTCTCCGGTATCGTAGCTGTGTCCAAATTCACGGGCCTCATCCTTCGGAGGCCGCATTTGTTGGCCAATTACGTTACAGCAAAGCGACAAAGGCTGTTCAAATTTGAAGGTTTCTTCAAATGCGGCCGACAAATGCGTCCTTCATTTCTCCAGATTGGAAGGATGGCTTGGGTGTATCCTTCGTGGCCCAACCTATCCCAGAATTCATAGCGCAGCCCAGCCAATTTCATGTTCCAACAATGGCGGCAGCTACTGAGTTTTAATATTACTCTTTCTGGGTCACAAAATAAACTTTTAACATATTTTCAGGCAAGAATGTAGCTGTGTAAACTTCATATATCTGCTCGATTTATCAAGACATCACATATTTGCAAAAGTGCTCTGACGATTTCGGAGAGGTCTGTTAGCCACCAGCTCGATAGCTAGCCAGGGTTCAAGACTCACTAGAGCTGGCGAGAACACCCCCCGCGGTCTTTTGCTACTTCAGTTAAACACGATATATAAGTCACTTAGATAACGTAAAAATCTTATTGTTTGCCTTTTTTCAGTGTTTTATTTGTTCCTGAGTAAATCAGTTTGGCTGAGATTAAAGTTATAGTTTTCACACAGCTGAATAAACATCAAACAGAAAACCGAAGTGTGAGATGATAGAGAATATACTCCGGTGTCCTGTTATATTTTAGATAGCAAGGAGCAGACGGCTGAGTTTATTAAACTCCACCAAGACAATTTGCCAATTTCATTAAAAGTTTAATAAACTGTCATCTTGTCTTTATTTTTAGTTAGCACATACCTTAAAAACTTCAAGCTGTAAGATAATGATAGTTATATAAGAGCAGATGCTGCTGGTGCAATAAGCTGTACGTTTTACTTCCAATTTATGCATGATCTGATTAGTCAACTAATCGCAAAAATAATCGGTGACTAGTCGACTATCAAAATAATCTTTTGTGGCAGGGCTACTACCAGAGCAATGAAAATTTGCTTTGAATATCATGTCAAGGAATCACAGATAGCTCAAATTTAAACCCTATTTTGTTTTAAAGATTTGTGCACCATATCCACTGATTCAGCAACTTAGTGAAAGAAGCTAAATAGGTGCAAGCACCAAAAATACAGCCTATAAGTGGTTTCTTCCAATAATTGTAACACACTTAAATCTTAAAGAACATGTAATTAATTACTCCTTTTTTAAGATAATGTAAATATAATTCTTATCAACCAAACAATAATTATTATCAGAAAATCGACAATTTTGTACTGTATCAGGTGGGTTTGGGATGTTAAATTTGTTAATAGTCACAGAATAGTGACAGAATAGTAGAAAGAATAACAAATTACAAAAAGAAAGCTAACTTCATTGACAGAGAAAATAACTAAAAAGAAGACTACAAAAAAAAACAATTCATGAAAATACAGCAGGTTGTAAAAGCCATCTTTGCGTGACAAACATAAAAGCCTTAAGGTTACTTGGGTCTAAAGGGAGGAGCTCATTTTTGTGCCAAGAGTTTTATGTTTTATGTTCTGACTCTGCAGTGGGAAACATTTTTGAAAAATCACCTAACTAAATCTCTGTGTGACAAGGTGCTACATGTAGTGATTGGTAAAAGTCATGCAGATTTTTGAAAATGATTGTGACTAATTTGTTTGCACTGTTGGATTGCTTTGTTCATGTTGAGGTTTTGGAAAAACCAAACTATGGGCAACTTCTTCCATGGATAAACAGTGTTAGGCATCAATCACTCTGGTGCAATCGTTAAGCAAATGTGAACACTATTTTGATGCCAAGAAAAATATCAATAACACTACCTTCTCACTGAAAATGGAGTCTTCATTGGAATTGGTTATTGAGAAAGCTTTTCCTACAACTCCCAATTCTTTTTTTTTTTTTTCCTTGTTTGCTTTATTTTTCTCTTACTATCTCAACTTTAATGTATATATAGTGTTTAGAGAACCTCTATGTGTGTGATTCAGAGAGAGAAATCATGAGAGGCAGTGAGCAGAATATATCCCTGTCTTTCCATAGATGAAGGCTGTTTGTATATAATTTATGTACAAAGCTCCTCAGCAGGATTTCTCTCAATTCAGCTCATTTTGACAGCTTTATGGCACACCATCCAAAAAGCCCTCAGGAGGTTGATATGTCATTTACATAAACTTATAATATAACTTCAAGATACAGAGCAAAGACACACCGACATAAAAACTAAATGTCCATAACATTAAATGGTCTAAATGTTATCATAAAAGTTAAATACATATATACATCTAAACTATGTGGTTCTTGTTTAACACATTAACACTAATTCACACTCAAGCAAAGGTTTGGGGCTGCAGTAAATTATTTGTTACTTAAGTAAACATTATTGTTACATTCCACCTATGGTCCTTTTCCTGCTTTGATATAATGGTATGGGTATTGTTAGAAAGATAGTACTTACTACACTATAACTTTTTTGGAGAGGTTTGGCACTGTGCTCCCACGAATACACAGACGCATATACACATATACACATATACAGACTCTGGAGGCAACTACTGTAAGCCTGCAGATAACTCCACAAGAATCTGTCAACTAACCAGCCAACACTCTTCATAGAGCCAGAATTCATTTTGTCTGGTTCAACAACCTAGCAAGCACGCTGTGGTTGTGTTGAAAATAGTGGAGGCTGCAAGGAAGCAGATGAAAATAAGCAAATTACTTTCCCACATGTTTAAGCTTGTTGAACAGGTCGTTTTACAAATGACTATATTTGGTTTCTTCAGGGAAGGTTTACACATTCACATACTGTTAAAAAGATAAGATGTCAACTTTTGAAAAAGGTTTTTATTTCAGATTTGGGGTTTGCCCTCCTCATTGTGACGCTATCATCACTATTCCTGTTATCAAACAAATATAGGGATAAATATGTAAGAATGGGTATTTACAGTTGAAAACTCATCTATGGAAAATGCAAAAATGTGAAATTTTAAATGCCTGTGAATCACTGTCATCTTGAAGCTCTGCGGATATGTCTTCACACAGGTGTACATGTTTTAAAATATATCAGGAATCCCTGGAAATCTTCATAGGAAGATTTTCACTCAATAGCAGCTTAAAGCCTTGGTAATACTTTCCATGCACACAAGTCTGCTAGGGTCCACTGGGGGCCAAGTTACATAAATTTTATCAGATGAGTCCGTGTGGATGCCTCATGTTTGCCTGTTTTTTTGTGACTTCTCCCGAGAGAATTTTAATTACAATGCACCAGCCGCACATGTGGCCCAGGCAGACTCCAGGCCAAGTATAACAGGAATGATTACTTGGCTGTCGGGTGTCCAGCTGTCCTTGTCTGCAACATATAATCAATGCATAGTTGACGTTCACAGCACTGAACAACACAGTGTTAATTTACTAAGAAAACTCAATTATTGTTGTCTAAAAAGTTCTATGTTTCTCCAAAGCAGCGCCAGATTGAGGTTAAACAAGGTCAACCAGGAAATAGAGAGAAACAATGGCAACCTTGCCAACTCTATTTGATCAGTATAAAATATGCCAAGTCACTAGAACTGGAACACAATGGAACGATAGAAAAGATACTCTACTTCTGGTCTTTTTTTATTTATATATTATCATATATACACCTTATCACCGTATTTTTTTGTTCTACAGACAAGTTAAAATTATAGTTATAATTTTCTGAAATTACAGTCCAGTATAGTGACTATCTGTATCATAACAATCCTACTACAAACAGTAGTAGGAGGCCCAAACAGCCACCGATTTATGCAGCTCTCTATTTTTTATTGGCACTGGGCCAGGCCTCGCTAGTGTCAAACCCTGCAGATACTTTCATACTTGCATTCCACAGAAACAAAGCCTCCCCTCCCATCACGGTGTACTGAAACAGGTTAGAAAGAGCTAGAACTCATTAACTGACATTAACTGAAAGTGGTTAATAAACAAGAGTGTGGCGTTTTTTTCCCAGCCTGTCCTGTCTTACAGATTGTCATACTGCTACGTAATAACTGAAATAACAGATAAAACAAACATCTTAACAAGAGAAGCCTATAGAGTATTTACAGAGCTAATGATGGAAAAGCAAAATGTATTTGGCACAACTAGCGCATTCAGATCATAACTCTGATAGTAAAAGCTGCCAGACCTTTACCTCCTCCGTAGATTTTAGAGATTAAAGAATTTAGTTTTCTTTCTTTAGTGGCCACGAGTCATTTAGTAGTGGCATCAGTCTATCAATGTACTCCTTTAGGCTTGGTAGTTTTACTTTTTTACTGAGTTTTAAGGTTTACAATTTGAACCTTCTTTATGTTGCTTAGGAAGGCTCCAGGATATGAGTTGCACTTGCCCATTTTGTGTACTTTTAAAATATTTTTCTTTTAAAAAAACAAAGAAACAAAACACCTGGAAGCTTTTTTTTATATGTGGGATGTCGTGGTCAAGTTACACTAGGGCCCATTTAATGTAATTTTTTTCTGATTTAGCTTCTCTATCCCTTTAATTTATACAACACAAGTACAAGTACACAGAGTTATTCAATTTCAATTCAATTCAAGTTTGTATACATATACATTAGGGGTGCAACGATACACAAAATTCACGGTTCGGTTCGGTTCGATACTTTGGTGTCACGGTTCGATATTTTTTCGATACAAAAAAAAATGTTCATGCCTTTTTAATTTGTCATTTATTAAAATTATAAATATATATTTTAACTCAAAAGTACAGTTTTTAAATTTAATGTTGCTGAAACAACAAAGTAATAAAAAACATAAATCTATCTGATTGAGGAATCACTCATCTTTGGAAAAGAGAGTTTATTACAGAGAAATGGCTCTTTCCAAAATAAAAGCTATACTATACGCTTCTTCTGGGCAGCATATTAAACATATCAGGTCCCCATAAGGAGAATCATGTGCTAACGGCTGTCTAAATGACTCGGGTAAAGTTTGTACCATGTGTGCTTGTTGTTTTTGTCTGCTTCCACTTGTCTTTGCACTAGGATGATGTCGGAGTAAATGTGCAGTCACATTCGTTTTGTTCCCACTAGTGCTGTCAGCGTTAATCTGAAATGATTTTAACACCACAACATGGCAAATCTCCGTTAACGAGCTACCGCGGATCGCCCAGTGCTTGGGGCTGGACGGCCAACACGTTAACGAGCTAACTGCGCTAACGCACTAGTTCCCACCAATGTAATTGAGCATTGCGTGGCACATCCGACATACTGTTTTACTTTTGTCCATGACGCGCTTACCTTCAGGGTCATACGTCACATGAAAACCAAAATACTTCCAACGCCACATCTCTCCTGTCTCGCTAGCTTGCCCTGCGCTCAGTGAATCTGCGTTCGATCACTCCGCCTAGGCTGCACTGTCTAGCGCATATCCACTGAGCGCTCAACACAGACAGCATCGTCAGAAGGAAAGTTGATAAAATAAATTAAAAATTTTGTATTGTTCATACATATGCGTACCGAACCGAAAGCACTGTATCGAACGGTTCAATATTGATACGAATATCGTTGCACCCCTAATATACATATATAGGGAGACGGGACAAAACAAAGCCCATGGGAGAGAGAAAACAGTATTCAAGAATATAGCAGTATTCATATATAAGTTTAATAAATTATGTGTTAAACATCAGTGACGAAGTAATTTGATTCCGTGTTAAAGTAGTGAATCACCATCCAAATTTATTTTTTTAGATGTGGCTCACCTCCTTAAATACAGATGCGTCATTTTAATAACCAGGCTTAGTCAGCGGGAACTGTTTACCTGCAACTTTGTGGAAGCCAAAACTAATACCTCCAAAACCTGCCAAAAAGCATTGCCTTTGGCAAGGTGGACACAGTTACCATTAGTCAAGGATTATATGATAATAACTGTTAATTACAATTCAAATCCACTGACTCTGAGTCTGAAAAGAACTGCAAAGCTTCAGTACTAAATATTTAGGAATTATAGGAATACGCAGGTAGAGAAGGCACATACAGAGTGTGTGTAACATATCACTGACTGAGTATAAGTGAAGCTACTTTTACCTGTGTGCTTAAAAGGTTCTCAAAGCGACTAAGCTGAAGGATCTGTGGAGTCAAACTTCATTTGCATATGATGTAGGCCGCGCATAAATAAAACACGGTAACCTGAGCTGTAGAGCTGGAGGGATGTACACCTGAGCTGCGAAGCACACCCACAGACTAAAAACTCACAGTAGCTTATACATTCTCTCATGAAGGACATTTATACAGGCACATTTATGGGATGCATAACCAACTGGTCTTTTACTGCACAAAACTGGAAAAAAAATACATTTATTGCACCCTGATACATCAAATAGTACAGCATGAAGACGCAGGTCTGTGTAGACTGGAAAGTCAGCCAATCTGCTCTCTACAGCAGCTGTGGGCAGGGCTTTCCCGCACTCCTAGTCAAGCTGTTTTTGAAACTTAGAGCACTCCAGCAGAGTGCTCTAAGGAGTGTAGAGCAAGATGAGGATCTCCCTTTTTCTGTTGGTGAGTACAACCTTTTTAATAATCTTCAGTATTGATAAGGGATTGTCTTATAAATTCTTATTGTTATTCTTTTTCTTATTCTTATTGTTAAACCCAAAAAAGATAATTGTATTCACCACTGAAGATAAACATCAATTTCAATGTTTGATATTTTTTCTGTAATGTTTATTTGTATTATATCTAATGATATTTTCAGGTTACATTAACCTGCATAGAGCATTTAGCTTCTGTTAATGTATAAGTTCCCATCCGTTCACAAGAGATAGATGAGCAACGCAAGTAGAACTTGTTCTATGCAGTGTTGTTACAGCTTGTGGACTATGAACTTTAACACAGTGTATTCGGTGAATAAGCCTTTAGGTGCTCAGGTGCTTTAGGTGTTTAAATTTACTTTGCAGTATATTTAGTTTCTGTTGTGGGAAAAACAATCAATCAAGAAGCTATTTGCTCACACACCTATATGCTCACTCCCAGGTTCATCCATCGTACTATATGTACTAGCCTACAGACCTTCCTATTATTGTCTGAAGCTCATTTAATTATTTACTATTTTATTTAGTAGCTAATAACATAATATATGTCCTGTCATCTGCACTTGGTAAACTAAATGCTATAATACTGCATGTTTGTCAGATGATTATTCTTCATTCAGAAAAAAAAATCCAGAAAATATTGATATAAATGACTTCAACAAATTTTGGGTACTTTGTTTGAATGGTTTTCCATATTTTGTATTTGAGGGAGCCAATTATATTAAAATAAAGCACAAAATGTTTCATACTGTTGCAAAGGTTTAAGCACACTCTTCACTTGTTTATTTTATATGAAACTTACAGAAGACCTTTAGGCTTTAAGATGAATGTGGATAAAAGTATATATAAATAAAAAAAAAAACTATACACAAAAACTAAATATAGAGCCCTGATCAAAAGTTTAAGAAAACCTGAAAAATGGCAACAACAAAAAATTGCATGGTCGGATCTTAACAAGGTTCCAAGCAGAGCTTCAACATGCAACAAGAAGGAATGGGAGTGCTTTTAATAAATTGCATACTCAAAAAATGTCTTGTCTCACTCCCATTTCTTCTTCTAGCATGTTGAAGCCAGTGTTGCTAACTTAGCGACTTTGTCGCTATATTTAGCGACTTTTTTTTTCTAAAAAAGCGACTAGCGACAAATCCGGCGACTTTTTTTTGGTGTTATTGGAGACTTATTTATGACGACTTTTTGACGTGAAAGCGCGTATCGCTCTTACTCTCAATAAGCAGCAGGTGCACCTTGCCCGTGCCAAAGCGCTCACAGGCCGAGGATAGCCCTCCCCCAGCTGCTATTAGGGCAGGAGATGTTCACACCTATGCGTCCAAACTGCAAATGAATCGCGCATGAGCCAAGCCGCTGCTCCCGCACTGACCGTAACACAGTCAGTTCTTCTTTTACTGTTATGTTGCTTTGTGGACCACAAGGTTTAAAACTACTTATAAACACACACACACAAGGTAACTCCACCAGAGTGCCTATTTCGGGTCACTTTTGCCGGTCCAAGCCCGGAAAAGGAGCAGGGTTGGAATTGTTACATTAAAAAAAACAATAATTGCTAAAAGAAATTTAATTTGTAGTTCTAAATAAATTATAAATGCATTTAAGACGTTTTTTTACTGACTTTATGTCTCTTCCACGATGTTATTTCTCTCTCCAACAGGTTACAATTACATTAGCATGACCAATTATGCTAATTAGATGACAATGACGTAATTTAGCAACTTCTAGCGACTTTTAGGACAGCCAATAGTGATTTTCCTTACTGAGGAGTTGGCAACACTGGTTGAAGCTGTTACACCACTCCAGGACAACTTGGTGTAAACAGCAGAACCGAGTTTATTTGGGTACTTCAGAACCGTGGCTTTCACATACAGAGCCCAAAAATACACTCTTCTTCTTTTCCTTTTTCGAACATAGTTTTTCTTTTTTCGTGACTGCCCCCTACTGGTGGAAAAACATGTAGCAGCCAAAAATCCAAACATATAGTTGAATAACACAAATACCAACAGATTTATGCAATGTTTTGGACATATTTTAGCTTTACACTTTACCAAGTGCTACATTCCTCCCCTGCTAAATAAATGTTGTCCCAACATTGAGGAAACATGACAATAAGAAACAAAAATAAACAACTATACTTCTCTTTTCCTTGTGACAACGTAGAGATGGCGTAAGTCGGAATAGGATTTAGCAGTGCTTTAAGATCACTTTCATGATGCACTATTGGACCTCAGGTGACAGAATCACATGTTACTCTCTTACCAGATAAGCATCGGCTTATAACAATGCTGAGTTGTTTCCAACAGTCCACATACAATTATTACCCTCTAAGACATTACTATCACTTTATCACGTGCTCCGGAACTTATCAACTTAGATAGTAACCATTTAATCACAATTAACCTCATCAAACATAACGATCCAATGTCTTACGCTACCATCCCAAAAGTATCAAATACTTGTGTCACCATATTGGTAAGGCCTTGTAAGTCCCCATACATTTTTGAAAAGTAACATCATTTAAATTCAAAAAAACTCTTTCACAGTTCAATAATAACTAACTGGCACATAAGCTGCATAGTAAGGCATCTGTAGAGCTGCCCAAGGTACTCCAAACTGGTCATAGAATGGCGGTGCTGCTGCACTGGCATACAATGGGTTAACACTGTGACCAATTGCTCTTTGAACTGGTTGGCCAAACGCATCATAAGTCAATATTTTCCGTGGACATCTCTCCCTCTGAGATCTTCTCGGCTGCGGTTCCGACAGTTCTGGGTTCATTTCACTGGGCTGACCTGGCGAAGCAACAGTGTCTGATGATGCTGAGATGTCATGTTCAGCGTTACCTTGTCCATTCACCATTTCTACTTGAAACTCTTCAGCATCCACTCTAAGCTCCGTGCTCTTTCGCTGAAGGTCCTGGTCCAGTTCAGTAGCAGGTGCAGACACCATTAAATCCCCTTGAGGCTGACAGTGGTGGTGCCTCACTCTCTGAGACCAATACTGTTCTTCATCATCTGAGCTCTCTATATGGTTCGATGCGTCTTGTAGGTCTCTTTGTTTTTGTGTCTGTGTAGTGTGGCTTCGTTCAGTTCTTGTTATTGTGGGAAGCGGTAATGCATTACAGGGCATTAACATGTTGCGGTGGAGGATACGGCCTCGCCCAGCACCACGCTCCGGCTTAACCTCATAAACAGGGCTGTTTTCCCCCTTTTGAGAGATCACTATGTGAACTTGATCCTCCCAATAGGAGCGTAACTTTCCCGGGCCTCCCCTCTCTGACATGTTCCTGACAAGTACCCTGTCCCCAGGTGAGAGTACAGCACTTTGTCTCTTCAGGTCATAATGTGATTTCCCTCTTGCCAGAGTCTTTTTAATGTTTCTGGATGCAATGTCATATGCTTCTTTCATTTGTTGTTGCCATTTGTGAGCATAATCCTCATATGATTTGCATTTGTTCGTCTCACTCAGTCCAAAAATTACATCAATAGGGAGACGTGGATGTCTACCAAAGAGTAAATAAAAGGGCGAGTACCCTGTCGAGTCACTAGTTGTGCAATTATAGGCATGCACAACTTTGTTTACATAGTCACTCCAGTTTCCTTTCTTTTCCTCATCCAGGGTCCGGAGCATTGACAGCAAGGTGCGATTAAACCTTTCCACTGGGTTCCCCTGTGGATGGTAAGGTGTGGTCTTTGAATTGGCTATTCCTGTGTACTTCTGCAGCTGTTTTAATAAATGGTTTTCAAATTCTCTGCCTTGATCGTGATGTAATTTACCAGGAAAACCAAATTTCAAGGAAAAGTCATTAAAAATTTTGTCTGCTGCTGTTTTGCCAGATTTGTTGCGTGTAGGGTAGGCTTGAGCAAACTTGGTGAAGTTGTCCTGTAACACTAAAATATACTCATACCCTCCCCTGCTCTTTTCGAGATGGACATAGTCTATTGAAACCATTTCAAAGGGTGCAGTAGCCGGCACGTGACACATGGGGGCCCTACACTGAACTGTAGGTTTTTTCTGAATATTACATTTGCACACCTGTGTGATGAAAAACTCAATATCTTTGTACATATTCGGCCAATAAAACCTACTCCTTGCCAAATTCATCACACGGTCCACCCCCAAGTGACCCATTTCGCAGTGAAGGTGTTTGTACACCAGTTCTTTGTGCGATTCCGGAATCACAATCTGAGTGTAAGTCACAGTCTTTCGTATCAGCAACCCGTCATCTGAGATAAACAGCTTTTTCCACTCGTGTAGTAGCTGTTTTCCTGTAGGGGTTTTGAGCGCTGATGTCTTGTCAAGACTCGCACCAGTACTCTTTAAGTTAAGAACATAAGCTATGGCAGGGTCCTGCTTTTGAGCTTGCAATAGCTCCTGCGTTGTGATCCTCACATCTGGCAGATTTTCTGTAAGTATTTTGTTTACTTCTGGATTGCATGTTATGGCTGATATCCAATCCAGTTGTTTGTCTTCCTGTGTTTCAATGGCATTCAGTACTGCGCTTAACACTTCAGGCGAACACAGCTCAGTACATTCTGACATGTATGAATCCATACTAGAAGGTGTTCTGGACAAAAAGTCTGCATCAACGTTACTTTTTCCGGGTCGGTATTTCAGTGTTATGTTAAAATCAGCCAGCTCGGAAACCCATCTGTGCCCTGTTGCATTCAGTTTAGCTGTGCCTAAAACATAGGTTAAAGGGTTGTTATCACTGTACACTGTCACTGAGGGAGCATAGAACAAATAGTCTCTAAAGCGCTCAGTCACAGCCCATTTTAGTGCCAAAAACTCAAGTTTCCCTGAGTGCCACCTGTAGTTCCTCTCAGCTTGTGTTAATGTTCTTGACCCATATCCAATGACTCTTAATTTACTGTCCTGCCTCTGATACAAAACTGCACCAAGGCCTTCTTCTGAAGCATCGATGTGCAGAATGAAGGGTTCCTCAAACTTAGGATAAGCCATCACAGGTGGATTAGTCAAAACATCCACCAAATAGTCTAGTGCTTTTTGGTGGCTGTCACTTCATATGATTTTTTGGGTGGGTGCAGCATGCCCCGCCTTGGCTGACCGCGCTGGTGTTTGGGTGTGGTCAACTGAGAGTAAATCATATAGGCACTTTGCATGTCTTGAAAAATCTTGTACATAGCTTCGGTAGTATCCTAAAAATCCTAAAAGCTTTCTCAGCTCTTTAATGTTTGTTGGTGGGTTGTCCTTCAAAGCTCGTACTGCTTGTACCTCTTTGTCATCCATTTTGTAGCCGTCTGCTGAAATGATTTTGCCCACATAGCGGACCTCATTTTTAAACAAGTCACATTTATCAGGTCTTAGTTTTACTCCCCAAGCCCGCTGACGTTTGAGAACTGATCTCAAATCTTCAATATGCTGTTCAAATGTTTGACTGTACACCAAAACATCATCTAAATATGGAGTGCATATTTTGTCCCTCAAGCCTTCCAAACTTTCCTCCATGCTCCGCTGGAAAGCTGCAGGTGCATTGGTGAGTCCAAATGGGATTCTATTCCATTCATACAGCCCCCAGGGTGTTGTGAAGGCGGTATATTTTTTTGAGTCTTCGCTGATTTCACCTTGATAGTACGCTTTGCCTTGGTCAAGCACACTAAACCACCTATTGCCGCCAAGTCCATCAAGGATTTCCTGTATTCGTGGAATAGGGTGTCTGTCTGGAATGGTCTTTTTATTGAGGCCCCTATAATCAACACACAGTCTCAGGCCTCCATCCCGCCTCCTCACACACACTATTGGAGAGGCATATGGTGAGGTTGATTTGTGAATAAAGTCTTTTTTTAACAAGTCCTGAATGTGACTTTTTACTTCATCATAGAGAGCACGTGGGACCGCATTATAGGATTTGGCTACAGGAATCTGATCAGTGAGTTTGATATCCATTTTTAAATTTTTTATGTAACCAACTTCCTCTTTGTGTTTAGCAAATGCGCCTGACTCCTCCCTTAACATTTCCAAGACAACTGCCTGTTGTTCTGTGTTAAGGTGGCCCAAATTGACAGGTGGTTCCCAAGGCTCTTCTGCTGAGCTAGGTGGGTTCTGATTGTCTTTTTCTACAATCGAGCCTATCTGAGCTTCTTTGAGATTTACAGGATAACTATGTGTTACCCTCTCTATGTTACCTAGAAGGGTTTTAGGTGGCAGCACAATGTCATGTTTGGTAGCATTGGTAACATAGATATTGACTTTGCGGGTACTGCCTGATATAGACAGCAACTGGCAGTTAGATTTCAGACCCTCATCTAAAGACAAGTTTTCATCTGGCTCAAAAAGCATTTCACTTTTTACCTTTAGGTCTGTTTTGATGGAACAACTAACGCCGTACATTTGTCCACTCGGTACGACAATAGCTTTGCGTCCTGATCTGATAGGATAAGTAACTATCTCGCTACTGGTGGTGTGGATAAGGTTCAACAGTGCTTCTGCTTTGCTTGATCCTACTCTTAGAGAGTTTCTGAGTAAAGACAAGCTTTCACTGGACTGAGTAGTGTCTTTTTTTATCAGTTCCTCAATAGCATTAAACCCTATTATTGGTTTTTGCATCACATCCTGACTTACTAGGATTGGAACCCGAACCTCATTCTGAGCTACAGCTTTTCCTCTCGAATCACAAAGGCTAAGGCTAACTTCTACCCAACCCTGGAAAGGGACTTCAGATCCATTTACAGCTCTCAAGTCTAAAAGTTCATCCTTACTTAGTAAATCGCTGATGGGGTGAACTTCTAAGTGAGATAAATTGTCTGATTTCCAGCATGCACTCATTATTGAAACTTGGGCTCCCATGTCCCACAGTGCCTGTGTTTTGCAGTTATTCATTCTACACCATACTAGACACTTTCTGCCCACGAGCTGTGCTACTTTTCTTTTTTTGGTACTTAAATTTAACACGTTTGGGGGTTGGTTCCTAATTTTAGGATTTCCTGAGTCAGTTGGTGATGCTAGGGATAAGCTTTGGGCCTTGGGAATGTTATCACATTGGGACATTGGTGGTAAAGCTGTGGCTTGTCCCGCAGTCACAGCCCCGCCCAGTTTTCCTGCTTCTGAGCTCCCCTTACTTTACATCCCTTTGCCCAGTGAGAGTCACTGCCACATTTGAAACAATGGTCACAGTCCCTGTTTTCTTGTTGACATGCAGAGCATCGCCTTTTTAGTCTCTGAGCTGCCTTTCTGTACGCCCTGACTTGTCTACCACCATCACCACTTCTATCTCGTTGGACAGTTTGCACTAGTGAAGCTACCTGTCCTGTGAGTTCCCTAATTGCTGAGTTACTTTCCTCAATTTTTGCAAATAAGGAGTTATCTTTGAGGGTTTTAGCCGGTTTTGTGTCAGGCTGGCTTGTGCGGGGATCAGTAAGCGCTACATTCTGCTCAACTACATTTAGTCCTGTTCTAAATGACCTGTGGGCTTTTGCCTTTAACGCTCTCTCGCTTTCATTGTACTGGGCTGTTTGCATTTTCATTAATAAGAGTTCATCGCTACAGTTTTCATCCTGCAAATATGCTCTCATTTCTGCTCTGACATTGTCATTTAGAAGACCCGTTCTAATGGACTGAAAACATTGACTTTGAACAAGTTCTTTGTTATACTTTAGGCTAGACTGGGTGCGCTCAGATGCGAAAAGGATTTTTTGACGCAAATCCAGCACTCTAATCAGGAACTCAAGTGGTGTTTCATTTGCCCCCTGTGTAGCTTTGGTTAATTGCTGGTACAGTACTGTTGCATCCGTTTCTGCATAATGGGCTTTTAGAACTTGTCTCAGGCTGGTCAATGTGAGATCTTCTTTCCCTTCCAAATAGCTCCTTAGTTTTAACCCAGGACTGATGGCACGTATGACAGCCTCCACAATCTCAGCTTCAGAGTAGCCCGTTTTTAAGCCGCTTTCCATCTGGTGCTCTAAGCTACTGAAACTCAGCGTGTCTTTAGCTGTAGACTCACCCACATGTCCACTTATCCTGAAGTCTTTTCTGAATCCACCTGATGAAACATTACAGCAGCTGTTGCCAATACAGTCTCTCCCCTTGCGCTGTGTTTCGCCGTCCAGCGACGTCCTCATGGCCACCTGCTGCTCCGCTGATGTCCCTTGAGCCGCCTGATGCTCTAGCGATGTCATCGGCCCTGTCCGCTGCTCCGGAGGTGCCCGCGCCGCTGCCAGTTGCTCCACGTGCACAGCCTCCACCGTCATCTCCGCTCTGTCTGAAGATGAAGACCGGACCACCGCTCCTGCGCCGACAGCCGCTGACCGCGCCTCCACCAGCAAAACCAGCACATCATTTAGCTCCAGAAGCACCGACATGCCTTCATCCTCTCGCTGTAAAAGCTCTTCTCGTTCACAAAACTGGCTAATAAGCTTAACGAGAGCTCTGCGAGATTTGCTTTGTATTTCTTTGCTGCCCTTTTCTGTAATATTACATAGTTCACATACTCTGAGCAGTTCTTCCAAAGAAAGTCCACATAACTTCTGCTCCAATTCCAACAAAAAATCTTCACGGTTCACAGACATGCTTGAAAGATAACTAAGACGAGTAAAACTCTCTCTGTATCCGACCGGAGAAAACACAGTTTCCGTGGCATTAGCTAGACTGTCGCAATCCGTTAGCATTAGCTCCTTTGCTCTATCACGCTCCTTTACTGTGTTCCTCTGTGTGAAGTAGTCCCAAAAACTATCTCGGTGGGACCTCCAAAATGTTACACCACTCCAGGACAACTTGGTGTAAACAGCAGAACCGAGTTTATTTGGGTACTTCAGAACCGTGGCTTTCACATACAGAGCCCAAAAATACACTCTTCTTCTTTTCCTTTTTCGAACATAGTTTTTCTTTTTTCGTGACTGCCCCCTACTGGTGGAAAAACATGTAGCAGCCAAAAATCCAAACATATAGTTGAATAACACAAATACCAACAGATTTATGCAATGTTTTGGACATATTTTAGCTTTACACTTTACCAAGTGCTACAAAGCCCTGCTTGGAACCTCGTTAAGATCCAGCCATGCAATTTTTTTGTTGTTGCCATTTTTCAAGTGGTCTTAAACTTTTGATTATATATCGATAGATAGATACAGATATATATAGATATGTATAAGTAGGACCTCATTGAAAGGCTTTGGTCAAGGTAGTATGCAGTGACCCTAGAGCTCCCCTCTTGCCAGCTCCACCCAACAGTTCCTGTCATCTCTCAGTAAAATACTGTGTATTGTGCCAGTATCTGTAACAGAGTTGTTGGGGATTTATACACTTTCGTGGGGCTCATGGTTGTGTGCTAGGGTGTGCAGCTTGTGCAACTATAGCAGTTACACAGCAACCTAAACAAGATGAAGACCAGAGGTTGGTACACCTTACTAGTAATCTGCAAATTGTTTGTTTGAGTCCCTGTTCAGATGCTGCCATATATGAGACATCTGTTTTTGTGTGTGATCCCTAGTGAAAATAAGCATCATGAACAACCCAAACTAAACTAATACTTAAAAATGTCATTTGTTCTAAGCCATATGGTGAGGCTGTGTAATAGTTTCTACAGGTTGCAAGAACCAAGGTCACCTTTATTCTCTATAAAAGTAATGTCAGTATTCATTTGTAGATATGTTAAACACATTAGAGCAACCAACAAAGACACAAAACACAAAAATCACTCCCTGTATATTCACTCCTCTTCTGTAGGACTAGCTTCGATGCCAAAGTACCACAAACATGACTTCCGTAGATCTGCTGTTGTTCCGGTGTTGTGGCAAAAACAAAAAGCACCGGTCTACTTTTAACCCGTAAATTTGGTACACGTCATCTCTTTTTATGCAACATCCTCTGGTGATTAATGCATGAACAGGACTGCCACTCACGTTTTTCTGTTTAGGGTCAAATCGGTTTGATGTGTGAAGGGTCACAGAGACAAAATAATAACCCACCCAAATGTGCTAAAGCTGCTTTGAAAATGTAAGGAGTAGAAAGTATAGACACTTGTTTAAAAATGCAGGCAGTAAAAGTAAAAAGTAGTCTGTACATGAGTACAGTAACGAAGTATTTACACTTTGTTACTTCCCACCTCTGATGATATTTATTTTGTGTGTGAAGATCTCTGCATGTCCCGACATAGGACTATAGGTTCTCCTTATCATTAACCTGTTTTGACCTGTCTTAACTTTAGGATTATAACTGTTAACATTAAGCACTGGGACTGCTGTTTGTGCTCAAGTTAATGATTTATTTACTATTTTAGCTGTCTATATGTGCCCTTAACAGTAACTTAGCAATGGCTTTTGAGCAGAGGAAGTCTGTAAAGGCAGGGAAGGAAGAGAGCAAGAAAGAAGAGACAAGGTTTCATTTCAAGTCACTTATGGCCCGCAGTTACACAATGCTACAGATGTTCACCTGAAAATCATTAGTTCAATGCAATTATACTTCATGAATTATGTTAGAATTGCAGGAGTTGATTAAATAATGATCACTTCCCACTCATTACTGTTAATTTGTCATCAGGCTGTCATAAAAAAAACAACATCTTATTATTCACTGAGACATTCATCATGAGTTCCTTCTCCAATACTTGTACAAATGATTCTGTTTTTCTTATTAACATGCAGATTAATTTGAACAAGAAACTGACTTCCCCATATGTGTGAAGGGACTCCTGTGTATATTTATTTTGTGATAGAAGGGAGACCTGAGTTTCTGTCCCAGTGCACACTGAAGTTTGCTACAGCAACTGAATCTCACAGCAATGTTTTCCTGTTGCATATAGGTTGCTGCAGCAGCCGTGGCAGATTGTTATGGTAGCAAGTACAGCAGCCCTTCCAAAAGGGTAAACATAATTTTTACTTTATCTGTTTGTTAAGGCTATTTTTGTAAAATAACTTTCTGTAGAAAACAAAGCTGGTGTAAAGTTTGGTCCATATTTTGGCCTTATCAGGATCTCCTGGTGCGTTCCAAAAGAAGATGGGTCTTATCTACAATTGAATTAGAAGAAGAGAAGGATGCACAGTACCCCGTAGAGATTTCAGTGGTAAGGAAATTATATGAAAGAAATAACTGATACTGATAAATGATATGACTGGTCACTATGGACAAATCTAATATGCAAAAATTAACAGCCTGATTGTATCTTGACTAGATGTATAACGACAAGACTCAGGGGAAAGACTTTAGGTTCCGTTTAAGTGGTGAAGGTGTGCCGGACGTGTTTACCATCAATGAAAACACTGGAGCCGTCTTTGCACATAAAAAAGTGGACAGGGAGCAAAAGCCACTTTACCATGTGAGCTAATACTGGAATATAAATTCCTCTGACAATAAACGCAACTGATATTGATGCTTTTTAAGTGATGCGTCTTTTTTTATCCACAGATTAACTTTGATGTCTTGGACAGAAATACGGGTGAAAAACTAGACAAGGAACTAGCATTTGATGTTGAAATACAAGACATAAATGATAATCCACCCAAGTTCTCTTTTCCTGAAGTAACAGTTAATGTAAAAGAAAATATACAAGGAAGTGAGTATACGGTGTGGTAAATAACTCATAGTGTGCACATTTTCTATTTCAAACACTAAAAAAATAAAACAAATGATATTAAGACTCTTTGAGAATATAGAATCATTTCAAACCAAAGTCTCATATTTCATCTTACTATAATCATACTACATAGTTCTATAGTTATGTTTTCCTGACTGAAAACCTTTTCTTTATCCCACATTTACTCTCCAACTCTCCTTGTTTGTCTTTACCCAACTTCTTAAAGGCCTTTTGCCAGTTACCCTGGTGGTCACAGACAAAGATAAGGAGAACACACCCAACTCTGAATTTAACATCACGATGGTTTCACAGACTCCAGCAGAGCCCAAAATTGCTGTGCAGCAACTTCCAGGAGGACTGGCCAAACTCACCTTAAAAGGATGCTTTGACTATGATGTGAGATTTATTGCGATATTCTTGCTAAATCTTTGAAAAGTTAATGTACATGCAAATAAACATGTAGAATTTTCAAATATCTCAAATATATTTTATATGTTTCAGAAAGCAACAAAGTATACCATCATCTTACAAGCAAAAGATCGTGGAACAAAGCCAAAGACTCAGTCCTCTACTGCTGTTGTTACCCTGAACATTGTCGATGCGAACACTCACCAACCAAGATTTAAGCAGAGACAGGTATCAATTATTTTACTTACTAAAAGTGCTTTTTAACAGACGCACATATTAAACGTTTGAAATTTTTCCTTCTTTTTAGTACAACGGTGAAGCAATAGAAATGGAGACCATTGCTAATGTTTTGAGAGTTGCTGTGGAGGATAAAGACACTCCAAACACTGATGCATGGCGTGCCAAGTACTCCATTATTGCAGGGAATGAAGAAGGAATCTACAAAATTGAAACTGATCCAGAAACAAATGAGGGTGTCCTGAGTATTGTCAAGGTAATTCTGCTTTTCTCACTTGGATTAAAAACTTGATTATTTTACTCTGGGAAGAACTAGTCCACTAATGTTTTATCACAAAAACTGTATCAGCATTTAATAAAAGTTGTTTGTGTGTGTACGTGTTGTGTGTTTCAGAAAAAAAATTTTGAACGCACAACTTCAATAAACCTGCAGATTGGAGTAAAAAACATTGAAGACATATTTGTTTGTGCTGGCACAAATCCACCTACAGACAGAGCCAATGTCACTCTAAAAATGATTGATACCAACGATCCACCAGAGTTTGAAAAAGCTATAAATGACATGCACTTGAAGGAGGAAGCAGAGCCAGGAAAGGTGCTGTTCAAGCCAAAGGTTCATGATGTCGACTCTAATATTACCAGGTAGGGTGTCTACAACCTTTCTACAAAGCTTATTTTGATTGACATAAATATATAAGGGCTGCAATGATTCTTTGAGTCATTCGAATAACTCAATTATAAAAAATCCTCAACACAATTTTTTTCTTTGATAACACTCGGCTGTGTAGCGCTCAGTTGTCCCCATGTAAACCTGAGTGCTTCACCCACATTTGTGCCTAAAGCTGAAAGTAGAAAGATATGTTTCTACTTGCAGTAGAAACATATCTAGAAGCATATTTCAAGGCTTGCGTAACATCATTTTTTCTGATTTAAAGTGAAATAAAATAAAATATTAATAAAACTGCATTAATATTTACAAATAATAATATATATACGTTTTTTACAGGCCAATAAAATTGCATTTGTGCCAGTAAAACTCTGCGGCATTGATTATTGATAATACTCAGTTACTAAATCATGACTAAATCTGCTATGTTTATAGAACAAACCCCAAGTGGCCCAAATCTCCTCAGCAATAACACTTCTTGACATAAAGGTTGGGTCAGTTGACTTAATTTGAGTTATACTGTACTGTAGTTCATGATAATCTCATTGATTGAGTCTAATGTGAATCCAAGATTTTTCATTCTGCCTGTAAGCTACAACATAAAATAGAGACTGACAAGGGTTTTATTTAAACCCTTTTATTTCTTCTTCTTTCTTGAAAGAAAAAACAGATCCTGCAAAGCGTGATAAGCAACAAGAAATGGTAGCTATCCCAAGCTAATCATGTCTTTATCGACACCTGGTCATATAGATTATCAGAAAATAAGCCTATACAACAGTGGCCTTACCACTGCA
Organism: Rhamphochromis sp. 'chilingali'; assembly: GCF_963969265.1. Classification (NCBI taxonomy): domain Eukaryota; kingdom Metazoa; phylum Chordata; class Actinopteri; order Cichliformes; family Cichlidae; genus Rhamphochromis; species Rhamphochromis sp. 'chilingali'. The sequence goes on along the minus strand of NC_137939.1, from coordinate 23,579,945 downwards.
AGGCCAGTAGGTGTCACAGTGAAGCATAACATGATTAAGTTAGAAATGGCTACTGAGGGAGTAACGCCCTTTGCACTGCAGTACACAAAAAGCTACAACTTTGGTTTCCACAAGCTAAACTCAGTATTTTCATCTAATATGTTCTGCACCACTCTCTGATTACTCTTTAGGTTTGTGCTCCTAACAGATCCAGCTGACTGGGTGGCCATTGATACCAAAACAGGAGAAATCAAATCAACTAAGAGGATGGACAGAGAGTCACGATTTGTTGATGACGAGAATGTTTACACAGTCGTCATAGCTGCCATAGATGATGGTACACAGAAGCTCTACTATTGTTAAAATAAATTGGATAATTTCTTAAACAAATCTTTGGAATAACAAAGCAATTTTTTTTAATTTTGCTGTGGTTTCAAAGGTCAGCCTCCAGCCACGAGCACATGCACTGTCAGGATCCACCTGACGGACATCAATGACAATATTCCTAAACTGGTCAACAACAGCGCTGTCATGTGTGGAAACAAGGTTAACAAGGTCAAGGTGCGTGCAAAGGACCTAGATGCCATTCCTTACAGTGGACCCTTCCACTTTACTCTGGGGGATGAAACACAAAAGCAACAGTGGAAAATAGAACCTGACTATGGTTGGTACATTTAGATATATGTTAACCCTCATTTCTATATTAAACAAACATTTCTGGGAAAAAGCCACAAACCCCCATGCTGTTTTCTCACCCCACACAGGTGAGGAAGTATCTCTTGTTAGCCAGAAGACACTTCCTTATCTTAACTATTCCATTCCCCTGGTGATTATGGACCAACAGGGCATAGCTGGACATGACACTCTGCAATTGACCGTGTGTCAGTGTGATGAAAATGATGTTTGTCGCGACAGAGAGCCGCTTTCAACCCGTCTTGGACCAGCTGGCATTGGGTTGGTTATTATAGGATTGCTTGCATTTTTGTGTGAGTATTAAAATCAGTGAGAAGACAAAACTGAGCTATTATAAATTCTAATAAGATTATAGTCTCCTGTGTTTTTGAAGGTAAAAACAAAAAATCTGTATTAGCATTAATACACAAGTGTTGACCGCAAAACCTTTTTGTTTTCAATTTTCAGTTTCACTGTAAGAAATGCTTTAATTTTTAGGAATAACCCAATCAGACAGTTACACTTTTAGAACTCCTTAGTACAACCACAGTCACATCTGTTGTTCATAAGGAAGACTCGGCTCTTCTGCTTTCCCAACCAACTTTAATGTACTACTTGGGAGACCTTCTGGTACCCATGGCAATGACAGTTCAATAAAACACAAAGACAAGATGCACACTGTGTTCTTAGCATTTGTTTCATGTGTGTCTGCAGTGCTTCTAATTGCATTTTTCTGCAAGTTTGGACCAGATAAGATTTTGCCACAAGATGAGGGCAATCAGACTCTAATCCAGTACAATCAAGAAGGAGGGTGCTCTCCATGCACGGTGGGTTTGTCATGTTCTCTGCGTGTAAATTCAAGACAACGGTGTGCTATATTTCTCCACCAAGCAAAACATGTTTTTTAATATTCTCTCTTTCCTTCAGACCGAGCCCAATTTCGTCCAGTCACAAGTAGATAATATGGCAGTGACAAATGGTCAGATGGATACCATGCAGGTGATCAACCTCTCAACTCTGACACTTTCTTTCTTTTTTGGTGAAGGGTTTTTTTTTCCAAAAGAGACATCAGTTGTGCCAATTTGGACACAGTCATAGTGTAGTTAAAGACATCAGGAGAGAAGCCAAAATGTGTCAGTTAATCCTGCTTAAAATGAATGGCAGCTATAATCCAGTTGTTATCATATTTTTCTTTGATGACAGACAGGTATGTAAGGCAGTGGTTAAGATGTATGCTGTGTATACAGCTATAGGAAAGAGTTTGCATACAGTCTGCAAGGTAAACGTTTAAAAAGTGTGAGCACATCATAGAGAAGACAAGTTGGAACAGCTTCTTCATTTTTAGATGTACTGATCATATTTGCTGCATTAAGTTGTGAATCTCTATGGTGGTCTTTAAGTGTAAGCTACAGGTAGGAATTGATTTCTGTACCAATGAATATACCGTTTTGGGAAGTTTGTGAGCACTTAAGAAAGCATAAAGTTTTATTATTTAGAAGAAGGTGCTATAGATACATTTTCATTTTCAAATCTGTTGAGATGTTTTTAATTGAAAAGTAATTCAACTTAAAACATTTTTTATAAAACTTGAATATTTTCTGAATTCAATGCTTAATTAACCTCTTCTGCTCAATTATCTATCCCAGATTGATACAGAAGGACCATATGACGTAAATAGGTACAACAGCTCAGTGTCTACCATGGTGAGTAAAGCTTTTTAAAATATTTTCTTTTGTTTATTTTAAGTGTACATGATAATTAAGCTTTGGGATGGGTACTGAGGACCATTATTAAACAGATTCTTGTGTCAGACTGCTTGGTCCTAAAGTATAGCATCAATTACAAGTCCCTTGACAAAATTACTTATTGCTCCCTGATGATAAAGCTTTTGAATTTCCGCTATAGCCCAAAAAGGTCCAAAAAGGTTGAGCAATTATGGTAAAATGCACATGGTAAAATCTACTATGCAGAGCTCACTTTTCTGTTTGTCTCCAGACAGCAGTGCTTTGTAAATGTTTTATTATACCGTGATACACCAAAAATGAAGCTCATCTTCTCTTCTTTCCAAAAGCATTCAAATTTTTTCTCTAGCACAAATTATCTCATAAACTCAGAACAAGCATCAATTCTAAGCACTTCTTTAAATGCTTAGAAGTCGGGGTTAAAATGAGTTGTGCAATGGGTGGGAAGAGTCATGTATGACAGTGCTGACTTTATGGAAAAAGGTGAAGTTAAAAAAGTAGAGGATGTTTGGCTATATTCTGCAAATACTTTATTAGATTTTTTAATTATATAATATATGCACTTTATTATATGTTCAGTGTACATTGCTTATTTACTTGAAGTGAGAGGAATGTTGAATAAGAATTGAAACAATAATCTTGAAGTGAACAGTGTATTTTTGATTTTTTGATTTTTTGAGTTCTCTAAATAGATCAGAATTATATCCGAAAAAAACGTGTCTACTGTAGTTTCTTGTCTTAAACGTGGCTCTCACTGGAGATCTGACAGCCAAATCAAACTCATTCTTGAATGCAAGTTAAGGCAATGACAACCATTTCATTCGTATAATAAAACAGATGTGAGTGACTAGCAGACACCCTGGTACCTGCCGAGTGAAGAACATCATGTGAGAATAGAAAGGTGTGTCTTCTCTGACACTCACTGGCATGTAGCTGACAGACAAGAGGTGCCGCAATGAAGACAAACTGATGAACTGAAAGAGAACATTTTTAGGGAATTAACATTTACTCTTGTTACTGTGAGCACAATCAAACCTTTTACAAGTGAAAAAGGTGGTTCTGGATCACAGTATGTGTTCCACGACCATTAAGCAACATGTAGAAAAGTTATCTTTTTTTAACCGCTTTCATCCACCCCTTATGTGTTTTACAAAAAAAGCTACCTGTATGGAGACAGACTTGCTACATATCCTGAAACGTTGTAGACCCTTGTAAACTCATTTATAAAGGATAGCCAACTCACCCCTAGTCTAGTCAAGAGTATGTACCACAAATTTGTTTGACCTATCCTAAACTTCGTGTGAGCTGTCCTGCCAATCACAGGTAAACAACTTGGTATTACCCATGGTTATGCTGGGCCGAGCATAGCTCTCGAGTATGAAGACCGGCTGAACTTGTCAGTGTCTAAAAGCAGCTATTATCAATGTAATCTTTTAATTTTACAATAAAATGTTCATTGTAGCATCAACAAAAGTGTAGATAAATAAAGGTAAACAATAAGCAGTGTCTGTATCATATGAATACAATCCTAAAAATATATATCCCTAATTATGGGCATAAATATTTAACTTTAAGGCACAAATCTGACCAAAGGAGCAGGGCTTGTTGTTGTTTTTTTATTTAGCTTTGTTGTGTCTTTCCTACAGTTCCACTCACTAGGCATGCATCAACAAGAAACCTACAGGAGCCATGGCATGAGAAGCATGGTAAGTCTCAATGGCTGTAATAAAAAGAACTTTTCCTTCTTAACCGTTTACCTTACCCTATTTATTTTCTAGATAAAATTATTTTAATATATAATATAATAATAATATCATATTGTAACTAGAAAAATTTGCATTTCCTGCGAAAATGCTGTGTGGATGCCTTAACGCTGAAGATGTCTGCTGAAAAAAGCTGAAAAAACAAAACAAAAAAACATTGCCCTGAGCAGGATTCGAACCTGGCCCTTCTGGTCTAAAGGCGGCAATTCACCTCACTGTACCAAACTCATTCACACAAAGAAGAGGTGGAGAGAGTGACAATTGTGGTGAAATTAGCAGAAGCTGCTTAGAATTGTGCTGATAAGAGGTGAAAAAGCTAAACATTTGGCAGAAAAGAGGTGAATCAGAAGAATTTCTGCTGAAAAGAGGCAAAGAAGCAAAAAGATGAGCTGAAAAGAGGTGTAGAAGCAGAAGTACTTGCTGAAGATGGCTGTATGTGTAATGACACACTGGAGAGCAGTGACACACAAGAAAGCAGAGCGCATGCAAGCAGGGAACATGTGTAGCAACTGTCACAGGTAGGATTCAAACCTCTGCCACCGGGTCTCACGGCAGATGCCCTACCCTCTGAGCCAAATGAGTTCTGGTCACAAGCAAAGATATGATGAGAGGGACAATGTGCACTGTGGAGCAGAAGCTCAAATTAGCAGAAAAGAGGTGAAGAGGAAGAACTTTGTTGTGAAATGAGGTAAAGAAACTGAAATTTGTGCTTAAAACAAGTGAAAAAGCTGAACTCTGAAATCCTGCTAAAACAGCAGAAGAGGCTGACATTTTTCAGCTACTCATTGAGCCAAACTGGTTCTCACATAACTGAAAAAAGGTGGAAAAGCTTACAATTCTAATGAAAACAGCAGAAGAGGCTGAGATTTGTGCTGATAAGAGGTGAAAATGCTGAACCAATCAGAGGTACTGCTTCTGTCTGCTTCATCAGGCTGTGTACTTGTATGTATTTCTGCCATAGACTGTTAACAAGAATGTGAGGTCCATATTAGAAAAGCTGCTAAAATCATAAAACTTTGCAGAATTGTAATAAATTATCAATATGAATTACCGGTCTGTGATAGTGTATAAATTTGCACTCAAAAACTAGGTGGGATAGAAGCATAATTCTTGCACTGGGTGAATCAGCGGACTTTGGTGTACTTTGACTACGATTTACATAGCTCTTTGTATCTCCGTCGCGGAGACATGACGAGAGAAGAAATGGCTTAATTTTTTTGGAGTTTGAAAAATGAGAGGAGGACAGATTTCCACCCCTCAAACATGTTTTTGCAGAAACACTGTAATTTCGCTTAAATAGTATGAAATAGCAGTAATACTATGATTTGGCAGAAATACTACTTTTTAGCACAAATACTATTGTACAGAATGGTGTACGTCAGTTTAATGCTGGGTGGTGCTGCAATAGTAACTATCCTCGGTCAGAAGGAGAGGCTGACATCCAGGGATTAGATTACCACAGGTGGAGTTTATTGGCGGTCAGATGGATGGTACAGGGAGGCATGGCATACAGTAGGAGGATGTGGAGAGGTGATATGGTGTGGTTTCTATGATTAAGAACACTGGCAACAAATTCCTCCACTACAAATCAGTCTGATACCACTTCTTACAGGGTTCACGTTTACTAAGGCACTACCCAAAAGGCGCCACAAGAGGGCACTCCAACACAAGAGATGACCTATTTACACTGTAAACACCCCCTACTTAGCCACTACATACTACAGTGATATTACAGTATACAAATTCACACAAATACTATGATTTGGCAGAAATACTATGACTTAGTAGTAATACTATAACATAACAGTTCAATGTTCTTGCACAAATACCACAATATGGCAGAAATACTATGTTTTAGCATAAATACTGTGATTTGGTATAAATACTACGATTTGGCACACATACTATATTCCGCAGATACACTATAACATAACAGATATTCTACGACTTAGTAGTAATACTATAACATAACAGAATTATTAATTGGGCACAAATACCACAATTTGGCAAAAATACTATGATTGGGTACAAATACTATGATTTGGCAATAATACTGCATTTTAACACAACTACTGAGATTTGATTGAAATACTATGATTTTGAAGAAATACTATTACTCCATACAAATACGATGCTTTGGGACAAATACTATGTTTGGGTTCCAATACTATGATGTGCAACAAATACTATGATTTGGCACAAGTACTATGATTTAGTACAAATACTATGATTTGGCAGAAATACTATGCCTTAGTAGTAATACTATAACATAAGAGATATACTATGGTTTTGCAGACAAACCAAGTTTTCTGCACAAATACCATGATTTGGAACAAATGCTATGATTTAGCAGAAATACTAAGATTGGGTACAAATACTATGATTTGGCAATAATACTGCGTTTTAACAACAACTACTGAGATTTGATTGAAATACTATGACTCCATACAAATACGATGCTTTGGCACAAATACTATGATTTGGCAGAAATACTATGACTTAGTAGTAATACTATAACATAACAGATTTCCTAAAAAAAACTATGAAATTGCAGTAATTCTATGACTTGGCAGAGATACTACGTTTTAGTACAAATACTATAACAACGCAGAAATACTATGACTTAGTAGTAATACTATAACATAACAGTTCAATGTTCTTGCACAAATGCCACAATATGGCAGAAATACTATGTTTTAGCACAAATACTGTGATTTGGTATAAATACTACGATTTGGCACAAATACTATATTCCGCAGATACACTATAACATAACAGATATTCTACAACTTAGTAGTAATACTATAACATAACAGAATTATTAATTGGGCACAAATACCACAATTTGGCAAAAATACTATGATTTGGCACAAATACAATGACATGGCAAAAATACTATGATTGGGTACAAATACTATGAGTTGGCAATAATACTGCATTTTAACACAACTACTGAGATTTGATTGAAATACTATGATTTTGAAGAAATACTATTACTCCATACAAATACGATGCTTTGGGACAAATACTATGTTTTGGTTCCAATACTATGATGTGCAACAAATACTATGATTTGGCACAAGTACTATGATTTAGTACAAATACTATGATTTGGCAGAAATACTATGCCTTAGTAGTAATACTATAACATAAGGGATATACTATGGTTTTGCAGACATACTATGTTTTTGCACAAATACCATGATTTGGCACAAATGCTATGATTTAGCAGAAATACTATGAATGGGTACAAATACTATGATTTTGCAATAATACTGCGTTTTAACAACAACTACTGAGATTTGATTGAAATACTATGATTTAGAAGAAATACTATGACTCCATACAAATACGATGCTTTGGCACAAATACTATGATTTGGCACAAGTACTATCATTTAGTACAAATAATGTGATTGGGCAGAAGTACTATGTTTCAGTACAAATACTATGATTTGGCAGGAATACTCTGATTTAGCAGAAATACTATGTTTTAACATAAATACTATCTTTTGGCAGAAATTCCTGCTAAAAAGGACTATTTCTGCTTTTTAGCAGAAATACTGTAATTTGGCATAAATACTATAATTTGGTATAAATACTGTGATTTGGCACATATAATATATTCAGCACATATACTATAACATAACAGAAATATTATGATTTGGCCCCAAAACCATGATTTTGCACAAATACCATGATTTGGCAAATATACTATGATTTTTCAAAAAATACTATGATTTAGCAGAAGTACTAAGATGTAGTAGAAGTACTTTGCTTTAGCAGAAATACTATGATTGAGGAGTAATACCTAAACATAGGAGAAATATTGATACACAGACACACATACACAGACAGTAAAGGGAACAGGAGCTGTTGAGAGTCTGGGCTTGGTATATGTAGGTCAGTTAAATTAGCTGCACCTGCTGTAGTCAGCCCTTACACACGCAGACACAGAGAGAGGTGTGAGTTTTCTTCAGTGTATTTCTGACATTCAGGATTCCCCTCGAACAAATGGCCATAATTTCCTAACCGTAGAGGCTAGAACGGTCATTCAGACATTGTTTTGTTCAGAAGAGATGGGGGAATCTTCAGGTCTTCATAATTCAGAGATAAAATATAAATTATTAAAGATATATGACTTGTAATACACTGTAACTGAGTAGAGGCGAAGCAAAAACTGCCTTGACTTGCTCTCAAACAACCTTTGGTAACTCTAAATCTATATGGAGCATCAAAATCATTCTTTCACCGTAAGAAACAGCAGGCTTTGGTGAACAGTCATGGAAATTTTCAGGGCTCTGTGGAAATCCATCAAAAAGATATGATGAGAGAAAAAAGTGACTCATTTCCAGAATTTGAAATCTGATGAAATCTGAGCGAGGGACAAATTTCCTACCCTCAAACAAGTCTAACTCATCTCAGAACGGTAATAGGTGAGAAAATAATTCTTGAATTGTGAGCATCAGGAGTGTCTGAAGATATACCGGGACAAGCCTCATGTCTTAACTTCGCTTCGTTAAGGAGATATGACAATTTGAAAATGCCTCTCATTAGAGAAATCCAGCGGTGATTTTGAACAAACTCTCCATTGAGTTTATATGGAGAGTTTTCTGACTTTGTGTTACTCTGAGGAGATTTGCAAAATAACTATGAGTCCCACAACAATGATAGGGACATTTTCTGAAAGCCAGCAAAAATACCTACGTTTTGGTGTATAATCTGTGGGGCTTGAGTGGAAATTGAGCGAGTAGCAAGAAGTTGTTTGGACATGAAGAGAAAATTCAAACAGTTTCACTGTCCCCTCTGAGTTAATTGCATAGCAACCATAGCAACGCATGTATTTTCTGAAAAATCACAATTTTGCAACTGAAGACTTAAAGAGAGATAAGATGAAAACAGTAGAAGATCTGAAAAAGCTGAATCATACAGGAATAGCCCAATCATTTGAGAACGTTTTAAAGTTTGAATGGAGTTTCTAGGTGAAAGTATGAGGCAGTAGTTAAGTTTCAAAGACAAGAAAGTTTTAGCAGAATTGTGGAAGTTTCCCATTCATTTCAATGGGACAAATTAAAGGAAAAAAGTGTAATATTTTAAAAAGTATAATAGTAATAAACACCAAAAGTCATAGCCGGCATAAGCAGAAAGAGCAGAACAGTTTAGAGTTTGAACGGTGAAAATAGCACAAAAATTGTGGAAGTAGATCCACGGCGAAAAGTGTACGGAAACACCCGGAATAATAAAGAATAAAGAGAAACAGGAACTCAATAGTGTGGATGCCTATTAAGGCATCCACACAATAAAAGAATTGTACTAGGCACTGGTAAACTCTATGATGAATAGCCATGCTACCACTTTAGATCCACAAGAGGGTGCTGGAACCCCTATGTTAAAAAATACTGCCTTACCTTTTTTTGGATAAAATATTTAACTCATGCTAGCTTGTTAGCTTTTACACACATACAAATACTACTAAAAGTAGTTTAAAGAAAGTGAAACATTAGTGAGGATGTTTGATTACAAGTATTATTATTCTATACTGCCAATATTAAATATAATATTAAAATACAACATTTATAAATATACTCACAGATTTACTCTTATGTTAACAAACACACATAATGGCAGCTTTGCTTCATTTTATTATATGTTCAGTATTTAATTACTCAATTACTAAAGTGGGTAGATGCTGAAGCAGTTAAAAAATAATTTTGTGTGAAAAGATACACAGATTTTCAGAGTAAATTTAAGTCTGCAGTGAACAATTTATTTTGGTTTTTTTAGAGGATGAACTCTACATGGAACTCAAACAGAATGAACACCTATCGGGTAAGGAGTACTCTTATGTGGCTTCATAGTTTACAAAACATTGAAAATCAGTGATTATGTTAACAAAGCACTATGAAAATTATGCATTTGCATTATATGATGCAATAAAATCTGACAACCCTGTTCTCTGTAAGCAGGCCGGCTCATCAATTTACCAACGTTCTTTCAGCCTTCGATCGGCTGACCGCATTGAAGACCATATCAACAGGGTAAGAGGTTTATTTCACACAAAGCATGCCTTGTATATGGCTTATAATGCACTTGATTTTATTGACGATCACATTCATTAAACTGCACTGACTGCACAGCAATGATGTGTGGAAGGGCTGCAGTCATGCTGTACCAAATGCAATTCAACGCTATACTGAGTGATGTCTCTTTTTTGTTTGTTTTACAAATTAAGCCAAGCCATTTATTTTTGACTTCTAAATTCCACAGAGATGTAACGAGGTTGATGGAAATGTTGTTGACCACCCAACATACCAACCCCACAGCTATGCCTTTGAAGGAGATGGCAGCATATGTCAGTCATTGGATAAACTGTCATTCCACGACATGGGAGAGGATTTTAAGTATCTGGATGATTTGGGGCCAAAGTTCAAGACTTTGGGACAGATGTATGATGAGGCAATTAAAAAAAAGAAAGTACAGCTTTAAAAGGCACTGCTGAAATGTAAATTGTATTCCAAGTTTCGCTCCCTAAAATACAGACTGAGCAGAGATGATACACCACTACGTTTTAATATTTTTACTTAAAGATTATGGACTATAACATCTAATTCATCCTAAGCTAGATATATTTTGTTGGCATTAAGATGGATTTAACGCACTACACAGCTAGTGACGCACAAGTGGTTTGTAAAATGTAATAACTTGAAAGGGATTAGGTGTGTTTTCTTGTTTTTTTAGTTTGCTTTGTCAGGGCAGTATTATTGGGAAATTTAATAGAACTTCTTTTGTTGAAACTGAGCTGACTCCTGTTAGTCACATTTTTCTAGAGTACTGTTTTGTAAAGGGTTTTTGATGAGAACACAGGGCTTATCATAATGGGTTATTGTTCATGCAAGTTAGAAATGTCCTTGGCCTATGGTTGATGATCGAGTGACATACTGGTCTGGAATTAACACTGGATATCCTACAAGATTAAAACGTTAATGTTAATGTTTAGTTTTCGTATTTGCATTTCATGATACAAAAATAACAAACTTTATTCCTATAACACCTTTCTAAACCAGTCACAAGGTTCTTTAAATACTTTACAATACAAAAATAACACATTTTTATAAAATACATAATAAAATGAATGACATAAAAAAATGAAAATAAAAATGAAATTAAAAAACAACAAAAAAGCAAGATACATCATGAAATGTTATTTTTAGAAGAGCAAGTGTATACAGGTATATTTTTTGAGTTTACTGGACGGTTGGACTGATTGAGCTGATCTAAGCGTAACAGACTTGTTCCGGGGGCTAAAACAATAAAAACACTGATTTTAAGTGATTTACAAGTAATATAGAAAAATTGGAAACTGTATAGAATAGAGAGCAAATGTGCATATTTGTAAAAAATATTTTCTTTGTTAGGAATTAAAATAAAGATTGTAGTTTTTGGGCTGAAATACTTCAACTTTTTAAAATTATACAAAGATTTTTTTACACTTTCTAATGACAACAATTAATTATATTTATTCAGTTTATGTTTGCACAATGCTCCTCTAACCCGGCTACTTAAAGTGTGGCTTCAAAAACATCACTGCATAGAAATATCACTGTAACACTGAGTTGGGTTGTCTGTACTTGTGCAAAGTTTTGAGCTTCGGTTGTAAAACGTTGTGACAGCTCCTTAACAATGTGCTTTTTTGTGTTGTGCTGACTGTAAGCCGTGTAGTCATAGCTCTTTCAGCAAGTGTCTGAACTTGTTTGTTTTTTAAAATACTGACAAATGTCAGCAGGTAGTCAAGGTGAGCCACAGAAGGTAATATGCTAAGCAAATCTATGAACATGTTTGCATGCATAACTTAAAAACCTTTCTCTATTACAAGTGCAAATGAATTGCCAGAATTCATAAAAAGACAAAACATGGATTATAAATAATAAAACATAATATGAAACAAAAACAGACAGATGAAGGCATCGAATGAGGCGATAATAAGGGCATTAAAGACATGTAAAGAATCTTAAAGTTCACTTTCATTTTTTCCATTTCTTCTGGCTGGTGTAAGTGAGGTGCGGTATGGTTCAAAAGGAAACTAAAATTTGAACTTGTTGATGCATTTTTGCTGACTTTTATTATTCCAAACTTTTTTTCTTAAAACCTTTTTTTAGCTTCTACAGTAGGAAAGTTTGAGAATGACTGGATTAAAGTGATTAAAGTACATACAAGAACGCATAGGGGGTTTCTGTGTTTTTAAAGTAAGCCTGCTTGTTTTAGAAAAACAGTTTGTTTAGTTATTTTACTTTGTTTTTTTTGCATGGGGTGGTTTTGGCAATGATCTTCCCACGCAGGGTGTTGTTCATTAACAGTTCTTATCTGTTTTCCGAAGAAGTGATTTCATCAGTGCTGCTGGTAAAGGCTCTGAAAGGCTGTTTTGCTTCAGGCCATAAAATAGTTATTTTAATAATAAAGACGAACATCCCAACAGTAAAGAAATAAAATAAAAGCCTAGCAGACAGGAGCCAGGGCTCTATTCCTGATCACTAAATTGGCAAATCATAGACAAATTGGTAAGTCACTGAAAATGTATTCTCCTGTGTACATTATTTTCCAGAAAGCGATCTTCTTCCCTTTCCCTACCAGACTCAGAGGAATTGACAAAGTTTCAGATTAAAAGTCCTTAACTCCTTCTGTCCTCAAGACTGTAGTAATATGCAGGGTAGTGGACATAAACCATGTTAGTCTCACCTTTTTTTCTTTCTTTTTTTACTAAATGCAAAAGTCTTGAGCCACAACTAATTTCTTTCTAATTTGGTTTCAAATTTTAAAGGGATTTATTCATTTGACTTAAATATTTGACTTAACTGACTGTGGCATCAGCAAATACTATTTACTATTTTTTTCTGTGTTCTAGCAAGTTTTCAGTAGGTCAGAGTTTCAAGATTTTATATATTTATACAGTGTTACAGTTTGTAACAAAAGCTGCCAACTTCTGCTGTCAGGGTTAATTAAAATTAAAATTTAAAATTAAACACAAATAAAAAATGTAAATAACAGTAGAGCTTACTATTAGTCATGAAAATATGTGTTATGAAGAACAAAATTGTATTTTAAATCTGCTATTTACCCCAATTTTAATCCCTTTCTTTTTTTTTTAGTCACAAACATTTTTACTACAAAAATTATCAGTATTTGCATAAAGTTAATTTGTCTTCTGCTGACAGAACTTGGGTTAGTTTGTGTTTTAAATTTGTATTATAAATAAAAGTCACATGCCTCAAACCTGAAGGGAATGAATCTGATTCTTGGGCTGCTTTTTAGGTACAATTTTCAAAAATGCTTTCTAAATGAAGACACCACAAAAGCCGAAAAGAAAACACCATTCCATTTCTTGGCCGAGAAAGAATATCTATAAAGCTATATAACTCTAAATAAAATTGTGTACAATAAGGCACTCAAATCATTCATCATTAACTGATGGAAAACTATGAGTTTCTATTCATTTAGTTCTGTAATGACTTCATCCCGTCTTTACCACAATTGCAACAAAAGCATTGTCAAGTAGCTTTGGTAAGATCTGTAAGACCTGAAACACTGAAAGGCTTGTGTAGCCTATCCCCAACATGCTATACTTGTAACTGACTTCCACTAGAAGTCTGAACATGCCAGGCGCATTTTGGAAACACCTGTTGTGGTCTCTTAAGGTTTAGAACATCTGGACACAATGAGAAAAGGTACACTTCAAGACAAAAAGGTGCTGAAAGCCTCAACCAAACTCTTGGACTATATGTGTTTAGGTAAACATTTTAACAAGCACTAGATTAAAAACATTAAAACAAAAACTTTAAAAATATAATTCGTTTTAGACTTAGTTTGGATAATTGACCTGTACAGAGCCCCGCAAGTGACATTGGAGAAAAAAAAAATAAAGATGAACTTTTGCAAGATCTCCCAAAACTTTTGCCATCTTGCAATTCTAATAATGTTGTATCATGTGCTAACTTGTGCACGCAAGGGCTCGGGTTACCACCATGAAACAAATAAGTCATGTGTGGCCTCTGTATTTTTTGCTGCATTTGATTTGAAGTAGAAATTCTGAATTTGTGTATAAAATTCATAAAGTCAGAGAAGCCATACGACCAAGATTTCACAATCCTATGACAGCTTTGCGTATAAACAGCAGGGAACCTGTAAAACTTGGAATCTGTACAGCTACTTCTGTGCATTTGAGACTCACTAAATAAATCATACACAGAACACTAACCATGTTCTATTTGTGAATATGAAGCGGTTTTAATCACACAAAAGGCCTTGTACTATATTAATGGTAATTGATGAATGATTGTACCTTGACATAGAGCATTTAAAAAGTTGCTTTTCCAACTTTACAAATGGAATGCAGTTAACTCTGGAGTGAGGTTACTCCAATGTGTGACATCCGGAGCAAATCAAACAACGCATTTGTCCTTGATTCCCTTGAATCAGTGCTGTGACTACATGTATTAGTCTTTATTGTCAACATTTAAATTGTCTGTATTAAAATACAATCAGTATTGTGTAACAATCTTTAGCCAGCCTTCGTTTGTTTCATATTTGGACATTTTTGTAATTTTTCTAAATCTTTTAGAAGAGAATTGTGTGTGGGGGATTTTCTTCATTTAAGCCATTTAACACTGACCTTGCAAAAATGCCTCCACCACTTGTGTCAGCTAACAGAACATATTTGGTAATTGTAGATATATTTTTATATATTTTTGTTGTTGTGTGGTTTGAGGGGGCGACCATGTCTGCTTGCCTTTCTGTAAATAGCCGCTTCAATCACAAAAGGTATCTAAATCAAGGTGTGTGTTGTGTGCGCACACAGACAAGTGAGCAAAAAATCTTAAATTGTCCCTTTAGACATTTTGTGGTGATTAGCCTGTTGCAAAAACCCATAATCTATTCCAATGTATTTAAGTGAACCTATAAAAGTTGCCCAAGATACAGTTACAAATACATATACTCACAGACACACAGATGCAATACAATACAATGCAATTCTATCTATTCTATTCTATTCTATATTATATAATATATTATAATACATAATATAATATCATAGACTAATTATGTTTTTAAATGTGATTTTACGTGGTTTTTAGTTGGGTTTCTTTTCTTTTCTTTTCTAGCATCATTATAGGTTCTCAAGCAAGCGGGTACTGTTAGTCAAGGTGAAAACTGTACACACCCATACAGATACAGATAAAGATTACGATTACCTCATGGCTAGACGTATACAGCTGATTTATAAAGATATCCCTCCCACCGGTATCTCTCTGCCAAAGCTCACATTGGCATGCAGCTGAGTTTCTACTCAAGTGCATTCAAGTAGTAGTCTGCAACGAATTCACTTCAAAACTAGCCGTTCTGTGGATATAAAATGGAACTAATACACCCAATTCTACTTTTGATTCTGGTAAGGCTTAAGTATGTAAAACTACATGTAATCTTTTATTACTTCTGCCATAAATTTCAACACAAATATTTTAAAAATATGTCTAATTGTTTTACTAATTGTGTTTATGACGATTATGTCTGTCAACATTATACTGAGTTATAGCCAGTGTTTAAAGATTAAAAATCTGCTAAGAATATAATATAATATATAATATATATGATACTCATAAATATGCTGTGCTGCACATTTACTGCAAGAAATCTTTCCAGTGTAATCTTTTGCAGTGTTGGGGAGTCCACAGATCATCTTCACAACTTTTGCTGCGTCAAAAAAGAAACTGGATCATTAATTCCTTTACTATTGATGAAGGTTATCAGGGACCTTTCCCATATTCACTGGGCAAAGTGAGTGTATGCCTTAAAATGTAACACATATCATGAAATAAGGAAAGATAATTCCAAAATTCACTGCTCGTGTGTCTTATGTTTGATACAGATTGAGGTTGAGAAGGACCTCGTTCTTTTTATGATACAAGGAGAAGGTGTCGATGAGGAACCAACGCAAGTGTTAGAAATCAATTCATATACAGGAGAAATAAAGGTCCTCCGTTCGGTGGACTACGAACAATATAAAACTCTTAAGGTAAGAAGAAATTTTAAAAAAATATCTAAATGGAAAGTAAAAGCTATGCATGGAGCGAGGTTTGATTATTTCATCTTTCCACTGCAGCTTAAATTTAAAGCACTTGACAGAGAAAAACATGAAATAGAGACACAGCTCGGGATTTATATAGAGATTTTGGACACAAACGACAACCCTCCAAAATTTCTGTTTGAAAAGTACACTTTCACCATAAAAGAGTCAACATCACAGGGTAATTTTCTCATTTGGAAAGAAATATTATTTAAATTACTAATGCTACGGTGTCAAAATTATGTTTTTGTGACAGTGAATCTAAACAAAATAATCATTATTTCCTTTTGATACTAACAGGCACTGAAGTGGGTAGAATTCAAGCAACAGATCAAGACATAAGTGAGATATATAACAAAGTTGACCTTAACATAGTTTCAGTCAAACCTAAACCTAAGGATCTTGAGTTCTACTTCAAAGAGATCGATGAGACAGGCATTGGAGTCATTTCTTTTAAAGGATGTCTGGACCATGAGGTGAGAGAAATTACTGCTTGAAAAATTAAAACTTTCCATTTTAATCTTTCAACATGAATCTCCTCAAATTTCAATAGTACAACTAAATTCAATATTTTTGACATCCATTCAAGATGAGCAAAATTTTATTTTTCTCCATCAGACAGCTGAGAAATACACCATTATAGTGGAGGCCAAAGACAATGGAGAAAAACCGCTATCCACCTCCTGCACCATCATAATCAATATAGAAGATGGAAATAATCACCTTCCTGCCATCACACAGCAAACAGTTAGCAGTTACTTATTTCAGTCACAATAATTTATTCAATGAAAATCATTTCCTATTTTACATCTTCCTCTTTTGTGACCCAAGGGCCCAGAAAAAGTGAAAGAAGGACAGACAAATGTTCTTGTTTCACATATACAAGTTCATGATGAAGACACCAGAGGAACCCCAGCATGGAGAGCCAAATATACAATCCAAGGAGACACAAACAACAACTTTAGAATAACTACAGATCCTGAGACAAACGATGGACTACTCCATGTGGAAAAGGTATTTTTGTGATTATGTTTACAGTAGACTAAACTTTCCAATCTAAGTAGTTCAAAACAGTCTCTGTGGTAAAAACCCTGTTGCATTTTTTAAATTAACCAACATAAGCTCTTTTTTATCTTCAAAAATTAGTATATAAAACACAGAAAAATATGAAAGAGATTTTCCTGGCCTGGCTTTTTATAGCAGATAACCTTAAAAATAATTTGAAGTAGAACAAAAATGGAAGAAAACCATGACTCAGCATATGAACATACCTGATGCTGCTAAAGTGAAGCAGAACAAAATTACAGTGGTTTTATTAGACACAGCTAAGCGTTTTGCAATTTCGCATAAGTTTAAAAAGTTTATATTTATTCAGTATTGAACAGCAGAAATGAGACTTTGTTGTCAGAAGTCATTTATATAAGAAAAAGCAGTGACCAACAGTGCTGTAAACAACAGTAGACTGCTTGGAAATAAGCAAGCAAATCATGCAGAAAACAGATTTGAGATGGGGAAACTGTTCTTGAAGTGCACTGAGAGAGAGAGAGCTGTGCAGGAAGTGTGATTTTATCATAGTGGAAGCAAAACAGCAAAAGTAAGAGGGAATTCATGACGATGTTTATGTAAAGTGAAATGTGAAGCGGCGAAGCATAGTTTTGATCTTCTTTTGCTGCTGGTTCAGTCTATTTTGGTTGGAGAGGGACAAAACCTACAGCTTTACAATCTAGTGCAAAAAAAGACAAAAACACAAAGCGCAGCCCCGACCTATCAGAATCTGTGAGCTGTCGACTTTCAGCACTGACTGTTTATGTGAAAGAAAGCCGAAATCTCACTCACTGTGATGCATCGGGTCCGCGCTCTGTGCGAGAGTCTTTTTGTGGAATCCATTTACCTGCTTTCATTTACTGTTTTAGCTGTTTTGTGGTTGCTGAAATAGTTTTGTGAGATTCTGGCATTTCTGGCAAAGTACATTTATATTTAAAAATCGATTCGGGATTTTAACAAATCGATATGGCTTTATTCAAGCTAAAAGCAATTTTAATCGGGTAGCAAACAGTTTTAACCAAAGCTATGATTTAAAAAGCCCTGGAAAAATATGATAAGTTATTGTTGGGTCTGCGCTTCCACAGGCCCCGCTGGTTTAGAAACCTATTCCCGTTAACGTCAAGCAAGGAAGCAAGATGAACAGCTTTTACTTGCTAGCAAGGGAGACTGGCGGTGGGAGCTGAACACTCCTCACCTGTCTCCTAGCCAGAATCAAATAAACAGCCTTCCTCGCAGCCTTTTATTTCCATGATTTACAAATTAAGTAACACAATGACAACATTTAACAATTTGACTCCAACAGTTATGCTCTTTTACAGGCTTTAAACTATGAAGATGGTGCTCTGAAGAATATAACTATCACTGTAGAGAATGAGATCCCCTATTATTCATGCAAAGTGGAAAAACGCAGCTCCATTGGTCTTTGGAAAGTAGTTACCATATCTGGTTCCACTGCTACTGGGTCTGCAATGAGCTTCGTGGCTGGAACAGTTGCATCCAGCCGTCAAGTGATCGTGGCTGTTGAGGATGTCAATGAGCCTCCAGTTTTTGACAAGACTTCCATAGAAACTGTGGTCACTGAGAATGTTAAGGAAGGCCAATACCTGGCAACACTCACAGCTAAAGACCCTGATGTTGCCAACAAAAACACATTTAAGTAAGTCTTGACAACTATACAACTACATGTCACTTCTACAAGACAAAAACATACAGCATTACTACATCAGTAGACACTTTGAAAATGACTAACAAACCATTTCAGATACATTATAGGACACGATCCAGCTGGTTGGATTAAAGTGGACCCTGACACTGGAAACATAACAACATCAAAGCCCTTGGATCGAGAGTCAGAGTTTGTTAAAGACAACATTTATGTAGTCACAATATGTGCTGTTGACGATGGTATGAATCGACAAGTATTTACATATTTGGCCCATTATTCATTTACATTTCCTCATTACATTTCTAAACAAGTTGCAATACTTTTTCATCACCAGGGAAACCACAAATGACAAGCACTGCAACTCTTAGTATCTATGTTAGAGATGACAATGATCATACTCCATACCTGGTTGTAAGCACAATTGAAATGTGCCAATCTGACGGACAATCCTTTGCCAACATCACAGCCTTGGACTCAGATGTTGAGCCCTACAGTGGCCCTTTCACCTTCAAGCTCCATGGAGATGTTGAGGGCAAGTGGAAGATTGACCCTGTCACTGGTAAGCTTTAGAGTCTGCAGATACTCAACCTTATATTACTCACAAAAACAATGTCACTTGTATTAAATATACTTCTAAGCCTCCTTTATATAAAAGTATAAGTAGTATATACATAGACTGCCACAATGACTGTTATACATCTGATTATGTATTCATTTTGGACACACAGGTTATTCAGTCAACTTGGTTAAAGAGCCTACAGTTCATTCCAATCACCATGAGCTGTCGCTAGAAGTTTCTGACCAACAGGGGAAATCAGCTTTCCACAACCTGTCAGTTACTGTTTGCAGCTGCTTAGACTCAGAAACCCCAAACTGTCATGTGAGGACATCTGGCACCACACTAGGAGCAGGGGGAGTGGGAATGATTTTTTTGGCCATGCTGCTGATCACAGGTTGGACACATGTTTCAAATATTTCCATCATTATAAATAAGATATCCTCATTTATATTTGTTGTTGTTATTTAAAAACGATTAAAATGTAATAATAAAAAAGGTCTAACAATAAGAAATAACTTTGACTTTAATAATAAGCTTTGGACTTCTTCAGGAAAAAAATGTAAATGAGTTTTCGATGGGTGTTTTTCAGTTAGATTTAAGTACTTATTTTTATACTTGTTAAGATTTTGAAAAACAGTTTTTTTTAAATATTTATTTAAAGTAAAAATAACAGAATTATAACAGCAATAAACATCTAGCATGTTTTGTATGTCATATATTTGTGTGTGTGGTCTTTATGCTCCAGGTTTGCTACTTTTGGCTCTTCTGATGTCCTGCAAAAAACAGATCTTGGAAATCAAAGAGGATTTATCTTCTGAACAACAACTGATGAAGTCTAACACTGAGAATCCAGGAACAGACTGTTCGGTAAATACATTTATCATAAATCACACTTACACACACACTCAAATGCTCACTCACACAGATATTTGTTGGTTTTTAAATTAAAGATTCATTTTGCCTGACTTTTTAAAAGTAATTATCCCTACTTCAGCAATTGTAATGACTGAAATTATGTAAACATAACTTCTCGTTTTTGGTATAAAAACCTTAAAACATCATTACTTTGTCAAGGTGGCCATTGTGAATCAGAATGGAAATGCGATGCAAGAAATATCTCAAGTTAAAACTGTGAAAATGAGTCCAGTAAGTGCTACAAAATATATATTATTGTAATAACTAGTTTGTAAAGAGCATTTTTGTAATATACCATGCATTGTGAGAAATATTTGATGTTTTTCAGGCGTTTCTTCTAAATGACTCAGAAACCAGCACAGAATTCCTCAAGTATCAAAAAGAAAGCTCGGTGGCACAACCTTTCATTCGTGGAAGCTTTATGCACATGGTACAGATATTATGATTACTGTTGTTTTATTTGTTATTATCACTAAGTAAACCTGTGATACTTAAACAGGTAGAAGTTAAGAATTTTGCTCATCATAATTTTCTGTTCATGAAATTTATCAAATCTCAGAAGTATTTAAATGCTTGATTTTTCAGTCACAGCGGGGATCAAACGTGGGAATGGGATATCACCAGGGACAATCTGTGAGTGGGGTATGTAATATTTCTTTTCATATGAAACCTTCTGAAAGTGCTGGACCACCTTTTCTGTCAGAACTGACTTAATTCTACAAGAAACCAGCATGAAATGATTTGAGATTTATGACATGGTGCCTTATTTTGCTGGAAGCAGCCATCCAAATTTGGGTACACTGTGGTCATAAAGGGACAGACGTGGTCAGCAGTAATACTCAGGTAGGCTGTGGCATTTAAATGATGTTGACTTTGTCCTAAGGGGTCCAAAGTATACCAAGAAAATATCGCCCACGCCATTACATCACCCCCACCTGATTGAATCATTTCTATAAGGATGGATGAACCTGTGCTTAGATGTTGTTTATGCAACTGTTCCTATCATATACTTCACAACAGAAGCCAATACATCCAATGTTCTCTTGTCTGTTTTTGGTGAGCCTATGTAAAACATAGCCTCAGTTTCCTGTTTTTAGTTGACAAGAGTGACAGTGTGGTCATCTGCTGCTGCTGTAGCCCATTTGCTTCACAGTTGAGATGTAGGGTTAGTCCCCTGCTCTTTCAAGAAACTGTTTAGCCTTAGAACAAAAAACGAAGTCTTTATTTCTTTCGGGTTTTGGTCCTTTTTTTATGAGATTGATTGAAAACTAAAAAAGCACAGAACAATCTGCTGGCCTTGCTTTTTTACATTGTATGTTATCATAGACTTTAGCAAATGGATTCTTATTGAAATCATTTGTGCCAGGAAACAATGTCATGGTTTGATGTGTTTGTTTTGCGGTTTTTTCTTCAGCTGATGAATGAAGCAGTACATGGAGGATCACAAATGAACTCACTAACCTCACAGTACCGGGGGGAAGGATCAGGGTCAGCATTTATTCGTGGAACCATCATGCGGAAGGTACTGAGATTATTATTAGTATTAGTATAATTAGTAGTAGTAGTAGTATTGAGTACATCTGTTTGACGAAGTGGTTGTTAAGGATTTTGCTGGTTCTTGACATTTTGCTTTTCTGTGAAGTTTCAAAAGTATTAACCAGTTAATGCTTGATTTTTCCAGTCACTGGGAGCAATATCAAATAGTGGAATGAAACATCTCCAGTGGCAATCCAGGCATGGGGTAAAGCAACATGAGTCCTTTTGATGTTAAATTTTCCAGAACTATTTTATAATTTCCACTCACCAGCCACTTTGTTAGTTACACCTTGCAAGTACCCTTTTGTCGTCATAATGGGATGTATTCAACAAGGTGCTAGAAGTATACCTCAGAAATGTTGGTTCCTATTGATATGATAGTGTTTAACAAATTTTGCAGAAGTGCAAATCTCCAATTCCACCACATCCCATAGATGCTCTGCTGGATTGAGATCTGGAGACTGTGAATTAAAGTATGCCATTTGAGTATAGCGAAGTCATTGTTATGTTCAAGAAACCAGTTTTGGTGTTGCACATTATTTTACTGGAAGGAGCCATCAGAAGACTGTAGCCCATTGGTTTCAGGTTTCCCTGTTTCCATTAAGAGATGCACTTCTGCCTACCCTGGGAGGATCGAGTAGTTTTTACTGTTGCCATCCTAGCAACTCAAAGCTGTTCACCCGTCTCCCCATCACCCCTCTGCCAGTAACACTGAGTTGATGGAATGTGGTTGGCTAATTAGAAATGTGCATTAATGAGCAGTTGAACAGTTATTCCTAATGAAGTGGCTGTTGCATGCAATTCCTACTATGGAACAAATTTTGTTGTTAACAGGTATTGTCGATGTAACAACAGCCGCATATTACAGGATAGATAATAAAGATGAATATTGGCATTATTACATAATTGGAGATGATTATATACACATAATCCTGCTGCCAAATACTCATTAAAACACTGAATAACTGATAAAAATCCTTAATTCAAGTCAAAGACGGGAACACAGTTTTGTCGGGACAGAGAGCAGCCACTGTGTGTGCATATTATTATGCAAGTAGTATGCAAGTAGCATAATATATGCTACTTGGTTTAACTTGTGTAATGTGTTCTTCTTTAGTCCCTTGCTCTTTTATTTTTAAAAGGTTTTAAACACAGAAAAGTACAGTATCAACTGACAGCCTTGCTCTAACATGATCCAAGTATGATAGGCTTGGAGGACAAGCCTAATCATAATTAAAATGATTTCAACCATGAAATGCTGTCATTCTTTGACATTTGTTTGTTTGGTTTCTTTTCAGCTGATAGATGAAGCCGTACGTGGAGCATCACAAACCGGGTCAATAATCTCAGCTTTTCAAAGGGAAAGCTCAATGGCACAAGGTTTTACTCGTGGAAGCTTTATGCGCATGGTACAGAGATTTTTCTTATAAAACTTGTACTTACTCTTGTTATCATTAAGTACATGTGTCATATTTAAATAGTCCGGTGTTAAGAATTTTGCTTAACTATTTAAATGCTTGATTTTTTCAGTCACTCGGAGGATCATCCAACAAAGGAACGGCACATCTGCAGGTTCAATCTAAGCATGGGGTAAAGCAACATTTTCTACAGTTTTGTCATTTATGGTCAACTACAAAGTCTTGTCTTACCTTAATTCCTATTTAAATTCTAATATAATAATATTTCAAAAAAGAAAATTCATACAACTTCCTGTTTCTACTTTTTAAGATTTATATGGGACTAGACCAACGAAACCAGCTACTAAATGAGGTAATACCAAAAAGGATAAATGCTCTCCAGGAACAAGGAAAGGAACTGGGCAATTATCTGCCTCGTGTATATAATGAGGAGGGAGACACAGAGCATAACTTTGAGCTTGATTCAATCTCCATTGCTGATGTTTCCTTTGACCCTGAAATGGATCTGTGTGACAAGTTCACTACTCTGGCCTCAGTCTGCATGCCTAGTGATGTCACCACAATACAGAAAATCCAAACAGCAACTCTTGTCCAAGAGGAAAGCCATGAACTAAACTGGCAGAAACTCACATTAAATGAGGTTTACATTTCACAATAAAGTCACCAGACCTCAAGTATAAGGTACAATATGAAAAGTCATAAATATTTATTCAGTTGTCTGGGAGCATGGTATGGTAAGATGCAGTGTCATGTCATAATGTTTACAATAAAGACTGGGTAATGCAAAAACTAATGCAGAGGGGTGAATATGGTATTTATCAAATCTGCTTATTTGCACTTTGGGAAACATACGATCAATTGTACTAAGAGGGTAATGCTTTCTACTTTCGTTTGGGTTATCTTGAGCTTCTGTTCTCAAAAGTGTTTTTTAAGGTCACTTTTTTATCTTTTTCTATTGCGAAATAATATATTTCAAGCGTGTGAACTGTTTTCTTTGTCCATTAGAGGTTGTCAGGCCTTTAAAAAAACAGAGTTAAGCTTGAATGCATGAATCTTAAAGGCATGCAGGTGTGTCTTGTGCAAGTAAAAGCTTTCTCCAGAATAAATGATGACTGCCGCTGTAATGTAATTCCACAGTATTTCCATTTTGGCACGACAAACTTGTCAAACTTGTTCTCATTTTGTTGTTTAGACTCCACGTTATCAAAAGGTGCTGGCGTGGGCGTGCTCTCGGGTATCTGTGGTTGTATGGGTGTTTTCATGTTTGTACATGCAGGACAGTAAGTCTGCTGACTGCTTCGGTGAGGAGGATGGTCGGCCTTCTCCCACACTGTCTGAGCATCTGGGTGCATCTAATAAACTAGTTAATATGCTTCTAAGGATCATTGTAACCATGTTTTATGTGCATCAAATGTTTGTATAGTGGTAATACTAATAAACGTGTTAATCTGAACCTCTCAAACAAGATTCTCACTATAGAACTATCACTATCATGTTTATTAATCTAATTCTTGTGAAACACTGACTCCTTGTGGTTTTACAAAGAAATTGTTATATTTGTATTTGTGCCTAGTTATATTAAGCCATATTCATACAGTAAAAATACTTCTGAACACTCATACCAGCAAAGGTAATGTTGGGAAGTGCATTAAAATTATATTTACTAAACTTAGTAAATATCTAATGACTTACTCACATTTCATTAATGTCTAAATCTGTCAGAAGCTTCTACACAAGCCTGACTGAATTAGTTTTTCATTCTAAATGGCATTCTTGTAAGCTTTGTCATTGCACATTTTTCTCACTAATTAAAAAACATCCAAAGATGAGTAAAATAACTCTCAGGTTTCTTATCAAAGCTTTAGATTTGTCAGATGGGTTAAAGTCAAAATCCTAAACTTTTCTGTAGACAAAGCTTTATTTATTTGGGGTGACATATTCGATGCCAAAATGTGCTTTTAGTAAAGATTAGTCTATTGCAACAGATGGAAATCTGAACATAAAAGAGATAAAAACAACTGTAAGTAAAAAGGAAGCAGTCTCAAAGCAGTCAACTTCTATTGCTCCACTTGTTCAGAAAAATACTGATAATAAATCATAATAAGTCCATCAACTAAAGCTTGGCCAAAAAAGGGTCACGCAACAGGACAATGGTTCCAAGTACACCAGAAAATCTACAACAGAATAGCTAAAAAAAACTAACGAATCACGTTGTGGTAGGACTTTACAAAAACTCTGCATAAATAAAAACCTGCAAACCTTATAAAACAGAACCAACGACATGGGACAAAATTCCTCCACAACCATTTTAGACTTCAGTTTGTTGCCGGTGGGTCTACAAACTATGGAATCATGGCTTGTAGTTCGTATTTCACATGATAGCATCTGATTTACTCATCAGCTTGGTTACGCCACTGATTATGGCATGTCTCAACTTCCATAATCATAAACCTTGGGGGGGGGGGGGTTCATTTAGGAATACATATTCATTCCTAAGTTTAGTCTTTAGAAGAATCAACATAATTTATTAATTAACTCTTGTAAGGAATGGAATCAGCTTTCAAGAAAAATGTCTGAGGACAAGACAAGGAACACAAGAACAAATTTATGGTGGAAAGTGAGGTGAGAACCTCCTGTAAGGGTTCACACTGCACACTTAATAAAATCGTGCTGCTTTTGGCAACCTTGTCAACATTTTATTCACAAAAAGTAAATTACACATGCATCTTTAGATATGCATCTAATATCAGACTTGGGACAGTCAGTGCAGCCAGAGTTTTCACTGCAGTTGTACAGGTCCCAAAAAGGTCAGAATCCCAGTTACCTTGACCACAAAATGAGGTGATGTAGGATTTTGAATTTCATACAAAAGGTGCAGCTACTAAAAATTTCAGATGAGTTTGCATTTCGGTGACCTTGACCTCCAGGTCAGAGGTCAGGTTTTCTGAAAATTCTGTGAATGCAATATCTTGAGAACAAGACGACAAGGAGTTTGAAATTGATACCACAGTTGTATCTACTAGGAGGCTGAGGGGTAGCATTGGCACCCCCCAGCATGCCCACTGCAAGAATATGTGAGACAGAATTCTCTAAAACCACATCAACTTCAACAGGGAAGGCTGCAGTACAGTTCTGTGCAAAAGTCTTACATCACCACTGTTCTGCACACCTAACTGGCTGAAATATTATAAAGTTTATATCTAATTATTTCCTTGAGCTCACAATGACGTGCTGGAGAAATCATGTAAGATCCCTTAGCAAAAGTAACAATAGCATATTACACATAAAACTGTATTAATGCCAAACTGTACATAAATTCAAATCAAATGAAAAAGTACTTACAGTGTTATGTGAATCAGTATTAATGATGCAGTTGTTTATGGTTGAGCTCATTTTAAATATTTCTGTTTAACCTCCAGTGCTACTTGATTGCTCCCATATCCACAAGGGGTCGCTACAGACTGTAGCAGCATGTTTTGATCCAACACATTTTAATGCTGGATGCCCTTCCTTATAAAAACCCAAAGAGGCCTAGCAAGCGAATCTGTAAATCACAACACTTTGGAGATACTGTTTAATCTTGGGTAGTGCATCATGTACTACATATATAATCATATGTTTGTGTTGGCTGTCCAGTAAGGACTACATCTCTCCAAATAAACAGCTGTTAATGAGCTCAAAAATACATTTTTCAAGCTTTGACTTAAAAGTTTATATCAGGTGTATTTATTTAAGAATGTATTTATAAAATGGAAAAAAAATCAGATGAATTAAAGCACTTTTCGCTTTTCGTTTTTTCGCCTGTCCCGTTTGGTGCTTTTGCCATCAGAATTATTGTCTAAAGGCAAAGAAAGATACCCAACGGATTTACTTTACCAAATGGACCATCCCGGCTTGCCATATTGGTCTATTTGATTCACCTTTGATTTTATTGTTTATTTTATTTTATTTTCACTTGCTACACACATAACTACGGAAGAGGATTAGGGCCACTGGAAAAAAAAAAAGAATTCTGACTTTATTCTCAGAATTCTGGGATTAAAGTCAGAATTCTGAGATTAAAGTCAGAATTCTTTTTTTTTTTTTTTTCCAGTGGCCCTAATCCTCTTCCGTACAATTGTGACTGGTTTTGGTGGAAAAACTTAAAACACTATTACTATTTCTGAAGCAGGTGTCGGGAACCAAAAAGAGAACCAGATGCAAGAAATATCTCACGTTAAAACTGTCACAACGAATCCAGTAAGTGTTGCAAAATATATATTTTTGTAATAATACAATTTTTTAGCTGTTTTTTTTTTTTTTAATGAGTGGCTCTGAATTGCAGCCTGTCACAAATCATTCAACTGTGATGCATGGCCACTTAGAGGAGTATGACATGTGCGAAAATTAATTCCTGCAAAAGTCACAAAGTCCAAATAAAAATTGGCATTGGACACTTTTATTATCAACTATCACTACTGGACAAATTATAAAACTGTTCTTGTGATATTTTAGGTTGTATGTTCAACAAATCTTGTGAAAAGCCCAAAAGGAGCAGGCAGTTGCTATACAAGGTGCCATCATTGTAACATAAATCCAAATATAATGTGTCTTAATCGTCTGTGCCATTGAACTTATTTTTTACTATTACGAGTGACCGCAATTTACTTTGAGCTGATTACACACTTATCATCCTGTTAAAAAAACATTAAACCTGAAATAACACAAAACTGTCCTAAATACAGGTGCCAATCATGTAATTAGAATATCATCAAAAAGTTGATTTATTTCACTAATTCCATTCGAAAAGTGAGACTTGTATAATGGTTACATTCATTCCACACAGACTGATATATTTCAAGTGTTTATTTCTTTTAATTTTGATGATTATAACTGACAACTAATGAAAACCCCAAATTCAGTATCTCAAAAAAGTAGAATATTACTTAAGACCAATACAAAGAAAGGATTTTTAGAATTCTTGGCCAACTGAAAAGTATGAGCAAGTACAGCACGCAATACTTAGTTGGGGCTCCATCCATCCATCCATCTTCATCCGCTTTATCCGGGGCCGGGTCGCGGGGGCAGCAGCCTAAGCAAAGAGGCCCAGACCTCCCTCTCCCCAGCCACCTCCTCCAGCTTGTCCGGGGGAATACCAAGGCGTTCCCAGGCCAGCCGAGAGATATAATCTCTCCAGCGTGTCCTGGGTCTGCCCCGGGGCCTCCTCCCGGTGGGACATGCCTGGAACACCTCACCCAGGAGGCGCCCAGGGGGCATCCTTGTCAGATGCCCGAACCACCTCAGCTGGCTCCTTTCGATGTGGAGCAGCAGCTGCTCTACTCTGAGCCCCTCCCGGATGGCCGAACTTCTCACCCTATCTCTAAGGGAGAGGCCAGCCACCCTTCGGAGGAAGCTCATTTCTGCCGTAGTTGGGGCTCCTTTTACCTGAATTACTGCAGCACTGCGGGATGGCATAGATTTGATCAGCCTGTGGCACTGCTCAGGTAAACGGTAAATGCATTTGTATAGCACTTTACTTAGTCCCTATGGACCCAAAAGTGCTTTACACTACATTCAGTCATCCACCCAATCACGCACTGGTGATGGCAAGCTACATTGTAGCCACAGCTGCCCTGGGGCACACTAACAGAGGTGAGGCTGCCAGACATGGCGCCACCAGGCCCTCTGACCACTAGACAACGGGTGAAGTGTCTTGCCCAAGGACACAATGACCGAGACTGTCGGAGCCGGGGCTCGAATCGGCAACCTTCCGATTACAAGACGAAACTCTTGAGCCACAATCGCCCCACTGAGAGCCCAGGTTGCTCTGATAGTGGCCTTCAGCTCTTCTGCATTGTCGGGTCTCGCAAATCGCATCTTCCTCTTCACAATACCCCATAGATTTTCTCTGGGGTTAAGGTCAGGTGAGTTCGCTGGCCAATTAGGAACAGGGATACCATGGTCCCAGATACTGGTAGCTTTGGCACTGTGTGCATGTGCCAAGTCCTGTTGGAAAATGAAATCTGCATCTCCATAATGTTGATCAGCAGCAGGAAGCATGAAGTGCTCTAAAACTTCCTGGTATATGGCTGTGTTGACTTTGGACCTCAGAAAACACAGTGGAGCAACACCAGCAGATGACATGGCAAGGGTTAGGGTTAAGGCGAGACCCTTCTGACACTGTCTGTTGTTCAACAGTGGCTTGACACAAGGAATGCGACAGCTGAATCCCATGTCTTGCATACATCTGTGCGTAGTGGTTCTTAAAGCACTGACTCCAGTTGCAGTCCACTCTTTGTGAATCTCCCCCACATTTTTGAAGGCGTTTTGTTTCACAGTCCTCTCGAGGGTGCAGTTATCCCTGTTGCTTGTACAGTTTTTTCGACCACATCTTTTCCTTCCCTTTGCCTCTCTATTAATGTGCTTGGACATAGCGCTCTGTGAACAGCCAGCCTCTTTTGCAATGACCTTTTGTGTCTTGCCCTCCTTGTGCAACGTGTCAATGGTTGTCTTTTGGACAACTGTCAAGTAAGCAGTCTTCCCCTTGATTGTGTAGCCTACGGAACTAGACTGAGAGACCATTTAAAGGTTTTTGCGGGTGTTTTGTGCACCTGTAGATGCTACTTGTGTAATGTTTTCTTTTCTGCTCTTTAATAAAACTACATAGTTCCAAGAAAATAAGTGTTTATTTGTCAAAGGTCTTTATTTTTTTTTACATTTTCATTAAGAATAGCCAAGTCACATATAGGTTTGGAAATTTAGACAGAAGATGTCAAAACTTTTGAATTTTGTCTTTTTCCAAGATTAACTACAAAAGTACATCAAGCCAGCTTAGCATGATGGGCTTGGATGACAACTGTATTTCAAACATGAAATACTGCCATGGTTTAGATTAGATTAGATGAAACTTTAATATCCCTCAGGTGGGTTTCTTCAGGAAATCTGGTTTCCAATAGCACTGCACCGACAGAAGTTACAGAATGTGAGCAGAAATATACCATATATACACATATATAAATACAGAGTATACAAAAGGGATAAATAGAATAAATAGGAATAAGAATACAAGGGAATTGCACATTTCAAGTATTGTGAGTCTATTGCACCGTTGGATATTACATTACGTTTGACATTTCTTTGTTTGGTTTCTTTTCAGGTGATGAATAAAGCCGTACCTGGAGTATCCGAAATCTGCGCACTGATTTCAAAGTCCCAAAAGGAAGGCTCAATCATTTAGTCATGAAAATGTTACGCATGGTACAGATTATTATAATAATCATTCTTATTATAACTGAGTAAATCTGTCAGATTTTTAAAAGCAGGTGTTAAGACTTTTGCAAACCTGGTCAAAACTATTAACATTTAAATGCTTGATTTTTCCAGCCACTGGAAGCGTCCTCAAACATGGCAATGAGACATCTGCAGGGACAACCTAAGCCTGGGGTAAAGCAATATGAGACCTTTTCGTGTGAAAGGTTTTTACAGAGACTTTTGTTGCTATTGTTAAGTCATCTGAAACAAGCTAATTCATACAACTTTCTACTTCTAACTTTCAAGACTTGAATGGGATTCTGTCTATATTCTCTAAAAATTCTACTAAATAAGGCAATAGCAAAAAAGTATTAAATCCAGCAAACATAGATCTAAACAGCTAGATTGTGTTATTAATGTATTATCTCTTCTTTTTCACCCCATTGTCTATATTTTTCAGAATTTGAATACTCTCCAGCAGGATGCTCTCCACAGATCACAACTTTGAGCTCAGTGCCAGCTCAGTTTCTCATGTTTCCTTTGACCCTGAAATGGCCTGGGGTATCCGTACTCTGGCCTTGATCAACAAGCCCGCTAACTTCAAATGTACTCATAGTCTCTAATATGTCTCATAAGTGTATATTACAATATTATGAAAAGTAAGGCATTTTAAATGGCTGCTCTTGATCTAAATATTAGCTTAACAAAATGCAAAGCCAGAGTATAGCTTAATTGTGTGAGATGATAGTATGATATGATGGGGTCTGGGTTATGGGAAAAGAAAACTTGACTTTAGAGATGAGAATGGTTCACATGCTACTTTCACTGCAGATATCATTAGACAGTGATAGTGGTTAGATAGTGAATGTGGTTATCAACAGTCATAACAGGGAAATGCTTTTTACTTTGTTTTTACTTTAATTTTGAATTCTCAACAGTTTTTAATGCATAGTTTTAATTTTTCCTATGGTTACATTTCAAGTTTACTTGCTTTCTGTGAATCCTTTCCTGTCTTGTTAGTACAAAAATGTTATTTTATGCCGTTAATCTACCGACAATCCTATAAATAAACTCCTGGAATCAGAACAAATTATGTTTTTGTGACAGGCTGTTAGTAACAAAATGCCTGAAGATACAACTTAAAAAATGTTTCTGTTATCATCAGCAAGTGCAGGCAGAGGTTTTAGCAGTTTTCAAGTCTGAAGAATGGGAGCGTATGTTAACACAATGCCACAATTGTTAACTATGTAGGCCTCAATTAGCTTGTTAAATGTTAAAGTTAATGAGAGCACAATTAGAAAAGGACAGAAAACCTATGAATTGTTTGAAATGAGAAAGCATTTTCTCTCTGGAAACATGACAGTGTTGATTAGGTTTACAAAGCTGTATCTGAACAAACCCTTCTGGAAAATGTCCTTTGAACAGACCAGACCAAGTCTGGTCTTAAGAGGAAACTACAGAGAGCATCAGCATAAATGCTTCATACCAACTATCAAGCATAGTGTTTTGCAGCTCTTTCAAATAACCTATTTGAAGAGACCAGCAAAAGAACAAATTTATTCTGGAAAGTGATGTAAGTACCTCTTGTAAAGGTTCATCCCTACACTTAATTAAAAGTGGAGAAATTGCTGAGTGTCCTCTTCCTTTAAATCGAATTGCCTGGGTTACATTTTTGTTTTAAATTAACTTATCCAGAGATAAAGTAAAAAGGAAATAAAATCAGCTATGAGGTTTTACAGACTTCTTAACCTCATGTTGGTTAAGAAAAAAGATCATATATAGCGAAATTCCGGTCTACTTGATCCTTGACTTACAACACCAAACAGGACACACTTATTATGCTAGCTCGTGAAGAAAACCGCTGTTAGCTAAAGAGAAAAAAAATCTTTGTTTTTTTCCAGATGATGGTGAACAAACCTGAGTTGGAAGGTCTATTTATCTTTTGACCAGAAACAGGTTACAATGATATGGCAATTATTATTTGTGCCTGCAAACATTATCAAATCCTTTGTTAAAATTTAACTTTAAAAGTTGCAGCGCATCAGGGCTGTTTTTTGTTGATTCTTCCGCCCCCTGGTGGAGGAACGTGATTGTGCAGCTTTGTAAGTAAAAGCTTTTTTAATTATTTAAAAACCGCATTTAGACTTACAAAATGAATATAGCTTATTAACATGGTTTGTTTTGCGCAAAGTGCACAAAGAGCTATACCATATTATAGCTAGGAATGTGGCCCATTGCTTCCACATGAAAGGAGGACCAGACTTGATAATCAAATTATAAACATTATAAATTATAAACTCAGTCAACAACGTTTATCCAACTGGCTGTACTGATTTTATAATTAGCATTTTACACATATCTATCTCTCAAACTCCTTCTTCCCCCGGGCTTTTCGGACATAGTCTCTACTCTGACCAAGCATTTTGTATATATTTCTCCTGTTTGTTATTTATTCCTGCACAGTTGCTGCGGTGTACCCACAACATACAATGACAATAATGGGCTATTTTACTCTGTTCAATTCAAAACTCATATAACGTTCACTGACAGAAAATTTAACACACATTTCTGAAACCACATCAGCTCCAGGAGAGAAAGCTGCAAGTCATATTTAGATTTACCCCAAAATATTAGTTTGTAGTGACACCACTTTCTAAAGATTTACACACACATACACAACCACCAATCTTTTTATGAGCTTGTAAAAATCAATTGAAGTTCCCTGCTCACCACAGTAACTGTACTAAGTTCTCCACAAACCCTCAGATGTCTTTACTTTGACTATATGGAGCTTTATTTACATAACTACCACTGAGGTTCAATAAAACATGACAAACATGCCCTCTGCTGGTTTAGCAAGGAATTCCATCTACTTTCAACTCTCAATAACTTTGTTCCTGACAAATCATATCTTAAAAAAAATTGATCAAGTAAAACTTAAAGGCAGCATTGAAAATCTCTTTTGCTGTTCATCTTTTATAAAATAATACATTTAAATATTGTATGTGTAAATACCATCATTAATTAAACACCAAACTCTTATGTTTTATTTATTATTTTATTTATTTATTGAGAAATTAAAATACTGACTAAATTGTCCAATATAAATATTCATCATACACATTTTCTATTAAGCAAGTAGCCAGTTTTTCCTACCATTGAATCTCCCTTCACCCATTACCTCCCCCTTGGATGTAGCCATCATACAACTCTCTCAGGTGGAGAATGAGCTCCTCTGTGTTTTGTCCTGTGAGAGCTGAAACAGGGATGACCCTCTGGGAAACGTGGCTTTTAAGAGTTTCCAGCTTTTCCTGGGCCTCAGATAGGTCCATTTTGTTGGCTATGATAGCCTGAGGCCGCTGGGACAGTCCAGGTTCATACTGGTCCAGTTCATAACGCAAATGTTGGAGCTGGGTCCAGGGCTCTTGAGCCGACAAGTCCAGAACAAAAAGGAGGAAACGACAGCGCTCTATGTGGCGCAAGAAGGTGATTCCTAAGCCTCGATTTAGATGGGCTCCTCGAATAATCCCTGGGATGTCAGCAACTGCATAAAGTTAAGATTAAAAAAAAAATCACAACATCATTCAACTTTATCATACTGTAATATACTATAATAATAACCTTTTTTTTCTCCTACAATAGACAATTAGAATCTTTGCTTAAAACCACCCACCTGCAACTTGCTCATGATCCCTGTACTTGACTATGCCCACATGAGGATTGAGAGTTGTAAAAGGGTAAGCAGCCACAGCAGGTCTAGCATTGGTGATGGCTCTCAACAGAGATGATTTCCCAGCGTTTGGAAAGCCAACCTGATGGGATGAAAGAGAATAAAAACACTTCAATACATCTGCATTGATGAAAAGTCTGACGCCAGTTTTCTCTTCAGAAACAGGGTCTGCTCACAAGTCCAGCATGTGCCATGGTACGAAGCTCCAGTTGAAGGAGCCGCTCCTGGCCTGTTATTCCAGGAGTAGCTGTCATTGGAGAACGGTTTTCATTTGACAGAAAGAATCTGTTCCCTTTCCCTCCAGCCCCTCCAAATGCAGCAAGATACTCCTGACCATGCTCAGTCATGTCCAGTATGGTTTTGCCCAGCTCCTTGACTACAGTTCCTAATGGTACCTTTACAGATTTAAAAAAGCAAACACACACACACACAAAAAAAATTATCACAGGAGAGGTTAAGTAAGGTCAGGCCAGACTCATGATCAAAGTGGGTGCCATTTATGATGAAATGCAGGGACTCACACGAATGTAGGTTGGGCTGCCATTCCGACCATAACAGTTCTTGCTGCCTCCCGATTCCCCATCCTCCCCCTTGTAAAGTGGAACTACTTGTGCTAATGATTTGACAAAGCGGTCAGCTGAAAGCAGACAAAAAAGGAATACGTATAAAAGCATGAAGAAACTCATTCTTATTGAAGAATTTATTGTCCATTTGATCCTGGCTTTGGTTCCTGTCTATACACACTCACCGGCCACTTCATTAGGTACACCAGGTGCTCATTAAAACATATATTTAATCAGATGGCAACATCTTAATGTATAAAACATCTTGACACGGTCAAGACCAATTGCTCAAGTTTAAACAGAGCACCATATGGCGAAGAAACATGACTTAAGTTGCTTTGAATGTGACTGGATTGTTGGTGCCAGGAGGGCTGGTGTGAGTATTTTAGAAACTTGTTTACTGGAATTTTCCAGCACAATGGTCTCAAAGATTTATACATAACAGTCTTGAAAAGAGAAAATATCCAGTGAGCAGCAGTTCTCAGCAGGTGAAGATGCCTTGTTGATTTCAGAGGTCAGGGGTGAGCTGATAGGAAGACAACCTGCTGAACCTTGAAACAGTTGGGCTACAGCAGCATAAAAACTACATCGGGCGCCACTCCTGCCAGCTAAGAGCAAAAAGCTGAGGCTTCAATTCACACAGGCTCACAGAAACTGAACAACGGAAGATTGAAAAATTACCGTATGTTTGCTCTTGAGAGTATATTGACTTCTACATAGCAAATAGTGCAAATAAACATTCCTGTAACCAATCAAACTTACCCTTTATAATGATGCTTCCTCCGTCACCTCCATTCCCTCCATCCGGTCCACCCCACTCTTTCCGAGGCTCACTGTGAAAGCTGCTGGCCCCTTTACCCCCTGACCCAGCCACCAGCTTCACACGGCGGTGGTCCACAAAGTGACGGGTCTGTGAGGCGCAAAAAGAAGCAATGTCACAGTAGAGTGAACCATGCTTACGACTCTGATAGTCTCCACGACAGGTGTGTTTATGCTTTGTAAATATGCAAATATCCTGAGAAATAAGACGTGTAAAATACGCTTTAACTTAACATACCAGTTTCTTTTCAGACATCTCCCTTTTCTTGGAGTTTCCGCGGACTTTGGTGCACAGTGTACTCGAGGTGCTGACATCTCTGACACCGCCGACTTTCCTACTACAAGTCACAGAACTGAGTGTGAGGGGGCTCAGCTCACCTCTTTCGACCTTTTGTTCGAAAATACATCTTAAAAGTAATTCCGAGGATGGTCGGCGAGGGATTTTAAATCGAGACAACGCTGCCAACATTATAGCGTTCAACAAACAGACACCGGTTACAGTTTTAAAGTAGCTAAAAGCGATCTGTCAATGTCACGTCGACCGTTTACGTTAATACGCATCTCCACCAGCGTGATAAACAGGAAACTATCGGGGAACTAGGTAAGGGTTTATAAAATCTAAACGTCCATTCATGGATTTCCCTTGTATATGTATAATTATTTGGCGTTTCCAAAACGATCGCAACTACCCATCACACGTTTACCGACTACGACCAACACATGTACGGAAGCCCCACCGGTCAAAATCAGTCTTTGCCGTTGCTTTGCGGTCCACTACCGCCACCTGCTGTACTACAAAAGAAAAGGAAACCCCATACCTGAACCGCCAAAGAACTCATATTTTCAACTCAAAACTCTAAAATGTGTCTACCTTAACAAAAAAAAAGGGCTCCTGAAGTTTGGTTGTGACCTAACCATGTTGCAATCTACACATGATGGAGACTTTATTAAGTAAACCTTACAAGTACCAGGTTGAAACCCCCTTTTGCCTTTAAAATTGCCTTACTTCTTCTTTGAATAGATTTAAAAAGCTGCCTTCCTCTTAGCTCAAAGCAGTTTGGCCATTCTTCTCTGGCGACATTTTTACTCTGAATTGCTCTTCACTGGATATTTTCTCTTTTTGAGACCCTTCTTTGGAAACCCTAGAGATGGCCCACCAGGCACCAGCAACTACAAAGTAAAGAAATCACATTTCTTCCTCATTCTGATGCTTGGCTTAAACCTGAGCATATTAAGTTGTCTAAATTATTGCCTAGTAATCTGAAGAACAGGTGTGCCTAATGAAGTGACCAATGAGCATACAATGAAATATTAAAGAATCTGACTCACGTTCAGATGACAAAATCCAGACACACAAAAGGTGAATGTCAATTTATTTTTGTATAGCAAATAGTAACAAAAGACAGCAGAAAAGATCAGGCGATGCAGTCTTACAATAGATAAGTAGATAACATTCATATTTGGATTATGCACATCAAACTCTCCTTCTCGCACATCCACACACACCGACACGCACACTAACAAGGCATACCACCCATGAGTGATGACACACTACGTAGAACTGGAAAACAACTTGCCGCACATGTTTGGTTCACAGTAAAAATGAGAAACTGATACCAATTTAGAGACGCCTGTGATTGTCAGTGTTGAGTGGTACATAGTTAATCAGCTGTTTGACAGCCAGGTATCTCCCATCCTTGATAACCCCTGCAGAATGACCACAGTTGTTGTGTTATTCTTCCCCTCTGAGGTAAGTTGAGTTACAACAAGATGTTATAACAGAATACTGCTAAGTTGGACCCTCACAACCACAGAAATAAAAAAAAAAGTTGTCTGATTTCTTTTTAACTAAATAAACAAAGAAATAACTTGCAGATAGATCGATCGATAATAAATATGAAAAAGGTAAATTCTTGTACATGTACAAAAATTATACTGCTGCAACAATTGTATTATTTTTCTTACATGAATTCCTTGATCTAATACAAATAATAGCAATAAAAAAATTACAAAGAAAAAAACTGCTAAAGTAGTAAGATTTATGTTTGATATATTCACATATCTGCCTCTAAGTCACGTAAATAAAGAAGTAATATTCTTAAATAGTCTATCACATTCTGTTCTTTTCCTGTAACATAACACTGAATAATTTGAGACAAACGATCTCTGTCTTTATCACAGCTGTATGTAAAAAAACAAAACAAACAAACAAACAAAAAAAACTACATATAATCACGTAAAGTTCACCGTAAGAGCCAACCTCAACATGACTGACGGAGCTGAGTGTATTGCACTTATTGAAGTTGAGGTGCAGGACATGTTACTGTTCTGTTCCTGTGTTACTTTGGCTTTTTGAGTATCATCTCTTAAAAACAGCCTGAATCACGCTACGATACAAAATATTAGACAATACATACACTGTCACTGTAAAATAAAGTGCAGACAAAGTGGCAATGCAATTTTATGTAAAAATCATTACTTTATGGCATCAGAGCGCAACACTCCTTACCTCTGCACAGACGCTATAAGCCGGCGCAGAGCGATGCCACTCAAAATATAGTGTCAAAAATACTACCACGATGTAAGATTATCATGGACAATGATACACATTGTTAAGTTTTCGTCCGTCAACTATCTATTATGTCGATTACCTCAGCAAGACATATGTAGAGAGTGAAAACACATAATGTTATACCACACAGCAACACATCACAGTTTGACTAACACAGACAAACCCCATGATCAAGTCAGGTTTAACGACCAACATTTTCACCTTTTTTTTAAGGATGTACCATGAGATATAACAGTGTTTATACCAGGAATAAGAGCAAGATTTATAGTCTTCTATCAAATATCAAAGAATATTCTCTTCAAGGCTAATAAGCTTTTTTTTTGTACTCCCACAGTCTCACTTGCGCTGTGCACCAAAAATAAAATAACATCAAAAGCTCTTAAAACAATAAAGGTAGGGGACAGAGAACAAGTTTATTTGTGCATGTGGCTGAGGTGCATGTGACAACTCCACAGCGCCCTTTTTAGTAGCTTGTATAGAATGGTTACATTAACTGCCTTGGTTTTGCAAGCACCACAACCAGCTACAACCCTGTTGAAATTAAAACGGAGGAGGGAAGCATCACATTTGACTGGATTAATTATTTTAGCTAGAATGATGATTAATGAGAGGATAATAAATCTGATGGCAGCCTGATCTAATCCATAGCTGAGCCCAGTTCATTACTGTTGAATGTTCCATCGCACATTTTCTTCCACCAGCAAAACATTGTGCTGCCTCATTGCTGATAATTTCCATATTGACCCTGAAATTAGAAAAAATATATGTTTAATTGGATTTATTTATTTATTTATTTATATACTGCTTAAAGTTGTGGTTGAACATTTACATATACTCATCATGGGCATAAATTTAAAGACAATATTTGGTTTTTAGTTATTTTTTGAACTGTTCTTTTTGGTGGAATGACTCTAACATACATCTTCAAGATGTAGACCGATACTTAAAACAATGGGAAATGTCTGGGAAACTCTAAAGTGGAGATCTAAAAAGGAGAATTGTAGATTTAATCAAGTTGGGACGGTCTCTTAGAACCAATTCAAAACAGCTGTAGATTTCAGGATCATTAATTCAAACAATTATAAATAAATATAAATTATTCAGATGTGTCACGACTTTGCCAGGATCTGGAAGAAGACCAAAATGTCACCCTCAGATGAGAGGAAATTATTTAGGATATTCAGAAACAACCCAGGGAATTCCCAAGGTTCAAACATGAAATGAACTGGAATCTGCAAATCTGAAAATCTTTGGACTATGCTTAAAAGGTTCTCTGCTGGGAAACCAGCCAATTTAAATTAACTCCACCAGTTCTGCCAATGAGAGCAGCCAAATACTGAACTTGGATTATGTCAGAAGCTTGTTGATGGCTACTAGAAGTGTCTGGTTGAGGTGTAAATTGCTAAAGAACATTTAACCAAATACTACTGGAGATGTAGGTATATATTTTAGTCTGTATATAACATTTTGAGCCTGTGTGGATTACAGAAAACCCAAAAATTATTTCAAAGATGTGCACCCAATTCTTGGTTTTTAAGTCATTAAAGAAGCATGTACATAAGAACAAGTTATTCATTAAAGATGCATGCTCTCCACCGTGGGAAATGAACAGTTACACCATATTCATGCTGATGATGAATGCATGTAAACATCTGACCACAACTGTCTGCATGGTGCTTTCAGAGTATATGTTTCTATTAGTACTAAAACAGACACACACTACAACATCTTTTTTTACTTCACTGGTCCTACATGAATCTGATTTTCTGTTGCTCTGTGTAATTATATAAGGAAACAGGAAACAGTGTTTTAGATCATGGTCAAATTCAATTACAATCCTTTGAGACAAAGGGGGTCTAGCAAGGTCCTGTGTTATTTTATTACTCTTGTTTCGTGCACAGACTTGTGCCAGTATGTCTATACCTAAATAATACATACATTTTGCTTTAAGTTAAAACATCTCATGTACCTGTTCATAGGAGAACGGCCTCTGCGTCTGCGCTCCAGGGCCTCCCTGGGAAGATCGGTAGGATCCATACTGTTGGCTTTGACTCTGCTGATACTGAGAATATTGAGATGATCCTCCCTGGACTGGACCTGTAGCACAGGAGTTCAATTAGGTGGATGTTTTCAGTTATTTTATGTGCGTGTTTAAATTTGCCTGGATGCACAAAAACGACTGTATGAGTCACTCTCACCATATCCCTGGGGCTGTCCACTGTAGCCTTGTTGAGAAGAGTACTGCTGTTGGCTGAAGGCTTGCTGCTGGCCAGAGCTCTGTTGATACTGGGCCTGCTGTTGACTGTACTGAGAGTTCCCTGGAGGTAGACATATCAGATGCACATTACTATAGTTAAGTATTTATTTAAACAATAAAATATAGAAATGCAATTTAAATTAAGAAATGTTATTACCTCCTTCATAGTAATGTTGTGAGGATTCATCAAATGATCTATCATACCCTTGTTCCCCATAAGAGGACTGTTGATATGAATACTCCCCGTGACCTGCAGAGAACACGATTCAACACATGCAAAAACTCCTCTGCTAAGGCAAAATCCAGTGACAGACGAAAGAGAAGTTATTATTTGCAGGTTGCAGCTGAAACATTCATAATAAATGTCTGTCAACAAATTTTCACACGAACACCATTTTGCCAGCCTTTTCACTTCAACGTATTACACAAAGCATTTTTTTTTTTAAAAAACCACCCCAGATGAAGTTTGAGCTCTCTCTGTGACACGCTGCTATATCGCTCTCTGAAATCTGAAATTTCGGCACACCAAAGGGGACAGTATGGACACAGACACAGTGGCAGAAAATAGACCAATGTCAGAGTTTTCAATTTTTTTTTCATTACTTTTGTCTCCCACAGTGAAAAGTTGGGAGGAAGAGCTTCAGCAATAAATCTGGCTCAGGCCTGTAGGACAGTGCTAAAGGGAAATGGAATGACCTACAATGCGGGTTGTGTGTTTGAAAGCTGTGTGTATGAAGTTTATGGATGTGCACGATTACCATCAGGGTAATACTGCTGGTTTATGGGCTCGCTGGAGCTCTGAGTGTGTCCATACTGCTCTCCGTAGAACTCGTCTTGTCCCATGTACTGCTGTGCAGATCCTGCAAGACAGGTAAGACCATGATTGGTTAAACAACTGGTCAAACCAACTGGCCATGTGTTGGACATGGCTGTGGCCAGGAGAACTAAAAATAGCTTAAAATAAAAATAATTAATATTACAGTAATGATGTTTTATAACTTATGTGTAAATAGAGTACTGTACAAGTCACTGAAAATGATTTTCAATAGATTAAATTGATAATATTAAATAAAAATAATATGAAGGAAGATTTATTTTTTTATCCAAATTTTAGATTTAGTAATTGAAGTGAAACAATTGCACTGCTTGGTTGAATGAAAAATGCATGATATGCAATTTTTGAAGATAAAGTGTGAAGTACAGAAGGTCTGTTATTCTGGAAAATTAGGATTTGTTTGGTGGTGGTGTGCAGAAACTCCAGATTCCACTTCCGTTTTGTTTTTTTTATCTGAACTGGATCTTAGAGAATAAAAAAAATTACAAAATAACAAGTACTCTGAAAACTGCAACAAAAGTCAGCATAGTCTAATCTCCCTTCAATCTACAACAAAGCCAAAAATTCCATACAAAGATGGGCAGAATCACAGAACGCACTCATACCAAAGCAATCTAAAACATACAGTTGTGGTCAGAAGTTTATATTCACTCACCATGGGCAGATGCCATGCAAATTTCAGGGTTTTGATGATTTTTCTGGGGTGGAATGATTGTACAACATACATCTTTAATTCAATAAATTCAGATTCACACAGGTTCAGACAGGTTACAATATATACATACATCCACACTAATATTTGGTTTCAGTTTCATTAAATTAACAACAAGTGCACTAAAGACAACTGATTGCTGTACAATCATTCCAAGAACAGTTCAGAGAAATCATTCAAATCATTTGAAACACCAGATTACCATGACATCCATGTCCATGATGAGTGCATATAAACTTCTCACCACAACTGTACATGTCTTTTGCACTTCCAGATATGACCAATTAGCTATAGATAATCAAAATATCCCTTCCAGCTGCTGCACAACCAAAGGCTGGTGGGAAATCCACACAGCTTAACCATGGACACAATATTCCTGTAACACACATCTATCTGGAAGCACTTCACACTATAATGCAATAGGGTACGGCCTGTTGCACTGGAATTAGTATCACATGCTTCTTCTAAATCTAAGTTACTACATGCCTTCAAAGCCTGCACCCTTTGAAAGACACAAAGGGACAGAGTGGAGCTATTATTAGGCACGCACTGACATTGCAAGTTAGGTGATTTACAGAGATGGGAACTTAAAGTGACACAAGTGATACATCTCCAGGCTACTTCTTAAAGTTACAGGAAGGCAACTAGAGCCTACACAATTCCAGATGTCTAATATCACTCTCGTTTTATAATCTTGGAACATCATACTACCAATACTACCTACTTATCAGGGGCTTTTGCAGCAACTATGGCTTTCATCTCAATCCATCTCAAAACTTAGATACTGGCAACCACCGTCACACTTGGAAGACCTGGAAAACTATTCGCCAGACATTCAGGTGTTCACACACAACCACCCACACAAGTGTACATAAGTACACAAATCAGTCCAAATAAACTCACTGAAACAACAGCCATACCAAAGCAGCATAAAGAAATCTTGCCACCTACCTTGCTGAGAAGAGCGGTAGGATCCCATGGGCCTCTGAGACATCATGCTGTTTCCTTGACTGC
The DNA here is from genome assembly GCF_963969265.1 of Rhamphochromis sp. 'chilingali'. Taxonomy (NCBI): domain Eukaryota; kingdom Metazoa; phylum Chordata; class Actinopteri; order Cichliformes; family Cichlidae; genus Rhamphochromis; species Rhamphochromis sp. 'chilingali'. The sequence continues at coordinate 23,536,805 of NC_137939.1, read as the reverse complement.
CCTGACCCATCATGCCCATAGCCTGCTGTCCCTGATAATGTTGCCCCCCAGCTTGGGCTGAGGAGTAGTGTGGTGTGGCAGACTGCTGGTGCATCATGGAGACTGTGGAGGAGGTGGGATTATTTGGGGGGAGGGGGAGATCTTGTACATTAATATATAGAGATAAACTTCATCTATAATGCTGATAAATCCTGCTTATGCTTCAGAATGCACAGCCTTCTGGAGCATAAGCAGAATTTCCAGATCTGAGCCTGACAGAAATGTGTATAGTTACACAAACAAACAAATGTAGAAGGAGGTCCAAGGCAATCAGGACACAAGAGGAAAGCCAAAAGGGATCCATAGCATACAGCAGTCAAGGGTCTTTTAAAAAAATATCTTTAAAGAAATGCTTTCAAGATGCTGCTTTAAGTGTAAACAAAGCCAGCGAAGTCAGCGCATTAACAGAAGTACGATAAATACACACGGACATCCAGGGAAAGGAGGGGTGCATCTCAAAAAGTAGGAGAAGTTAAACCTGAAGCAAAGGGAAGAAGGAGGGAGGCAGGACACCTCACTGATGAACTGAATGTGTTTCGTATTTGTCTGTTACACAGGAGGAAAGTTTAAGATATGCATGCAAGCATGTTTTTTATGCAAGCTCAAAAGGGGCACAGCTACCATGTACAGTATTTCACCCTGAAAACTTGAAAAGATTATTTTCATCATTCCCATCCTCTAAATGCCAAATCTTGTATAATACACATAAACAAGTAAAAAACAAGTACGGCATCTTGCATCTCGAGAGATGGTAACTCCTGACTATCAGATCATGATGGTTTAGAGACCAATTCCTGATGACTGGGCTTTACGATACCTGGCTCACCTTGGTTGGAATGCATGTTGAGGTTGCTGCGGGAGGAGGAAGAAGAGGATGAGGATGTGGAGGAAGAAGAGGAGGAAGAGCCATAACCAGGCCCAGGGCCCTGGATCATGCTGCCCTGGGAGGAGGGCGCAGCGTGGCTGTACCCAGGGGCCGAGCTGCCATAGCTGCTTGCTGGCAGGCTGAGGGAGGTGGAGGGAATAGCCGACTGCACCTGACCAGACTGCTGCTGCATGGGGGCATGGTTGGGCCCTGACAACACACACGCACAGTCAGAGCAGCCACCACACATTCCCCTGTGGTGCCATGCCATGTTAACCACGGCCCCACATTCAGTTCATCTTCACAGGAGACGTGCATGGTTGAACAAAGGTAGAGTAACGCACGTTAAGGATGTGTGTATATTTTTTTCACAAGAAGAGGGAATATAGTAACATAACTGTGAAACAATCTGACTCATTGGCTGAACTTAAAACCACAGATACTTAAAGGCAATGAAGCAATATAGAAGTGCGGGCACTGTGGCAGACAAGACATGGTACTGTGTCTGCAGACAAACATGCAACTAAGTCAGAATCAGACGAGCAAGCAAGACACTGGACAGACAACAAAATCGGGAGGCATCTTTGGGCTGAAATAAGTGATTCAGGGCTTATCTGTAAAACACAGGTATGCAATTAACTCTCACCATTACTCATTTGGCTCTGCATCATTGATGTCGGGGGCAGTGCTGGTCCCATGTTGTCATTGAGGTTACTTTGAGCATGTCCCCCACTCTGGCCCATCCCTCCAGGACCCAAAGACATACTGGAAGTCGGAGGCTAAAGGTGTAGAGACGTAATATTTAAGTAGTGGCAGTCATAAATGATATGCAGTTCATTTTTTTCACACTGTATTTATATGCATCTATTTTCTGTTTTCGATTAATGTTCTATTTTCTCAGTGGACACAGTGTATACTTATATTTCATAGTTGCCATTACTGGAGTCACAAATCACACTTACCGCAGGTAGTAATGACTGCATGTTCTGATTTGAATCAGCTATTGTGGCCAAGTAAACAAGATTTCTGTGCAGGATCTGCTGATACCTGGAGGAAGAAGAAGAAGAAAACCAGTCTTAATTGTGCTTTGATATTTAGCAGGTATTGGTCAGGGAGGAAAGACGAAACCACTTACTGTGTGCATTCAGCCGTCTTGCCTTTGCTTTGGTAATCCATTATGCACTGTATTAAATGATGATTTTCATCCAGCATCTTTGGAAAATAATAAAACAACTTCATTCCACTGTATCTGAAGTCCTATAAGTGTATAGTAAATTATTAACTAACAAATACTCTATTAAAACAGTGCTGTGCTTGATTCTCAGAACTTTATCCAGCCCTTGAGTGTTTTTTTCTGGGTCATCTTTTTCATTTTCTTTTTATATAACAGAGCCAAAAGAAGAACTCATTTTTCACTGTCTTTATTTAGGACGCCGGTTGAAAGTCTGGCTTTCAAGGATAGGGTTTACGTTTTACTTTCGCGCTAAACGGTTCAATCAAGGATAAAAGCGGTGCCCTGGGACATATACTGTAACACCTGCCTTCAATTTCAATCTATAGCCTACTTAATTAAACACCAGGGCAGAGCTGCTGCTTTGAGAATTCTTGTTAACCATCTTGCGAGGAAATAAAACTGATTTCCAATTTCTCACACAAAAATATTCCCATTCGTCTCAAAATATCTGCGAGGATGACAGACAGCATCACCAAGAAAGCAGAGATCCAGCCGGCGTTAAGCCGAGCGCTCGTCTACATCACCGCGATGGCTTTGTTTGGTTCGCACCTTCAATTGACTGTAACGTTCCAATACCAGTTGCCATTTCTTTGATATTCACCACTGGCTACTTTCTCTGCACTGGAGGGGGATCACATACTCCCATGCTAGAATATCTAAATAGAAATGTCGCGACGTTTTAGGATTTTTTTTACCTTTTGAATGGTTTGCTGTGTCACCTCCCCTTTACTTCTGGGGCGCGCCGATGAAAACGCCACCGACATTTTGTCATATGGGAAATAAAAGAGCCGCTTTTATTCTAATATTTATTATCTCGAGCGCAGCCTTCTATTTGGTTACATAGTTTCTCCATTACCAGGAATAGGGGTACTGACCAAACCAGAGCCATGTCGCGAAAGATGGAAAATTAGAAAACACTTGACTTATCTGAATGGCATTAAACAGGATTTCCCTTAAGCTATTATTTATTATCTGCGTGCAAATAATTACATGCATATAAAGGGATATGATGGTAAGGGACAAATCCCTCTCCCTCAGATTTTGGTATAGTCCAGGCAGTGAGTAGCCTACCACTTTCCCCTCACTGTAGACGGGGTATCGTTTGATTCAAGAAAGCAGTCTGCTTGGAGCACACGCTGCTCAGTGCGCAAAACCTTTAAGGATCAGCTGTAGCCAAAGTTGCTTTCAGCATTTCAGGAAATGTGAGAATCCCACCGTTCACTGTGGAGTGTTTACTTTTTAACAACAGCACTTGCCCCTCACGTGCTGAATCAGGGAACGTGTAATCTTATAATTCAGTGTGACATTTACGCTTTTTAAATTTTTTTATTGCCAGTTTATATAATCGAATCTTGAATATATTGCAAACGTTATTTAAAGGAGTGATCCTTCTTAAAAGGACAAAGAAACAGCCATAGAACACAGATACTATCCCAGATTATTTATAATTAGGATTGTACAACTAAGAATTTTTAAATGCTTACTTGTGCAACAAAATGTCTTTTAGTCTCATAACAGGTGTATCAGCACATCCATTTTATTTACATTCAACTCATTCCCTTGATTATACCAAATTAAGTCTTAAGTCTGAAAGCTCCTTTTGTTCATTATATTAATACTATGCAACACTGAATGGACAAATCTGATTAATACTCCCAAAAGGCAAAAGCAAGAATTTACAAATGTGCAAGTAGCAAACAAAAGTAGAAACTGAAGCATTCATGGTTTCCCCCTTTTAAACAAAAAAAAAAAAAAAAAAAAAAAAAAAAGTTGGAGTAAATTTTACCCACATAAAAACAAGGTCAAATGTCAAAGAAATAATGTTAAACTTTTTAATGACAGACGTTTTGACTGGTTACAGCACAGCTGTAATAATGATGGCTTAGTTCCATCACGTATCCCAGTAAACAGACTGTAAACAAACATGCACAGCATAGCACCTCTTCCAAATGCAATACAGCCTTCATTATTGCCCTTGTGATTTCTTCACTGTACTAAATATCAAAAGGTCTGTCAAGAAAAGGGGGGCAAGATTCTTACAGAGGATCCAGTACCTTCCAGAAATAGGGTACGAAATCAGTCAAGGTGGCTTTACTGCCTTTGTATGAAACTGATCTGTACAGCTGCCCAGTTGCATTTCTTTGAGTTAGACTCGAGCAGCACCTCGTCCTCTTCTGGTATATCCACCTCTGAATCCTTGGCCCCTCAGGAAACGCCCAGGGACACCAAAAGTCTCCAGATTGCGCTTTCGCTCCTCTGCCCACGTCAGTCTGAAACCATTGATGTACATAAATAGCCATGAGCACATATCTGTACAAAGACCAACTTTTATATAAGACAAAGAGAGTCAGTTGATTACCTGAGCCCATTATCAGATGAGATGTTGTCAAAGAAAGACTTTGCTTTGTCATAGTAGCACTTTGGACCAAAACGAGCCTCCCCTGAACTCAGCTGCAACCCCTCCGTTTCCCTTCCCTCAGAATTCCCATCTGAAAACAGAAAAAAAAAAGTACTGACAGTGGAAGGACAGACCAATTCCCTGGTTTTCAGCTATTGCATTTATTTAAAAAAAAAAAAAAAAAAAAAAAAAAAAACCCCACACAAACAACCACTAAAGAAATTATATCTATCTATCTATCTATAGGCCAGAGAGAAACATGGCATTAGAAGGCTTATTTTACCTGAATGCAAATTTACTTCTATTCAAACATTCATTTTTGTCACCACACCTTTAACTCATTCAAACAGAGTTACATGAGAGCACAACTTCCATGAAGATGCCACAACATTAATAATGCATACCTTTAAATTGACAGCATTCCTTCAAAGAGAATTAACTGACAAAGCAGGTGATTTAAAAAAAAAAAAAAAAAAAAAAAAAAAAAAAGAAGAAAAAAAGTGGTGCATTGTTGGCAACTCCAGCTGATAACCAACCTTTTAGAGTCAGCCTCTCCTGGAACTTCTCCTCAAGCGCCTCCTTAATGAATTGTGCGTTTGAGGAATCAAAATCAAAGTCTGTGTCAAATTTAAGGGTGGGAGATGGAGCATTAGCCACCATCAGCTGGCCTCTTCTGCGGTTCCTGCGCCGTCGAGGTCCTAAGATTATTATTTATTTTTTATTAAGTGCACCTCAAGTTTGTTTTGTATACAAGGATGTCCTTTCTGATTTTCAAGTCTACTGGAAACGTGCATGTTTAATACCTTGTCTTTTTCTAGCAGGTGGCCTGGTTTCAGCATTTTGCTGCTGACTGTCTTGAGAAGTGGATCCACTTGGGTCTGATTGCACTGCAAAGACACCCACAACAGCTACACTTAGTTTTAAGTGCATGTAGCTGCCTAGAAAAATACCCCATTATTTTCCCCAAAACATACATACTCCTCCACAGTTAATCAACCTGTTTCACTTGGGAAACATCACAGTACTTTAACAGCATTTCCTTCTCATTGCTGCAACATTGTTTACTCACTGGTGGCTTCAGTGACCCTTGTGGTTTGAATATTTGTTCCTCTCGTCCCCTTGGGCTGCCTCCTATTCCGCTGCTGCTGCTGCTGTCCTTGTTCTTCTTGTTGCTCCTGCTGCTGGGATCCACTCGCACCTCTTCTCTGCCTAAATGTCTTTACACTGACAGTTTGAACAGCCTTTTCCACCATGGGACCTCTTTGAGCAAGTAAGCCTTGAAGTAAAGGCCCTGGGTAAAGGATATGAAGTGTGTAGTATAGAAAGAACCCATTTAAATTTAATTTTTTTAGTCAATTAACTTGTTAGAAACTTGCTGTCATTGATTTACCAAGGCCGAGAGCTGCAACATACTGCTGATTAAGCAGAGAGCTAGCAGCAACCTGGTTGTAGGCAGGCATCCTTAAAGGGCTGAGTGATCCAACGGTAGATTGGATGCTTGAAGCGCCTGAACTGGAGGTCTGGATGAACCAAATATGTTAATGTTTAAACACACATATACATACTTAGTCTGTTTTTAGAAGAAGGAGGGTGTAACCAAGCAGTTTTTGTACACCTGTATTATTGCAGGATCCTGAGGCAGGCCATGGTGATACCTTGGAGGGTCACCCAGTGTAATATCCTTAATATCACTTCCCCGGAAAGTAATGTACTCATAGACATCATCTTTGGGTGACGTTGGCCTATCTGTTGGCCGTCCCTCAGTTCCAAAACACTTGACTAGTGAAAAGAAAAACAATGGATAAAGTTAGGAAAGTTCCACCCATATTTCACTTGCCCAGTTTCTTTCCAATTCAGTTAAAAGGACTAGATGTTAAAGTCCCTGATAATGCATTGCTTTAGATGGAGAGACTCTTGAGGGATGGCTGTTATGAGGAAAGGCAGCCCAGAAACTTTGCCAGCAGCTAAGATTAAATGACAATAACTAGAAATGGAGAAAAATTTTAAAAAGCAAGTTTTTGAAACGCTGACAGATTTTCAAGAACACTGATAGCTAAGCTGAGGTGGTTCGGGCATCTGACAAGGATGCCCCCTGGGCGCCTCCTGGGTGAGGTGTTCCAGGCATGTCCCACCGGGAGGAGGCCCCGGGGCAGACCCAGGACACGCTGGAGAGATTATATCTCTCGGCTGGCCTGGGAACGCCTTGGTATTCCCCCGGACAAGCTGGAGGAGGTGGCTGGGGAGAGGGAGGTCTGGGCCTCTTTGCTTAGGCTGCTGCCCCCGCGACCCGGCCCCGGACAAAGCGGATGAAGATGGATGGATGGATGGATGATAGCTAAATAACTCACCTTCTGCCAGAACTACTGTGCTGTTCGCTGCATCAATAGTATACAAAATCCCTTCATAACGATTTTGGGCTTTTGAGAGGAGTGATACTTTACAGCCAATGTATGGCTTCGAAGCCATGGCTCGAGAATATCCGGGGCCGTTGCTATAAACTTCTATAAAGACTCATCACATGGCACATTTCGAGTCCTAGTAAAACCGGAAACAATTTATAGGCGTACACAGCTGACCTGATTGAAGCACCTGGCAATCATTGATGGCAATAAAATGAATGCCAATCACCACGGCTTGATTTAACTCACTTGTGACCCATTCGTTTGAATTTTTTCGTAATCTATGATTTGTTACGAATTCGATCAATAATTATGATTGTGCTTATGGTACATATTTTTTTCATAAAAACATTTTTTAGATAATTTTTATAAGTTGCAACAAAAGTCACAGTCACGGCGTTAAAAGGCTGAGTCCTGTGATGCATAAACAACCGTGCAAACTGGCTGCCTAAGTGCTGATCTGCACTCTCAAAAGTTTACTATCCAGGTAGTTTCACATCACTGTCTGTGAGCACTAGGCGGTTACTGCGGGTGTCCTGGAAAAATAGCATCAACGCAGCCATTTTGGATTGTTCAGAGAGTAAAATAGTGTAATGCAAGCATCTTTGAAATCATGTGATAGTGCATGAGAACTATCTGACAGTTTCTTCGATGTGCTAATGCTCCACAAGGCACAGCTCTGTGAGCGATGTCGCTTATTTCCAACGAAATAGTCCGACTGCGGTGGCACTTTGCACTGCAGCTCGCAACCATTTGTTCCAGGTTTTATTTTTATCCAACAGCCAATCATGAGGCGAGTTAAGGTCGCGTCACGGAGGATGCATCCAATCGGCGCATGCGTCTCACGAACGAGCGTAGCTGGGAAAAGATGGCGGCGGGCTCCGATTTGCTGGGTGATGTTTTCTTGAGCACAGAGGTGGACGAAAAAGTAGTTAGTGACCTAGATGGATCCCTGGAGTCTGAACTAACAGAAACAAGGCGCGATAACACAACCGCTAGGGCCCCGTCTGCAGAAAATCATGGCGGAAACTCAGCTCTAGGTAGTAGTTTAAATGTTCAGGGTAGCAAAATGGGACTTTCACAACAAGAGCTTGCTAAAGCAGGTAAGATAGCTGCGCACTCCGGTTAGCTAACATTAGCTAATTTTGGTCACGTTACTCAGCTGGTTATAGCTTATTTGGCTTCACTTGTCTGTGTCCCGAAACTAAAGCGAATCGGAGAGTTGCTCGACACTCCCCTTGTTTTCATGTGTTTCCGCTGCTGCAGGGACAGGAGCGCAAGGAGGTGTCAGTAACAGTACGGGGTCCCTGGGTTCAAGCATGGATGGGGCAGCAGGGATCACATCGACGGCAGGACCGAGTGTGACAGCCACTCAGAGTCAGTCCAAGTCGGACGCAGCCAGTGGAGTTGTTATGGTTACACTAGATGCAACAGCTGGCGCTGGCAGACCTGGAGCGACCGATGCGCAAACTCTGAATGGAGGTGCCGTGGTGATGAACTGTCAAATAACCGCAGGCGGACCCGCTGACAGCAACAACTCGCAGCCCGGTGCTGTCACACTCCTCAACAACGGACCTGTGAGCAAACCAAGCGCAGCAGGTCTGCCTGGAACACCTAGTACTATTATCCGAGCTACTTTGAACGCGCAAAATGTTGTGACTTCGTCTGTTATCTCGTCCCAGCCTTCTGTGAAAACTGTTCCCACAATCACGCTGGTGAGGCCACCTATGCAAACCTTCATGAACCCTTCACCAAGTACAGGCAGTCCAACCACAGTTTTAACGTCACCGTCTGTCAGTGTTACCAGCACAACTGGCTCTCCTGCTAGCAAAACTGACTGCCCAAAAGTTATCTTGCCTACTGGTGCCCACGTCGTGGCTTCAGTTGTTGCTACAGGGACGACAGCGACAGTGAGGAGTCCGACTGTTTTGCAGGGCTTGAGGACTTCAGTACCTTCAACAGTTGCTGCAACTCCCGGTGGAATACGAACTATTGTTCCACAGGTGTTAGCTCCTCGACTCGCTCAGCCTCAACAAAACGCCCCAAATATCCAAAACATTCAGCTGCCTCCAGGTAATTGAGTTGTAAAGTCTGAGAGCATGTGGAAGATTAATATTATTATTATTATTATTATTATTATTATTATTATTATTATTATTATTATTAACTTTAACGGTTTCCCGAGATGCCTTTGCAGGCAATAGATGATTTGAAACACATTGTAGTAGCTTAGTAGCAACTTTAGAGGTGGCCAGGGTTCTGTAGCAGATTAAAAGCAGGACTCAGTGGAACTCAGCCAACACATTCTTCATATAGTTTATCAATGTAGCTGTCCATTCCAGTCTATTGATTCTTTTTAGTTTGTCTTGTCTGAGACGATTACATCCTATTATAATAGCACCAGCTGGATAAAATATACAGGATATCTCTCAAGCATTATGTGTGTTTGGATGCATGTGTTAAAATGTATTGATGCATGCTCAATAATGCATGTAAGGAAGTCCCAGAAAGTTGATTCCCTCTATCTGGATGCACTGTTTTCAGTGGGAGAAATATTTCATCACTTATCCAAGTGACTGACTGATAAAGTCACTTGAATGCATAATGAAACATTTCTCCGACTGATAATGCCACGTTCAAATGAACTGAATCAACTTTCTGGGATGCATGTGTTGAGTATGCAAAGTCTTCAGGTTAGCATTTTTGTCTCAGTTGTGAACTGTTATTTCAGGGTTTTGTAAAAGTGCAGTGATTCTATTTTATGCTCAGTATAGCATAAAATAAAGAATTATTATATTAGAAAATGAATCCAGATCAAATACAGATACTAAATCAAATACAAATACTAAAACAAACAACATCATTTTTGACAAATGCATCTATTTGCAATTTAGAATGGAAAATCCCCTTTGTGGCCTCCCTGTAGGATATAGTTCTTTGTTGTAGGCCACTGTATTAATGGCAGATTTCTTCCATGGCAGATTTAATTGCCCCTTGGGGATAAATAAAGTCTTCTGATTCTGATTCCAAGGTATTCCCACTTTGTAGCCTTGATGAAACAGCTCTGGCCATTTATTTGGCCAGTCTTAGAATGTCTGTGTTATTATTATGTAGTAGAGTCATGTTGTCACCTCTTTAACAGACACTGTTGACATAAGGGTGTGGTGCATAGTATTACACTGCCATACAATAAAAATAAATTGGTGGCAAGAAGACATGTTATTTTGAGCAGAAACAAGAATGTTTTTAGCTTTTTGCATGGTGGATTGTGACTTGAACTTTTTTTTTTTTATTTATGCTGCCATATAGACCCTGACTGATAATGTTTTTTTCTGGTAATATCAATTTTTTATAAATATAAAATTCCAATAATAATAAATATGGGTATACTGGCATACGTATTTAAGCATTTAAGAGTTATGTTGAGACAGGAAAATGGTGGGGTAATTGTTTATTAACTTTACTATTAGTTCTATTTACTTTGAAGACGCTGCTCATCCCTGCATCACTGCTCTGCTCTTTTGCAGACAGAGTTTTGTAAAGACTGAAATGGGGCTGTTCTTCTGTATAAACTATTCCTTTATTGCCCCAAGTCTCTCTCTCCTGCATTATACTCCTAACAAAATAAATGTTTTAATATTGTCACATATATCAGTCAGACTCTGCTAACATGCTTGTGGCTCATTTTGGTTTGACAAGTTGCTGAGTGGCTTAGGACTAAATAGGGCTCACTATTGATGCATACATGCGTGCATACATCCTTTTTTTTTTGGTGACTCATTGGGACAGGAAGATAATGACCTTTTAATATTTTAACTCCTTGGATATTTGGCACGTACAGGAATGGTCTTGGTTCGCAGTGAGAGTGGGCAACTGCTGATGATTCCCCAGCAGGCTTTGGCTCAAATGCAAGCTCAGTCGCAGTCACAAAGCGCCATGACTCCACGACCTCCAGCTCCCACAAGCACTCCACCTGTCCAGATCACATCCCTACAGGTACAGATCTGCTAGATACAGTCAAACGCAGAAAATATGACTCAGATACCTGTACAGTTCTGTAAACCTTCTGTAACAGTTGGTTCTCAGACTTTTTCTCAGAACCCAAAAAAGGTAATTCCTCCCAATTCACATTTGATTTATTAGTCTTTAACAGTAAAAGAGTACAAGTGACTTTTTACTGAAATAAAGTTCAGTCTGGCAAAACCAGTAAACTTGTTTATATTCCCAACATCAGTTATATTAATTCAAATTAGTTGTCTTTTATTGATTTTTTTTTTCTTCTCTGGTCATCCACATCCCATCTACAGTGACTCATAGACATATTCAATGCTGTCTATACCAGTAACATTAACATATCATTTTTAAAGCTACATATACATAAATATGTTCCTTTTTATCTGGTTTTCACAGTGATAACTTATGCTAAACACATAACCTGGTTGGAAGCAGGTCGTGCTCAGGGTTTTTAATTTAAAGTCACCTGTAAATTGTCACATTTTCACTGAATTTTCACTAAAGTGATTTTCAGTCCCCTTATCAGGCTTTGGGACAGTACCATTTAATGTTTAAATGTGTCCAGTTGAAAGTTTCAGAGCTCTAACATGCAGCCGTCATTTTAGAACTAAGCAGGACTGAGAGTGCACTCGGCATTAAAATGATTAACTCAAATAGAAATGTTTATTTTACACCTCAGTGCGCTAAATCCCGAGATTAATAATTTTCTGCTGTATTAATTTCCTATCTTACTTGTAACGGGGTTGCATTTTCCTTTCTTTTATATTGCATGTTAAATTTTTATGCTCTTTATAGATTTTTATCACCGTTTTATCGTCATCTGATCGAAGTAGGCGGCACTCGTGATGCGTAAAATGCCCCCTTTTTTTGTTAGCGTCCACAGAGCCTGAGGCAGAAAGCCTGCGTTAACACTGGAAGTAGATAACCACTGAAGTGATACCCATTCACTTCTAGCAGGGGTTTTAGTTTTTGACATGCCAGGTAATGCAAAGAAAGCTGTGCTGAACTTCTTTCACATTACACCTCTCTTGTAACTTCAAAGTAAGGATAAACTTAATCACTATTTTACTTTCTGTTTATAATTGAGTTTTGGTTACTGCTTCAACATAAATACTGTGCCTCTGCTTGGTAAACATTTACAAAACAAGTATTTCTGATTTAATTTTCGTTCCACAGAGTAACTGTTGCATCCAACTTAAAAACATATACTATATACTACTACTACTACTAATATGTAACTTTTTGAATATTTTCTGATTTTTGTTATTTATTAATTTATTTTTTATTAAGCAATATAGCATGTGTCCGAAAAACCCCTGCTGCTCCACTGTCTGCCAAAAGCGTAACATCTTCTTTTATATGTCCTGCAGGCACCAGGTGCACCACTGCTGGCTCGTCCTGTTACTCCCACCACCATTATTAAACAGTGTTCCACAGTTCAGACCACTGTGACAGCTACCACCGCACTACAGAGGCCTCCTGTTCTGCAGGTAAACTCTTACTATATTTAAATCAAATGATTCATTTCCATAACACCAAGTGTAACCCATAGGCTCAGTTTGCATTTTCCCCCTATGCTTTTGCGGATTACCTGGGGAAGCTCTGTTTTTTCACACTATCCCTAATGGGTTAAGTCAAACATCCTGGCCTGGTTTGAACCCAGGCATTGCATACTCTTGTCCAGAGCGAAGCTGTGTAAAACATTATTAAAATAGGAATAGAATCACCTGTAAATCAAATGATCAAATTTCAAAAAGTTTTTTTTTTTTAGAAAAATTTATAGATCTGAGACCCTACAATAGACTAAAACCAAGGGAAAAAGTATCTTAAAAAGTTGTCTTAAATTGCCCCTGTAGATGCACTTATGAACTGTAGTTTTTAAAGCTTTTCCAATCTCATGCTCATGTGATTTTTCACTACAGAATCATCTCTGTTTTTAATGTAGGTCTGCCTAACAGCCCAAACATAACATCTATTCAGTGCTGGATTTTGGCCTCATTCCTTGTGTGCAGAGATTTTTCCAAATTCTCTGAACCTTGAATGGTTTCATGTAATTTTGGTCGTAAACTCCTGTGTAGTTTTTGAATCATTCCCAATTTGTTTTTAACATTTCCTACATATAGCCATACCCAGGCATCTTTTCAATCATCTTTAACATTAAGAATAATTTAAAGGGTTTTTTTTGTTTTTTTTTAGGAAAAAACAAACAAATCTTATTATCATTGTTTCTCATACCCCCTTGTGACCTGGATTAAAACCACTACTCTCTCATCTTCCACATCTGGACAAGTGGTCCTCACTATGATCTCGGTCACATCCTGTTTCCATTAATCTCACACAGTTGACCCAAATTAGTCTAACTCATGCTGCTACTTACATGACATTTGCTTCAGTTAGAATTGTCAGCGGTGTGTCTGAAGTGTCTGCAGAGTGTTGTTGTTATTTGAAATGAATTACACTTCATAATTTTTCTATTTGTCAGGGAATGTGTGCCTGTTACTGTACACCTGCTGAGAACAGCTGTGCAGAAGGTTCTTGGTATATGAGAATATTAAAGTAAGACTCTTATTACTGTTGCTCAAGTAAAAGCTGAATGTATCCTCCATGAACTCGTTAGGACTGATTTCCTACTGTGAGATGGTTTTTAAAAAAACAAGCACAGAATCTGTTTCATAGATTATATGGTCAATTTTTCTGCCAAACGGTCTAACTGTGGCGTGAAAGGATGGGATTTTGCAACAAGGTCAACACAGTTGTTTTCAGTTCCTCTCTGGCTGGCTTGTTTGCTCACTTTTAAAAACATTGCTGCTTCTATTCATCTTTTATGTCCTTATTGCCATGGAAATTCCTTAAATATATTTTTGCTAAACCTTGTTAGTTTTTTTTTCCAGATCATGCTTTTAAAGTAAGCTCTAAAGCGTTTGTGTATATAAAAAGTAAAATTCATAGAACACCAGTGTTATGTGAAAAAAAGGAAATGCACTGTTCAACAGGCCTGCTCGTGTTAAAGCTGTTTCTGACCTCATCATTTTTCTTGGGTCTAATTTCAAGTGCATATTCACTGACACATACAGAACACCATCATGCTGGGAGGAGTTGCTACCACCGCAGGACAGCCGCTAGGAACCGCCACCACAGTGCAGCCCGGATCCGCCTCCACAGCAGTAGCACAGAGGGTGGGGCCCGTTGGAGCTACTGCAACCCCTGTCACTCCAACACCTGTCACAGCTGTAAGAGAGAATTGCTAACCATGATTGATGAACAGCAAAAAAATACCTTTTTCCCTACACCCTATTTAATGGTTTTTTTTTCATGTATTATGTAAATATTTGAGAGAAAATATTTGTGTGTGCTTGCAGGAGACGCTGGAGAATGTGAAAAAATGTAGAAATTTTCTGTCGACACTGATCAAGCTGGCATCCAGCGGGAAACAGTCGTCTGAGACCACAGCTAATGTTAAGGAGCTCGTCAAGAACCTACTGGTACTTCTCTCTCCCTCTTACCTTCTCTGGGTTGACACTTAATCTTTCTCCTGGTGAAATTCCTTCAAAGTTTATTTATGTATGATGTATTCTCATCCATCATGTTTTTTTTTTCTTTTTTCCTTGTAACAGGAAGCAAAGATAGAGCCAGAAGATTTTACCAGTAGGTTATACCAGGAGCTCAACTCATCACCGCAGCCATACCTTGTACCTTTTCTCAAGGTGAGATTAGTGACACACCTGCAGACAAAACCAAAGTTATTACATTGTTCTGTAACTTTGGGACTTACAGTTGAGCACTGTATTACTCACAAACTTAAAAGCCATCAAGACTCTTGTCTTTGATTAGAGAATTTTCTCACATTATTGCACATCTTGTCCATTGGGTATGTTTAGGATCTGCCCACAGATTTTCAATAATGGTTCTGAGGCATGCTTAGGATCACTGCAGCATTTTTGCTTAAATTGATTAATATTTCATGGAAACCTTATTTCTAGCCTCAAAGCAGAATATTTTCCCCCTTAACAGTTTACTCAGTGTTGTCAATTGTTATCATGTGATTTTGGGCTGAAAGCTGATAATGTAGATGCTCCACAATATAAAGGTAAGCTCCTTTGTGGTCACATGGGACTTTAATTTGCATTCCTGCCAAACAAATGCAACTTTATCTGAAGGTTGTGTTGGTCTTCACCTTGACCAATTTTTTAACAGCATTTTGGAAAGTAAAATTTGCAAGCCATCTTTTACCTGTTTTGTAGGCAGCAGTTAACGCTAATCCTAAAATTCACTGTATCAAAAAGAAGCCAGTGGTTGGTGACTTCTACTGCTAGGTGTGCATTCGCACACATGTACCCACTCCATGACAGAGATTAGAGTGCAGGTGAGCGGAGGATTTGCAGCCTTAATCAGGACCAGGCCAAAAGCTATAGCAATTTGTCACACATGGACTTAAATGCTACTGAAAAACTAGAGGAAATATCTGCTCTGCTGGCTGACATGGTGATGTAGTAGCCAGACAGGTAGCTTTAAAAATCTAGAAAGGATGGGGCAAATTTATTCTCTCTGCATTTCTCTTTCATAATCAAATCAATAAAGCTATTTCATAATATTTAAAAATCTGTAAAGCATGTTGTTTCATATAGCTTCTGCAATAGTTTCTTGTTGAAAAGTCAAAGAACAGAAATGAAAAAGAAAAAAACTTTTCTGAACTCCACTTACATAATGAACTTCACTTACATCATAAACTAAATTCTATGCACTGCAGTTTCTTTAGAGTACTATGTGATGTGTAGAAATGATAGAAATGTAATCATTTATCACTAAGAGCTGCTTCTGTTAGATTTCTTTCTATTATATTCTTTACTTATCCAGGTAAAAGCCTCTCTTTTTAAAGAGTACTCTGGCCAAGACCCCAGCACAATAACCACAACTAACTGACTCATTCACATTATGAACTGAATACATACACACTTCATTCATTCTGACTGTAGAGAAGTCTTCCAGCGCTGCGCCAGATGACCCCAGATTCAGAGGCCTTCATCCAACAAAGCCTGCTGCCTCAGCCTGCAGCCGCAGCCTCCACAGCACTCACTGCTGTGGTGCTGCGACCTCCTCTCTCCACCACCATCACTACAACCACCAGCCCTGCCACAACCAAAACCACAGTTATCAGCCTTACACAGACGCCTCACAGTAAACCGGGACTGGTAATGTTTTTTTTTTTTTTTTGCTATTACCTGTATCGGAATATATTGATGAACATGTATGAACAAGTGGATGCTTCTGAATATATGCCTGTCTCTACTTCTTTCATTTGTGTGCTTTCTTTTAGGTTTCTCATTCTTAGTCTTTTTCTGAATGTGCACAGATAGTACCCCAGCAACAGGGGACCATTGTGAGGCCACCGGTGACGCTGGCTCAGTCTGCCGTGGTAACACTGAGAGGACAAACTCACAGTCGCATCATCGTGGGCCAGCCACAGGTTATCAAACAGCTACAAACAAGTGGGTCATATTAATATTTGTTTAATGCTTAACTGATATTTATTACTGATCAATGTACAGTTAGTTTCAATGTTCAGTCTCAGTGTTGTATTTCATTACTTTAGTACCTCATACAGTTTCAAATGGATATCCATGAAAACATCCCCATGGTCCACTAATGCAATAGCATCACTAAAATCCACTAAATTGCAGCTGTTACGCTTGAGTTTAGCTTCTGTCTTTAATGCATTTAACACGTCTATGGAAGTGCTACCACCTTGTGGCTACTGTTTGTAATTGCAAGACACAAAGTCCAAGAATACAAGAGTCAAGTGTATATTCAAATTCTACTGCGTGCTCTAATAGTTTTAGGTGCAGCTGCCTTTCATTAGTCTAAATTCACTACAGAAAACTTGTTTTTGCTCCTGTTTATGATTTTTAGTACCAGCAGTGAAGCAGACATTGGCTCCAGCACCCAAAGGAATACAAGCTTTCAGTCAGCCTTCCTTCGGTGCAGCTCAGAAGAACAAGCTGAAGGAAGGAGGAGGCACTTTCAGGTACGAGAGACCAAAAAAAAAAAAAGAAATCCAACTCACTGTTAAATACCAGTATCTGTATATGCGTTCACAGAGAATTAAGTATCCATAGAAACTTACGTGATGTCATAACTTTTTATGTGCCAACCGTAAGATAAATTAATGCAGTTTATTGCTGTTGTTACTTTTATCTTAAAGTTTACCTGTCATACTGACTTCCAGCACCATATTTTCAGTCTTGGCCTCTACTAGAGTAGCTTTTCACAATTCAGAACAGAAATTATTTACTTTATTATCCTTTGTGCAGCTCCTTAGTTCATTAACTGTGTTAAACAAGTGCTTCCAATTGGTTGCCTCATGAATAGAAGGTTATAATAACAGGTGATTGGGACCACAGCCAGAGCTGTACACCTGTGATACCCATATTAAGGATAACACCTCTCTTTGTCATCATACAGTGCCAAGTACTCTGTGTGTGTTGTGTTGGTTTTTTTTAATGTTGTATTTATTCTGTATAAATGTGCTTAAGACACAAAAAGTAAGAAAACTGTTTTTGTCTCTTCTCCAGGGACGATGACGATATCAACGATGTGGCCTCAATGGCAGGAGTCAACTTGTCAGAAGAGAGTGCCCGTATCTTAGCAACCAACTCCGAGCTTGTTGGCATGGTGACTCGTTCCTGTAAGGACGAGACCTTCCTTTCCACCTCTTTACTCACCCGGATAGTTCTGGACATTGGTGAGAGACGTACACTGTCGAGAAAATGCACAGCATGTTCCTCACTATGCTGACACCGTCTAAAGCTTTATCCATACTCACTCCTGTTGCGACAGGTAAGAAGTTCAGTGTCAGTGAGTTGGGCACAGATGTGATCAACTACATTTCCCATGCCACACAGCAGCGCCTGCAAGACATACTGGAAAAGGTGTCGCATGTTGCACAGCAGAAGAACTTGACTTTTAAGGTGATAATTGATTGCAATTGTAGAGTAGGGGAGACCCACTCACTACTGTGTTTTAAGATCTCTTGTTTCATTTTCCTGTCTGTCCTCGCTTTTCATGCCAACTCCAGGAAGATGAACAGTATGAGCAGGGGAGCGATGTGCGAACCCAGCTCAAATTCTTTGAGCAGCTGGATCAAATGGAGAAGCAAAGGAAGGAAGAGCAGGAGAGAGAGATCCTCTTGAAAGCTGCCAAGGTAACAGCATTCGAACAAGGACACACGGTATCACTGACAGAAACAATCTTGTATGCATAATTATACAGAGAAGGCAAGTGAGTGCTCTTGGGTCATTGTCATTAATATACATTTTCCCTGCCATCACCAAATGCCAGACATGGAAACTGAGAGAGTGAATGAATAAAACAAGTCATTTAATAAATTCTACATATCCTTTTTGAAATATTAAAATGTCCTCGATATTATTTCAGTCTCGGTCACGGCAAGAAGACCCGGAGCAACTCCGACTGAAACAGAAGGCCAAAGAAGTAAGTATATGCTAAAATAATATCCTGGGTGAATCCTTTCTTTTTGAAGCATTGTTATGAGTTTGCCTGTACGTTGAATGTACGTGTTACTACTTGTATTTCAGATGCAGCAGCAGGAGCTGGCTCAAATCAGGCAGAGAGAAGCCAACCTAACAGCGCTGGCAGCAATCGGCCCAAGGAAAAAGCGGAAAATGGACTCACCGGGTAGAGGTGCCAATGCAGAGGTGAGGTGTGATTAACCCAAAGTAGGAATGTGCTTATTTTGAAGTTTTCTGGATTCACAAAAGCAGTTGATGAAAAATTGAATGTCCTTGCTTTGTTTCACCCTCCAGGGATCAGGGTCGTGTCCCTCTCAGACTGGAGGCTCAGGTGGAACAGGCTCCAGACAGTTTATGCGACAGCGCATCACTAGAGTCAACCTCAGGGACCTGCTCTTCTGTCTGGAGAATGAAAGAGGAACCAGTCACTCACACCTGCTCTATAAAGGCTTCCTCAAATAGCACCCGCATTAAAATGACTAGTTTCACTCAGTGGCATTAAGGAGGCAGAGTGGACCATCGGCTCCGACCCTTCCTGCCGGTACTTCCTTTGATCACCCACTGTTGAATTATGAGGCATCTGTCTGTGGGAGTCATGCTGAAGAGACCTTGGCTTTTAAAAGCCTCTTAAAGAAAAGGACTTTTGTATTTTCAGTGGAGAAATGGAGCAAATATTGGAACTTGGCCCTGAATTCAGTGCGCCTCTCAGCTCTGCAGTTACAACCAACCACACTCGATGAAGATGCACTGCCTCACAAAAGAACAATGTCTTTACCAAACCGAACACTTCAGATTTAAAACGTGTGTCAGTGGCGTCTGTGCTGTAGCAGCAAATCTCTTTGAAGTGCTTGGCAGACACTCTTGTTTATTTAAGTCGTTAACAGAGATTTTAATTTATCGTACATTTATACTATATTTTAGCAATGCCTGTGGATCGTTTTACAGAGATTAATCTTAACCGGTCTTATCATCTGCTGAGTTGCCTTCTTAACAGTTTAAGCCATATGGATTAGAATGTGTTGATCAAGGAATTTTATATATCCAACACTTCTCTCCAGATTTGTAGAATGAGAGGATTTTTTAGGGATACAGTTGTTGTTGTTGGTTGGCTGTTGTTTTGTTTTGTTTTATTTCTTTTTTATCTTTGTCTGTGATTGGAATCAATGATATTTTATGTGTCATGTATTGTGTGCAGTGTAGAGGTGGTATTAGAGCTCACTGTCATAGGATTTCTGATTTATGGTGAGAGTTCTTGCACAAATTTTGAAGTCTTTTTAATTAGGGTCTTGTATTTTCTACAGAGAATTTAAATACTTTATGTCGCTCGTCAGTAATTAAAAGCAACTAGGTAAGATGTACTCATAAGGTATCGTGACTCCACCCTTTACCTGTCAGCTTTACCTGACTTAAATTTGTGCCATCTCCTTTTAAACCTCTGGAGCGCTCCACCACATACAAGCCTAGAGATCGGTTGGCAACCATCTGGTAATCGCCAGTCAGAAGGGGGAAATGCGCATTTTTCCAACCAGTTGCAAGTACTTACTGTAGGTTGCTGGCAACTACTGTGAAATAAATTTCTTATGGTCCATTCAGGCAGCAGTTAGGCTGGTCAGTGACCCTTGGTAACCACTTGTTGCCAGGGAAAAGGATGTATTCTGCCAATGATTGGTGAATGTTTGCTCGTGGTTGTTGCTGTTTCTAATGTGAAGTTGGTTCCCTAGAAGTATATGGTGCTGCACTGAACATCTCCTTGCAGTTGCTAGCAGGTTGCCACCGTCATCTGTAGTTTGTCTGAACAACAGAATGTGACTTCTGTTGCACTTGTGCATGTAGAAATGATAAACAAAGCGTACTGAGGGTATACGCTGTTATTGATGGAGCTGCAAAACTTTGACTGCAACTGTTTAGTACTGAGATTTCCTTTCCCATCTCCAGCTGCTAGTAGCGTTAATACATTTCTTCACTGATGTCAGTACGACATTTACGTCAAGGACTGAATCACAGTGAAAATCCTCTCCAAAGAAATTGTTATTCATCACAGTGTGATTGCAGTCATCGGTGTAAACTTTTAGCGGCAGATTTTCTGCAGTGGAAGCGAGCTCACGGTCCACATATTTAGAAGAGCAGAGAAAAATGAAAAATTTAAATTCTGAAAACAAAAATGGTAATTTTACTCCTTTTCTTGAAAATTGTCGCAAATAAATAAGCCGGTTTTTGTTTGTTTTTGTTTTTTATGATGCCTTTATTTAATATCACCCACAGAACTAAAGACTTACTAAGTAAGACTAGGTTGTTATGATTTTGGAAATGAAATGGCTCTTAATAATTTAACATAGCCAGGTTGGGGGGATTTTTACTGTAATGTGATTTTTAAAGTCAATTTTAAAATCGATTCTAAGATCATTACTAATTTCAGCGATTTAAGTGAATTACATTTTTTTCAATAAGTTGAATGTCCACACTTTTTTTTATTTATGAATGATAGAGGTTATTTTGGGTAAACGTGGAATGCAGAGCAACAACTGCACTTTGACAGATCAGTTTTCTAAAACTAATCAATCAAATGAACATACCTTCTATAAATTGTTTATATTTTTGTGCACATACTAATTTTTGTCTTTATACCTTTAGCATTTTATGACAAGATGTTTATCAGCAAGTTTTATTACTGTATATACTTAAGTTGCTCTTTGTAGATTTACTTGACAATTTTGAATTACGAAAAAATGTCTTATTTTTCTTGTACAATTATGTGACAAAAGGAGACAAAAATATTATGCTTTCTTGCCAATATCTTGTAAAATTTGCACAGGTACTTGTTTATATGTAAATAGAGGATTTTCAAACAAAAAGGTTTTTAATTGCTATTTTATAATGGATTGAGAGAAAAAGTTCTCCAAATAAAACATAAACAACTATTTCTGTCTTAATGGTCTTAATTTCTGACAGGTTCACAATGTGGAATTGGAATTCAGACATTTTCAGTCCCATTACCAAAGAGGCATAAAATCAAGCCCCTATCCAAATTTGAAAACATTAGCAACCCTCTGCTGATTCAAGACTGCAGACTTCCAAATCTTCTCTGGCATTAACGTCAGCACAAACACTGGTGCTGGGAGCTTCGTGGTCAAGTCCTAATGAAGTTAGAAGGTGGACTGTTTCATGGTCTGATTGTAATTCATAATATTGATTTGACAAACTACATTATGTCTTGTCCAATCATAACATCTGAATTTTCCATCTCTTCTGGGTGTGAAAGTGTACAGCTCATAGTAAATAGCTTTCAAACTATTCAGATGCATCAAAGAAGTAGACCATGAAGTAGAAATTATAAAATACGTGCTCAACTCAGGGATCTTTTATATTTCTAAAATGATTCCTCACAGTGCTTTTTGTTCATGCTTTTCAATAGGTAGGAAAATGTCCTCTCAGAAAAAGACAAATGTGATGTAAAAGGATAACATGCCTTTAGTGGTTTCTCTCTTTCCACGTTAAAAAAATTCTAATATTCTGCACCCATTAGGCACAAGAATGACGAGTCCTGGTCCACAAAATCACATAAATAGAAGCCTGTTACAGTAGAACACTAAGAATTAATTTCCCCTCCAACCTTGAAATGTTATCAAAAGATGTTTTGCTCAGAATAAAACTTCAACTTTTAATCTCCCAACCTCTTGCTGACTTCTTTAAAGAACTACAGTAAAGGTAATGCCAGTCTTTAGATTAAGTTAAGACCAGAAGTCATGAAGAGGTTTAGGTTTAGTGATCCATCACTGTAATCTTATTTTTCAGTCAAAAATGTCTATTCATTCACCACAACAGGAAAACTAAAGAAGAGTTTTGTTACATCAGGCAAACTTTGAAGTGATACAGTACAGTTTACACAGCTTTGGCACTTGAAGTTACATGCTACACTATTTCACTGTGATGTACCTTCATATAAAAAAAGCTTCAACATTTTTCTTGACTCCTTTTTTATTTCACATAAATAGATGTGCGAAAAAAAGGAAAATGTCTTCTTTTTATGTTGCTTGGTTGCAGCCATCTTTTATTTACAGTCCACAGTCCTGAAGCTGTCCTTGTGTATTGAGGACCTAGAGCAGATGTGGGGAATAATTAAACCCAAGGGGCCACATGGAAAACTGGTATTGTTGTGGAAGTCCATACCATTTAGCTCATAAAGAGATAAAAGGAATACAAAGTGGAGTTCATCTTACTTAAGTAGCCCCTTGGGAAAAGTAATTGTAATAATGCTTTTCATGAATTAATGATTTATTGGACAATAATATTATGCAATAGTCAATTCATTTACAAACATTACTTTATTAATGTCTAAACAAATATAATAAATTATCTAAAAATTTCTTTGTAAAAAAATTCATTATTTGATATTTTAACAAAAACAATAATAATTTCCAAAATGAACTGTTTATCAATAAAAATGACATATAGAAATAACATGAAACATTTAATAAAAACCCTTTTTTTTAAAAAATAAATAAATAAAGAGCTAAATAAGTAATTACACTAATTAAAATCTATTTTAAAAAAGAAAAGAAAATGGATTCACAAACTGATTTACATTTTTCGCCCCTTAAAATTCTGTTTACCGTTCTCTTTCGTACATCCATTTCCTCACTTTATGGCACTTTATTAAGCCAGGACACTGTTTCTTTTCTTACTTTAATGCCTCAGCATTCCTTTTTCTTTTTAGCAAGTAGCAGTGAAGAGAGCAGATACAAGCTGTAGCCGAGGTGCAGCGCAGAGCTCCACAGGAGGGCACTGGTGCACCACATTAGAACTGAGATCTCTGACAGCTGCAGAACCTGAGAATTTGTTTGATCGCTAATTAAATATATATCTTTTATCACCACATGTTACTTAAAAAATAAATAAATGAAAGAGACTCTTACCCATCAAAACAGGAAGTTGGGAATGCGTTTCTGTGTAACATTGGTCTGTAAGGATAACAGCTGTATTATCATTGTATACAAGCACTGACTTCATAACTTTAGCTGTTTAGAAGATCTAAGGATATTTATACACAAAAACACACACTCGCACACAGATGGACATTTCCGTAGAAGGATCATACCAAAGCACTTCCCCGTATTCCTTCAGATTTGGTGGATTTGAGGCTTACAGAGTTGTTTGTTCTGTTCCCTCTGCAGACAAGGTATCTCATGCCTGTAGGTGTCCAAACCATGGTCTTTGTTGTATTGATATCCAGGCATAGGCAGACTTCTAAGTCTTCTCCAATATGAGTTGTCAGGCTATATTTGCTTATGTTACTCTGGGACACCAAACTCAATTCCACTGCCTTGTTTGATTTTGCATAATGAGAGGCTGCTGGCTGCTCACAGGATAATGTCTTTGACTGACAGTTATGAAGATGAGCGAATATATTTCACATATTTTGATATATTCTAGAAGTGCAGTATACATACTTAAAAATGTGGTGAGCAGGGCTCCTTTGATCCCCAGTAGAACTTGCTTGCATATGGTTTAAATATAGTGGACACCTGTCCGAGGTGATTATGCATGACTTTCACATGTACTTTGAAACTTCATCAAGAATGAGCACGTGTGCGTTTCATTGTTAATGTCAGCATGCTAACATACTCATACTGTAATGATGTATTAACATACTAATGTTTAACAGGGTGCCACTTTGCTAATATTTGCTACTTAGCACTTAAAGTAAGGTATAGCCAAGGATGAAGGGGTGACACCAGTTTAGTTTGTAATCAGCTGCAAAGCAAGTTTTGACCTGTTGATGACATGTGGCAAAAAGTCATAAAAGTGCTAAATTTAGGTAACTCTAGTAGGGGCATTAAATTGTGCCTCAAATGTCTCCCTTTTCGTAGTTGGTAAGACAATTTACTTAAAACCACTGATGTGAGCTTTATCGTGAAAGAGGGAATGGGAAAAATATGAGGAATATCCTCGGGGGACAATCAGTTCCAAATTTCATGGGAACCTTTGCAGTGAGCGTTGGACATTTTATTTGTGGCCAAAACAGCAGACAGGCAGACAGGCTCAGTGCTGACACTGCCATTCCTCGAGTCAGACGCTGCGGCTAAACAGCTTCTGTTAAATAAACGGTTTCTTAACATGTATCGTGTTTCTTCAACAAACCTGGAAAATAAATTAAAAGCCACAAGGCTGTGAAAAAAGTATTTCCCCCTCTTTCTGCTTCCCCCCCCTACATATCTGCCCCACTACCGCCAGGTGTGATGGTATGATGTTCTTTTTATAAAATGGTGTGTTAGTTTTATGCCACATGTAACGGGACTCAAACATTCCATAAATTTCAACTTTTGTCTCGTCAGTCCACGGCATACAAGTTATGTGGATCATCAAGATGTTTTTTGGCTACTTTGCCATGGACACTGGGGCAGTCTCTTTTTTGTTGTTGAATTATGAACACTGACTTTAAATGAAACAAGTTAGACCTTTAGATGCTATTCTGGGGTTTTTGTGACCTCCTGGACGAGTCATTGATGCTACTCTTGTAGTAATTCTGGTAGGCCATCCACTCCTGGGAAGGTTCACAACTGCCGCTAGTTTACTCCATTTGTAGATAATGGCTTTCACTGTGGTTCGCTGCAGTCCCAAAGGCTTAAAAATGGCTTTGTAGATAGATAGATGTCAGTGACTATTGTTCCTCCTCTGTTCTTGAGATTGTGGTATGATGTGTTGCGCTGCACCACCTCCTCTGTCACACAGGTTCTATTTAGATGATTTCCTGATTGAACAGGTCTGGCAGTAATCGGACCTGGGTGTGGCCAGTGAATTTGAGTTGCTTTCCAAAAAATGTAGTTAATCACAGTTAATTCATGATTTAACATGGCAGAGCAATTACTTTTTCACGTAAGACCAGTTAGGTTTGGATACCATTTTTCTGCTAATAAATTAGATCATTATACAACTTCCTTTTAAAATTATGTTTGGCGATTGGAAACATGTAAGTGTAACAAATGGGGGGGAAAGAATTGAGGGAAAAAATACTTCTTCACAGCATATCGTCATACGTCTGTATAAGTAAAACTCTGTCACCAAACTTCATCATCAGTAGCAGCAGCCTTTAAAGCTAATTCTTCCTTGTAGTCCTCCCTTGCTGGTCTGCTCAACAGTGTGCTTTCAGAACAATACAAAAAATAAATAAATAAATAACTAGCGTGATGGGCCACTGTTAAACAGCTGGCTACCAACTTTACCACAGGGATCAGAGCAGATAAATAAGCATGCCCCACAGCAACAGTGAAAAACAGCAATATGTGGACCTGCTTAGTTGAAACTCACCATGAGTTAAAAACTCCAACAAGTCTGATGCCAGAGTTTGTTTGTGTTTTCGAGAGGCATTGGGTCTTACAACTGTGAGTTGCTTTTTATTTTGAACCCTGCTCCCATGACTGGAGGAGATGCTGAGGTGTTCAAGCAATAGGAGTAGGAGCTTTTTTATGGGCCTCTAAAACATCAAGACACCAACAATAAAGCAAAATTATAGTTAAAAGGTCTGGAATCAAAGCCTATGTTACTATTATTATTATTATTATTATTAGATTTTAAGTTAAAAGGTCAGAAAATCAAAGGCTATGCAATTTTTATTTATTTCCAGGTTAGGACACGATTCTTGATAACGTTCGGCACAGTGAGCTGAAAAGACTGTTAGAGACATGTCCAACTGACAATCTGTTCAATCTTGGAATAAAATTCAACATTTTTCCCTTTTTTTTGGTTTGGACATCTGATATCTTTTCTTTGTACAATTTTTTAATTAAACATATGGTATAAAAGATTTTCACATTATTGAATTCTGTTATTTATATTTTTCACAGCATCCCAATTGTTGAAAATGGGACTCCACTTAAAGCTACCCGCTGTGTCTATTCTAACACAGCAGTGAAATGTTTTTCCTATGGGGACTAAAAAAGACAAAAGCCTGCAAATATCAAAGATTGGATTTGGATGTTGAATCTATAAACAGATAAATGTCAAGATTACATATTATCTTGCAGAATCGGAAATGCCAGTTCCATTTCTATGTTAATAATTTAGGGGGGGGGGAATCTCGTCTGTCTTGACATTTTCCAGCTGTTAGATCTGAAAGGTTTGGTTTAGGATTATTATCAGAGACATTCAGGTTTTTAAATACTTACACTGTTTACTGCTTTTTTCTTTCTTTCTTTTTTACAGTACAGTGTGTGCGAATGTGTGACTGTGCATGCATGCAAATGCATGTCTATGAATGGCAACACGAGAAAGTTGTTTGTCAGAGGTAATTTTGCTTTCAAGTTTCTCTGCTATCTCAAAGTTATCTTGGAAAAAAGAATTCAAAGAGGTGAAACAAGCAGCAGCCATAATTATCTACTCTAATTGCAGGTGTATGTGCATTGTTTTACAGCACCAATTTATCTGCAGCAGATTTCGACAAATCAGTTTCCACTGCACATATCAAAGTGCTAGCTGAAGACAAGAAAACTGTTATGGCTTCTGTTATGATTTTTCTGACAAAAATAGAATTTAGCATTAGCGTTGAACCTATTAGCATTGAATTGGCTGTTTCCCCTCATGACTGACTGGTTGGAGTGGTTTTGTGGGTCTGGACTAACAGTACCTCAGTGACTTGGCAGCTACATGGGAGGCAAGTTCCAAAATCTAATTTTTCCCCTGAAAGGTCAGGGTGAGCCCGTGCTGGGAAACTTTCCGGCATTAAATCAATCCAGACCTAGACAAGCTCTCATCGCTAACAATAATATTACAACCCTGACTGATAACCATCCTCCCGCGATGCAATTTTCCTATACACTCGATGACATTACTCCTCGCAAAGCAGGCGTGATTATCCTGTGGTTTTTCAGTCATGTCAGTGTTTATATATATATACACCAAGAGAGCTTTGAAAACACACTCAGACCAGTCATCTATCTATCCATACCATTACCTCAGATTCTCCATCAGTGACTTTCATTTCCTCTATGATAGCCCGAGGATGTGGCAGACAGAAGAAGATGCTGGAAGAAGCGAATGGCCCAAGTCTGATTGGATATCCGTCTAATGGCTGCTTTAGTGGACTGCCGGACCACCTCTGGGGACACAGATGGAGCACGCATTGAGTGAAATAGAGATGGCATAGGCAGTCTGTGTTCTGAATCCTCTTTAAGTAATGCATTTACTCCAAATGATCCAACGTGCATAGCTCTGTGTAATAGTGTAATAAGAATAAACAAATAGCCACACCGCATTGACTTTATTGTCTTACATCAATGTTGATTTATTCACAGTTCTGGTGGACTATTGTATGCAGATTGCCTGATGCCCCTGAAGTGAACTCCTCATCTAATCCTTTCAGAGAATGAATGCACCATAGGGGAGGAGTGGGATCTCCAGAGAAATGAGAGCGGGTTCAAACAGTCAAACCACGCAGGGGAAACAATCACGAAAGTTTCCACTCCTTTCCACAAGTCACCGCATCGACAGAATGTAGTCGCTTCACGCTTTCTAAGAACCCGAGATCACACACCATTGGCAGGTGGAGTGTTTTGATTCATTTCAAAGAGGCATCTAAAGGCTGAGATTGAAACTGATAATCTGTCCTCCCGGGTCAGTGAGACCACACCTCGGAGAAAACAGCTGCAGCTGACCGCATTATGGCTGGCGAGGGACGGGGGTAAAGGAGAGAAGCTCTGGGCCCATAGTACTATCTGAAATCAGATTTAGATTCCATTCTTACATTTAAATCATATTATGCTCCACAGCTCCTCACTGAGTAGCTATCTATCACTCACATACACACACTGTCAACACAATCTGACCGCCTGTCAGCACTTACCTACACTCAGGTTCAAAATATGGCCCTGGATGGAGCTGCTGTATTAACTACTGCTGTGGTGTATTTTTTTTTTCTCTGTGCATGCTTTGTTTGAAATTGCATTCACAACACATACACACAAACCCAAATATTTTAATATCCATGGACAGCAGTTATTTGTGCATCCTATGATAAAATCTTCAGATGAAATCCTTTTGTACATCTGCACAATAACATAAAATAAAAACATCCATGTTCAGGAAATTTCTTTATTTTTTTATGAAACAATAAACACTTTGCTTTCATAACTAAAATATGAAGTATTAATCTGAAGATGCTGCACTGGGAATTGGGGAAGTAGCTACACTAGGCTGTCTGAGAAAACCCTCGACAGAAAAAGTGTTTGTATGGTTTTGGTGGGTGTGAAATGCCTTACATTTAAATCCCCTTAGCGCTCGCTTGCTCGGTTGAAAATCTTCTATCTTCTTCATTTCCGCAAAAATAGGGTCTCAAGAGTTTACAGTGTACCTTATTGGGGACTTAGCTAATTGAGTCTCTATCTTCCTTTGGCTTGTTTTATGTTACCACTTAGCTCTTCTAACTAAATTTCTTGATGCTTTGTGTAATCGCTGCCGTCCAGAGCTGGAAGTTTCCAAGTAAAGACTTGTGATCCAAAAGAGATCTATTCCAAATCACTATTCTGCACAAATGAGACAATCTGTAGATAACCAATCCTCTCTACTTCATCATTTCTCCCTGACTGCTTAGCCTACATATCACACCCACATTCCTCCTGCTGTGTTTATGTCTGTTCCTACAGTAAAAGGTCAGCTGTTGATTGGTGTACTGTGTGACCACATAATCGAGGAGGAGGAGGATTTAAGATGCCTCTAAGATGAGACATCGTTTGGCTCGTGGAATAATGTCCAGTATTTCAAAGGTTGAAGCTGACTGCAGCGCATGTTTTTTTTTCCTTCATAAGATGTTTCTTGTGCTGTTGTCAAGGAAAACTAACAATAAAGGTGTTACTTAAAATATATTCATACAGAAACTAATTAGAAATGTCACATTTTGATGTCTTTGTACCCACAAAATAACACCCGCTGAGGTCTGTGGGAATTTGTCTAAAGCTTTTGTTGAGCTAATTGTAAACTACAAATTGCAGTAATAATGCTGAACAGGCAGGTGTTCGACATTTAATCTGAATTCAGAGGAAATGCAGAGTTAAAACAAAGACAAGTGTTCTTTATATTTCCATCACTGAATGTGTCGCAAAGATCTTTTTTAACCCTTAGATGCCCCCTTGGGGTTGTTTTTCTTCAAAATCTTTAAAATGAAAAGTTGTAATATATTCATATTCCAGGTATTCCTCATAAAATGAGTTTGTAACATGAGGCCATTTGCATTTTTATTTATGTTTTCATTAATTAAAAAATATCCAGTTTTTGTATCACTACCCCACTCTTCCACAAGTGGGGTCAAAAATGACCCCAAGCAGTTCCTATGGAATCTTCTATGAAACTTTCATTCTTAGCAACTCTGACTGTCCCACTTACACTTCTGATGGATCAGGAATTAATTTTTACACATTAACATACATGATTTATAGTCAGGGCTGCACATAAGTGGTCCGCAGGTGTGCATTTGCTGTCAAAATAAAAGTATTCCTGGAAATTCTGAGAACACGCGCTTCTTTTGCCGTGGAGGAACACCAAAGTAATTGCTTATGGAGCTTGGTTCTTCGACATCTTTAAGAGTTCTGAAGAAATGTCTGTCCTCCTCCAGAACATTTAATGTACGCAAACGCACGTTCCAACTTCTTATCTGGTGCACGTCTTTTATTTTAACAACGATTGCACACCTGTGGACCACTTATGTGCAGCCCTGTTTATAGTTTTCGGTGCATTTCAAATATTGTCCTTTCTGATGTTTTTTTTCTTTAAATATCTAAAGTAACATGGCTGCTATGAGGCCAGCTGGGATCCCTGTGGCCCTACAAATGATCCAGGATGGATGGGATGAAGAGCCCATCGGAGGCATTGACTCAGAATCTGACATCTAAGATATACAGGACCCAGACTACTGTCCCCCCCCCCCCCCCCTCAGTCAGACACAGAGGAGTCCTCTGATGAGTCCTCTGAAGAGGAAATGGATATTGAGTCTAACACAATGAGCCCCTCTTACTGCTCTAGCCACAATATTCTGAATTAGTCGGCCAGGGCTTGCACCTGGGTTTAGTACTGTCTCCCCAATAGATGCATGGCAGATGTTCATGTCTGATAATATAATGGAAGAGGTGCTGACATGCACAAACATGGAGGCACAAAGAGTAGCCACAGACAGGGGAAAAGAGTGGAAAAATGTAATCAAACATAAGCTCCTGGCCTTCATTTGATTGACCACTCTTGCAGGAAGTGAGAAGAACTGGGATGTACCAGTCGGTGTGTTTTTCGGGAGTCCTCTGCATAACCCATTGTACAAGGCCACTATGTCAATTCAAAGATTTGAAGATATTCACCGTTTCTTGCACTTTGATGACAAGAGGACCAGAGCCTACCGACTGAAAACAAACCACATGGCAGCTTTCTGCTACATATGGGGCCTGTTCCTGGTCAACTGCAGGCAGAAATTCATCCTCAGTGATTGTTTTACAGTGGATGAACAACTTGTGCCTTTCAGAGGGAAGACCCAGCTTCTGCAGTATATGCCGAGCAAGCATACAAAAGTGATACAAGTGATACAAAACTGCAATTTCTTAAAATTAATGAAAAAAATCAATAAAAATGCAAAGTGCCTCATGGCAAAAACATGTTTTATGAGGAATACCTCAAATATGAAAATATTACAACTCTTTGTTTTAAAGATTTTGAAAAATAACAACCGAGTTTATAGCAAAATGCATTGATTTTATTTGGGGTCATTTTTGACCCCACTCGTGGAAGAGTGTAGGTATTGGTAGGTTGTGCATCCAAGGGTTAAAATGATGCCAGTGTGGAAAATAACACATTATTCCATTTTCTGAACTGAATCAGCATCGGCTACTTCACATTGATACTCGTGTATAAAAGGGCTGATTCTCTAGCAACTCCTGACAAGCCAAAAAGACCTAAAGCTAACATAGAGTAAATACTGTAACAGACAGAGGGGGAGTTTGCGCTGATAATACCCATGTGACCAAGTGACTCCTTTAACATCAGCCTCCACAATCTTTTCTTCATTTTATAATGAAAGAAATTAGCGCCTTTTTGTCTTTTCTCGCAGTATAATATTTAAGAGGATTACCTTTTTGTTTCTTTAGAACTTGAATCTAATCGTGACTATAACTTTCTTTGTTTTTTATTTCACTTTGCTCTTTCTTTTTGTACAATCAACAGAAATTTCCACCCTCATTTAAAATCCATCACCATGGGGTCATTTTTTTCATTCACTTTAAGGCAATTAACCTGTACTCTTTTGATTCTAACTACTCTTTTACAGCCACTTAACTGCAACAGTATAAATGCCAAAACTTTATAAATGGCTATTATTGCTCAGGTCTTCTATCTTGAACTCCCTGAATAGCAAAAGGATGACGTCACAGCAAGTAGTTTCTTTCTACTTCATGGGGTTGCAAGAGGTGGTACCACTGGTAAGTCCATAGCAGGGAGGCTTTGAGGTCAGACTATTAAGTTCGTGCACCCGCTATTATCTTAATTTAAAAACGTGAAATAGGCTTTCAGCTACAGTAACATTAAAGACCATCTTTTCTCCGAAAGGAAAGAGGTTGACAAAGTCGAAGCAGCCAAGTGGACGTGCTACCAGCAGACCGTGGCTGTAATTGATGGTCACTTGGCATGCTCTGTGCGCCAGGCGATTTGTAGAATCCATAAAAAGAGATGTTGAGGTAATTATGTTTGTCATGATATATTGAAAGCCGGAATTGGCAACCTAATCAGAATGGCTGACAGCTGCAGCATGCAGATGCTATCAGACCTCTTGTCCATGGTGATAAAATGAAAGCGGGTCATTTTAACAGGTAACAGCTGTTCATTGCTAATTTGTTCAATTTTGCGCAGAGAATATAGGCAACGGTTGATTCTCTGTCCCGAGGGACCTCCTCTCTCCTCCCCTTTTGCCTCCAGTGTGAGCTGAGTAGCGGAAATCCAAGATGAACCGAAGCCACAGGCATGAACGCTAGGGTCTGTGATGATACAGGATGTATCTTTAATTTCACAAAGGACAAATTTCATGCAATTACTGGCAACAGATTTATTTTTGATTGATCAACGGGCTCTTTGTCTTCATGATGCCACGTTGGTAATGCTGTTTCATGGGTTATTACTTCTAAATCATGATCAACTGTGACCATAATAAGGTCTGTGAGAAAGCGGCATCAGTGGAAAACCATTCCAAGTGACAAACAGCAGCTCAGTAAGATATTTCCAGTGCTATCATCAAGGCAAACGGCAGCTTCTTTGAACGTTAGATCAAAAAACTTGACACTTTGTGCATACCTGTGATGCTGTTGGGCGCTTGATGGCTTTCTAATCTAATTTCTAATGGAAAATCCCCTGCAGTGCTGCTCAGGAAATTAATATTTCAATCATAACGGTTGTTGTTCGGCCATTTAGGATTTGTTAGTTCACCAAAGCCTTTAGTGAGTCCATTATTTCCGTAGCTTAGTGGGTTATCAGCCATCGTGGTTAGGGCACCATATAAATTCATTATCACAAGATAGCATGAATAGCGTGTGAAAAATTTAATTCACCTACGTGACGTGACAAAACTTGACTGCTGATGTTTCTGTCTGGTTATTTTTATGTGATAAACTGTAATCAAAAGGAAATAAAGAAATGATCTGTTTTGCAAGTATCTGTATGACTTTGCATTATTTCTGTGTTCCAGTCCTTTTCTGGCTTATGCCACATCATTTACGTTTTTTGCTGTGTTCTTGGCCTCTCTTGAAGATTATATTTTTTTAATCTCGGTGACCCTTTTAACCTGGTTAAATAAAGGATATATAAAAGTCACTTTGCCAAAAACTGATTGCAGCTTCTACCTTGTGACAGGAAGCTAAAAATGACTTGATATCATTCATAAGAGATATGTTTGACTGATTATAGGCCGCCAACAAGTCATTTACAGCAGTTTAAAACCCAGCAATCACTTTTTGGCAAATACTGGCAGTTACTTTTTGGCACGCCTTCAGTTAATGAGTAATTAAATCGGATAGACAGGTTAATGCATAGTACTATTGAATGAGTTGATTTTTCTTGTGCTGCAGCCTGGTGTTGCTTCCAGTGACAGGATGTAGATACTTGCTCAGTAATAATAAAAATGACATCTCCAACACTTTTCCTTCTGAACCCTGTGATGCATTTACGGTGCAGATGTAAATAAAGTTTTTCTGGGTGGTGCTTCAGCATCTAACTAGCTAGGAAAGGGCATAAACAGAATAACCTGTTTTACATGGTAATTTCATATTCAGCTTTATAAACACCTTGACAAATTTCATCAGTTTCTCTAAGCATTGCACGATGTGACCCTGGGGTGAATTTGGTGGGCTATTCATTCCTAGGAAGATTGGCAACTGTCTTGAACGTTTCCCACTTGTGAATAATGTTTCTCACTGCAGAATGATGGACTTCAGCTTGTCTGGAAACCATCCTATAACCCTTCACTTTTATAGCTGTGCTCCTGTTGCTGATGATTATTTAATCAAGTGCTTGTGATTCGCAATGCTTGGCTGCTACTTACCCACTTAATTTCTATGGAAGTAGTAACACACACCTTCGATGTTTTGGCTTCATTTTTGATAAATAAACAATGACACAAAGTAATATATCATGCGTTGTTGTTCATCTGAGGTTGTATTTGAACAATTTTAAGACCTGCTAAGAACCAGATGATTTTTATTGTCCTGACACATAAAACCTTAAATTAATAAGTCAACAAAGTGTGAGTCAACAAAGTTTAGTGTCACAACTTTTAAATATGAAGTTTAAAAAGAGCCATCCAAGTGTTTTATGAAGATAAGTATTTTGGCAGGAATGCTAGGGCATTAATTACCTTAATTTATGATGCCATTAGTATAACTATAATGCTAGTATAAATTATGTCTAATTGGCCTATCACTGGGATTATGGTAGGACATCAAATATCTCAAATTCGACGTTGTTTTGCTTTGAATTTTCATTTTGATTCATGGTAACAGGGATTTTTAATCAAAGCATTCATGGTTTCTGACAAATCTCTGAAGAATAATTGCAGATGACATTTATAATGGTCATCAACACACCAAAACATTTTACACACAGGGATGAGAGAAGGTTAAAAAATAGATGAGTCATATACCAATTTGAGGCAATTTATTTGATACTTTTACAGACTGCATGGTTTCTCAGACTCATCACCAAACACTGCTTTGGATTCTTTGTATATTTGTTGCTTTCATAAAAACAAAAGTGTTTCAAAGCAATATTTTTTTAGCAATAAATTGCTTTTCCAGTGTTTTTATGCCTATTTGCTGAACAAGCACCTGAGATGATTCATTCGTGCTTTTATGGAGTGTTAAGATTCGCTCATTGCGACCTCTAAGTCCAGCATACAGGTACTCTGTTTTTAAAAGGTTGCATTTACTGTTGATGTCAGTCGCATTAACGTCATGAGATGCTGTGATCAGTGGTGGAACATACAGTGCTTAATCTCATCCATATTTTTTTATGACGACATGTTTCCTCCTGGCAACAGTTCCATTAGCAGTTGTGTGTGTCTATGTGTGTGTCTCCCTCAAATGAGCTGGAGGACGGAAGCCAAAAAAGAAATCCAACCAGACAGGGACTTATATTTACATGTATGTTGTTAATGAATGAAATCAAGCTTCTGGTGGTATCAAGAGAGAGAGAATCTGCTGTTCATTTAAGGTATTTTTAATAAAAGATATGGTAAAACATGCATCTACTGCTTCTCTGTTAAATGAAGGCAGAAATGGGAATGGGAAGAAAGAGCATAGCCTAGCTCGCGCTAAAGTTAACAGAAATCTGCCTAACAGAATAAAACTGGACCAGATAATTCATCTTGTTTATTCTATATTTTACCTTTTCCTAAGTATAGATTACATTACATCCTGATATACTTAGTTGACTTTTTTCAAAATCATAATTTGATATTTGTGTTGTGTAGTAGTTAGCACTGCTGTGGTTAGCCTCCTAGCAAAAGAGTCCTGATTGTAAATCCATTGGCTGCCTGTGCCTGCTTTGGCTTCCTCCTACAGACTAAAAACATGCACGTTAGTTTAATTGGTGATTCTTAACTAGTAGATGTGAATAGTTGCCTGTCTTTCTCTGAATAAGGCCTCCAACAAACTGGCAACCTGTCCAGTATGCCCGATCTCTTGGTTAGCCTGGATTTGACAAGTGGGAGGAAAATTAATGGCTAAATAATTTGCTAGGTGGTGTAAACTGCTATCTGCATTTTTGTAAACAATAAGGCTATCTGATAGGAAACAAATCAGTTTAACCCATAAGCTATGACCACAAAAAAAGCATGTGCAATTAAGAGGCTAAGTGCTTTTATTTCAGTTAGGGTTGCCAACCGTCCCTTAAAAAACGGAATCGTCCCGTATTTAGAAACAAAAGTACACGTCCCGTATTGAGCTAATAAGGGACGCACTTTGTCCCGTAATACAGTGAGAGTCAAAAGTAGTCTATAAATGTTTATGGAATTAACGCTTTGTTGGAAAACATAATTCCCAGCCCCTCTCCTGCTTTGTGACCAATGAGCTGACAGCACACTTATGACGAGTATGACAATTCAGATTACCGCTCATCTCATTGGTCGAGGAAAGGTCGCTTATGGAGAAAATACCGGAAGACAACAGATGACCACAACAAGAAGCATGGCCAACAGGGAAACAAACGCCAACACTGCGGTGCAAGTCTCGGACGACAGTACACCTAAAGCTGGGCAGACACTGCGATTTTTTCAGTCACGTTATTCAGCTCCTGCTCAAACTGCACGATTGACTCGCAGGGGTTAGAAGTTGGTAGGTCACGATGCAGGTCTCACACTATACGGCCCGATGCTCTGATGCGACCTGAGTGCTCACACTGTGCCAACATAACATGAAGGTTATAACAGAAATTCTGTCACTCTCTCTCTCTCTCTCTCTGTCTTTCACTCACACAGACACGCACACCACCATCAACTTTGCTAAATTGCTAATGAAAAACATTTATCAGGCAGCTGTGATTGAGCAGCAGTGTAAATCCAACTATTTTCACGGTTGTTGTGGTCGTGATAATTTTGTGATGCCACATCGAAAAGGCTCGGATGAGCTTTCCAAAGTTCTACAAGTTGTGCCTCCATCGCTTGTGTCCAGATCACATGCTGCACAGCCGTGCTGCTCCATCTTTTTCACCGACGTTTACGTGTTTGCGCGTGAGCAGTGTGAGCGGCTGCGGTGACACCCTCACGAGCGATTGATGATCGGGAGCTGGTCGTGAGGTGTTAATCGCTTCTCGTTACCCCACGTATACTACACGACGCACGATGAAGGCCAAAATCGGTCCGATCACCAAATCGGTCGCACGACTCAAAAACCGTCTCAAAATGGGCCAAAAATCGCACAGTGTAAGCCCAGCATTAGAGCAGCAATGTTTGTTCGCTCAGAGAAAGAAAAAAAAAAGGCTGCAAAAGTACAGGGAGGAATGGGAAAAGAAAAACACCTGGCTGGGAAAATGCACGATAACACCTATAAAGCGCACTGCACTGTGTGCCGGCGCACTTTTTCCATAGGCATGCTTCTAATGGTGGGCACAAGAAGAACATGAGGGGCGTGAAAGCTCGGGGAACCCTTAACCAATTTTTTGTCCACCAGGCCACGGCAGAAGCAGATATGGTATGTAAACACTGGTTTGTTTTTTTAAACCCTCTGGTTAAGGTTAATATGGGCATGTGCAGTGAATATCAGCGCTATGTGGCCAGAAGTGTGATAATATAATTTATTTTATGTAATAAACAACTGCAAGGATAGATGATTACAACAAATAGATGACTAATACACACACAAAAAAAGCTAGAAAATTCACCACACTGGGAAGGGTGAAGACAACTGGGTCGCCCAGCCCTGGCCACGAGGTGTCCCTTGTTTTTTTTTTCAGGGAGTTGGCAACCCTAATTTCAGTACAGTATGCTTCGAAGCATTTTCACTGCGGACCCACTTGTGTTTCAGTTGAACGTCAACAAGTGAGTTTTCCATGCTGTGTGAAAAGGTTTCACATCTGACTTTGCATGCCTCGCTTTGATCTTGGCCTTAGAAGAAATTTATACAAAAGGTTCATTTTAGAGACTCAGGGAACCAAAGTTTTCCGCCTAGCTCTACATTTCTTTGTCTTCTTAGTTTCACACTTGATTTTATTTCCATCTCTTTGAGCCTTGCGCCTGTTGCTTTTTTTTTGTTACTTTATCTAGCATACCTAAGCATACATATATTCTCACACATGAGTTAAGACTTAAAATAGATCCCCTGGCTTAATATTGAGTGTAGGACATCACATTTTTTCTATGTAATTAACTATAATATTTTAATAAGGCGCCATTCATTGCCCACAAAGTTCTCCTCAATGTGTTACACAGCTATTTACTGTATGATAAAATTACAGATATATTGAGGACCTGACAGTTTATCTATACCTTCCACGTATTTTGATCACGTTAAATAGCACTTTAAATTCCAAAAGTTGTGACTGATAATTTAAGCAATATTCTGATTTTACAAGACAGACAAGCATTCAAACCTAACACGCCTGTTCAGGTACCCAGAGAAAATCCAATGCAAGCTCCAGCAGCAAGTTGAACACAGAAACCTGTTGCTTGGAGGTGATGATGCTCACCATACAAATGTTCTCTCTGCTACTAACAGGGAGGGACAAAGTTTTATATTTTTACTTATTAATATGTTAGTAGAGAATTTCTTTAAAAAGTATTGGAACATGTTATTTGTTTGTGCTACATATTCATATACAGAATCTATTATCTCAGCCAGGAGAGCTTGCAGTCTTTGGGCAAGCCAATCTAACCACCAGCATACTGAAGAGCAGATATCAGACTGGGATCAATCTTCTCATCTGACTCTTGATAATAAAGCAAATAAGGACATTTCCTGAAATGTTGAACTAATTTGAGATAAGATCTCTTTTGGTCAAGTGTAACATTATGAACATTTAATCTCTTTTGAGACACGGGGGAATGTGCTGACTGGAAAAAAATAATAGCTAAGGATGTAAAAGCAAGTTGCAGCTCCGATCCATATCACATGTAAACCACACACATGTATAAATCCAAACAGGGTAAAAATTCAGCATGAGGCAATTCTGATAGTGTTGTGACTCCTGCCTGAATTAATCCATTCTGACTTACCTGTCAGAAAGTCAGATAAGTCAACCTGTCAGCCCAGCAGCCTGACTGGTGATTTGTGTGTTCATGCGTTGTTGTGTAAGCAGTGTGTAACAGCAGGGTTTATTCTGTCTGCGTGTGCATTGGCGTGCTCTGACAGGTCAATCAATGAGGAGATGCAGTCTGCTGTTGGTTCATTGAACTGCTGTGGTAAAAGGAGAGCAAGTAAGGGTCATCTCATCCCGTTCCTCATGCTGCTTTGACTGCTCGGATTGATTGCTAACCGATTTGTATTTCTATTTTTACGTTACCTCCGATTGGCCTGATAGACTTCATCATTGCAGATTTTTTTACAATGGAAATATTAATAATTACTTCAAGATGCAATGCCAGAAATAAAGGAAATGAAATGAAGCTCTTTGTGTTTTTCCTGTCCGCATTTCATCTCCCTTCTGCTTGGAAATACTTCATTATTTCACCTTGGAAGATGGCTCTGTCAGGCGCAGCTGACAAATGAACAGCCTCAGTTGTGTTGATCATTTTAGCTTACATTTTTTTCAGCGCTGGCACTAAACCTAATTTGAAACACAACATTCAATCATCAACGTATAAAGGGATGTGAGGCGAGGCACATCATCATTTCTAATTCTCTTTGATTCTAATTCTTAGTCTGTTGAATTGTTTCCAGTAGTTTTCCATGCAAATAACATGCAAAGTTTTTTTTTTCTTCCTTCAAAATTACATTAAAGGCTTTGTAAAAAGACTTTACTGTCATTTACGTGAAAATATGCACATTAAGGAATATCACTGTCCTAATGTTTAGTGTAAATTATATAGCTTTCTTATCTGCACAAACAATCAAGAGTGACAATTTATTGTCGTGGAAAAAATGCGTAAGAGAAAAACTTTTCAGTGTACTATTTAAGACAAAAAAATAAAGGTCTTTTCACAGCACATTAGCACTTTAAAAACAAGATGAGTGCGAGGAAAGGCGACGTGTGCAGGAATCAGCGGGTGACAAAGAAAAGACAAGAGGCAGTGTTCTTACAAGGAGGGGAAATTTTATTTATAACACATGGTGCTGACAGGGAATCTCCAGCTCAGCGTCTATATTACAAGGTTGATCTGCAAGGCTGCGCATGTACTGTACGGTATTTGGAAACCAAGATTGCAGTGGCACTATAAACACACGCTTGAAACAACAGACTCGTTCCCTTTTGGTTTTTTTTTTTGGTTGTTGTTTTTTTTCTTCATTTTTTTTTTACAAAATGGTACAAACAACAATACAAAATATTTGTGCTGTTGACAATTTACAAAAGAAGTCTTTTGACTCAATAACTGTGCAATTTTTTTTTTTTAAGTTTTTTTCTTTAATCTCCTCCATTTGAAACAATGTGACTATGGTACACCAGAATGCCTTCTGGACTGCAGCGCCTGTCATGCGGGCTGCAACACTTTTTGAAATGTAGTATGGTTACTGTAATAGAACTCATCTGTCCATTATAAAAAAGACACATGCAAAAAGCTCCAATTGTACAGTTACAGTTTGGCTAACTTTGTCTCTTTAGCTTCAAGCAAATACTACATTATGTACACTTGGACTTGAATAGCATTAGGATAACTCTTATGAAACACTGCTTCTCATCTTTGTGTTTCTAGCCTTTGCAGGACAATAGTTTGGCTTCTGTCGGAGCGTCCCGTCACACATGTGTCCATGGTCAGGCAGTGTCCAGAGTGAGATTAAATGTCCCTTAACCAAAGCAGAAATCAGGGTCGGACTACAGCAGTGCAATACTTCTTTCTTCCTTCAATCTTGTTTGTTAATGTTTTCCCTCCATTTAATAGAGGGACAAGACAAGTGGACCAGGTAACAATTAATGGCCAAAGCTCATTTATTTCCCCAAATAAACTGCATTTTAATGGGGAGCCAAGTCTGATGCAAACCACTGATATATTTGCTGCTGTGTAACTGTGAGTCATTAACATTCAATATTGTAATGTCATTGCGTTATCTAAACAACGCGGTTCTAAAGGTCAGTTAGGTTGTCTAAAGTGGGGCCTCGTGTTTCGTCTGGCCCTGAATCTGGTCTGAATGTCCAATAAGAAAGTACGAGTAGTCTGTGAAGCATGTCTTTATTCTACGAACACTGGATGGTCATCAGCAAAGTCGCAGCTTTACTGCTGGATTAAAACAACGCTGAACGGGCTCATATATTATAGAACACTCACATATATACAGTAAGGCCTAGAGGAGTGAGTGTGTGCTAGTATAGACTGTACAAGTTGGTTTTAAGTGGAGCCTTTTTGCTAAAAATGAAGCAAAAGTTGAACAGCGACACGAGTATGGCTGTAAGCTCTTACAGAATCCTACAGATTCTTTTAAATGCACATGGCTTTTTGTGAAATATAGTTTGCCAGGTATTTGTTTTAAACAAAACTACGGTGAAAGGAAATGCAAAGACTGCACGGAAACAGGTAAATCATGTCATCAAGTGTATAAAAATGTTCCGTATATACAACACTTATGTCAGAAATAATCACAAATAGCAGAAAGTAACAGCTGTGTTTATTTTGTGTAGATATTCTGGAGGCTGAGGAGCAGTCGGATAGATAAGAGCTTATCCAGCTGTAAGCTGGGGGAACCACTCTGTTTCTCATGTCTGAGCTGAGAGCTGCGCTGAACATCGCCACTTTCTGGCTTTACAATGCAAGGTTTGACCTACAACTACCTAATTTTAAGAGATTGTTACCCTGTTCGCCTTATTAATTACACTTATAGATGCTGCTTTCCCTGTTCATAGTTGAAAATGAACGTTTTAACTTCTGTTCAGTTTGCATAAAAAATACATTTATCTCATCACAAGTCAACTTTCATACATCCATTCTGAGAGCATACTTACTTTTTCCATGTCATCACTTTTCACGTTTATACTTATACTGTATATTTAATCTGTTTAAACCGACCAGGTGAAGAACTGAAAAGCAGCAGCAAGAAGGGGGAAAAAAAGAGTAAGAGTCCCGGATCCTTCTTGTCATATCATGTGAATGTGACTGTTACTGATATTTCCACGAAGCAGTCATTATAATCATTATTTATAGACGATCTGGTCAGTTCACATGGAGCTCAAACGAGCCACCACTGAAAAGCGTTTTAATTTGCACTTGGAAGATAAGGAAAGATTAAACCTTTCTATCTGTAGCCAGCGTCTGGTCCCTCTGTGAAATGTTTTGGGTATTTAAATAACATAAAAAGCTCCCCCCCCCCCAGTTCTCTTTACACTGCCCTGAAATATGATTACAAAAACCCACGGGTAGCGCTGCTTTTTCATTAAGTCACAACAAAAACTGCCTTTCAAAATGTCTGTCTCATAGAAAAACGTTATTACTGAAGCTTTAGTTTAGCTTTTTCTGCTTTGATAAAGTGCAGAATTTCTTATACTTTCCCTTCTACTAACTTCTTTTTAAAAACCTCTTGAACTCAAAGCCAAAAATTTTAGGAGAAAATTTCAGATGAATGAAACGCTGCCTGAAAAGAGACAGATTGTGAAGGCACTAAGTCCCTGGCTGAGGCTCAATTCCCACAGTTTCTCTGACAGGGACCAGCACCAGAGTTTGTATATTAAAAGTTTGTTGAGAAACAACAGTGAGTCAACAGACGGATAATGAAAAAAAGGGAGACAGAGGGACTCAGAATGGGGCCTGGACAAGATAACTGTTCTGTAAGTAATGCTATCAGAGCTATTTAAAGTTATCTGGTAGTTTCTTCATAAATGTACATTTAATATAGTTTCTGTGGCGCTTTTACTGCATGATAACTGGTGCCATGTTATTACCTTTAGACGCAAATATCTTGCATCTAAGTGACGAAACGGTTCTCCCACTGAAACGCTACGTCCAGATGAAAAGAATCAACCTTTTGGGATTTGGATGCACATAAACACGCAGACTTTAAGTTATCCTAAAGGCAGAATCATGTTAAATACCTTCATTTTCCTAAATAACCCTCACCTGTACATACATAGTTAAACATTACAGAGGTAACACGTGTGACTTGTCAATCTTCAAATTTAGTAACAAGCCGTATCGAGTTTTCGCTGCAAACGCAGGGAGCTCAAAACAAACACAGCTGCTATTGAAGCCACGATAAACAAAGACACATAATGCATTTCTTCTCTAAGACAGTCCTGTTATGTATTTTTGTGATTTAATTCATCACATTCAAGTTGGCTGTGATCTAGGAGCACAGATATGCCTGACTTGAAAAATTAATGATTTGTCCATAAGTTACAGACACACTGTAGGCCTATGTACAGTACGTCTAGCATAAAGCGCCCTCGTTGGCCAGTCACCACTCCTCTGAAACCAGTACTGAGATCTCCCGCAGCTACCACAGCCCTGCACGACGGGAGAAATGACAAGGGAGGTGTGAATTAAAGGGTCAGGGGGTCATATGGGGGCGTGTAAGTCCAGAGAATGGCAACCAATCCTGAGTTAGCGGGAGTCAGCTAAAATACGCACCACTGAAGGCACTTTTTTAAACAACAGTGCTTCTGTTCTAAGTAATTCAAGTTCAAGAAAGAATAAACCGAGGCCCTTCGTGCAGGAAGGACTTTCATATCGATGTTCTTGTTCTCCTTTTCTTATCCTTTGTTTGCCTCAGACAAAGCAAGCAGCTCAACCTAAAGCTTCTTCAAAGAGTCGGGCGGGGGCTGACAGCGAGGGAAAAGCGATGACCCTCGGGAATAGGGAACAGCTTGAATCGAAGAGGGGTGAGGATATAAAAAAAATAAATACAAATAAAAGGCTACACAAACATAGGTAAAAAAATGAAAATCTGACAAGAGGAACTTAAACCTAAATCTAGCATATAACATTCAAATGGAACAAAAGCACAACAGTTTGAAAATTAATGAGAAGTCTGAAAAATCAGAGCTTCCATTTCAGTCACAGACAGGCTTAGAGCAGGAGACGGTTGAGAAGAGCACCCGAAACTGACTCATGGCGCTGGTCCTCTGTGGTGGGCAATTTGATTGGTTGGTTGGTTGGTCAGTCCGTTGGTCAGTGTGAACATGTCCTTGTTATCTTGTGTTCAATAAGGATGTAATAGCCCCTTGTTTTAGGGGTCAGAGCATGGCAGGCCAGCTGACGGGACAAGGATGTGTGTTTGCGTGTGTGTGTATGTGTGTACGCGTGCGACTGGGCAAATTTAATCATCATCCCCTCCTCCGTACATGTCAGCCAGCTTCTTAAATCGGGGGCCCCAGTCATTGAGGTAGTCATAGTCCTGGTCTCCTGTGCTGGAGGAGTTGAGGGAGCTGACAGAGCCAGCGGCGGAGCCGCTACCCTCGTAGTCAAACACCAGCAAGGAGTCGTATGGAGGAGCCGTAGGATCG
Source organism: Rhamphochromis sp. 'chilingali' (assembly GCF_963969265.1). NCBI lineage: Eukaryota > Metazoa > Chordata > Actinopteri > Cichliformes > Cichlidae > Rhamphochromis > Rhamphochromis sp. 'chilingali'. The sequence goes on along the minus strand of NC_137939.1, from coordinate 23,492,749 downwards.
TTGTCTGCTGCTCTCAGTCCCTGAAGAAGACGGGAAAGCAGAGAAGTCAGCTGTTAAACTGTTGCACTACTTTATGTGATTTGTATGTTGAGCGATATTCCTCAAAGCCATTAAACTCAGCGTTGCATCAAACTGACATTTAATGTAAATCATGCCCTCATTTATAGCATATTTGTGTATATACTGTAGCATTGCATAATTAAATAATGTCAGCTTGTTCAAGGTGCTGTGAATCGTACCTGTTGTATACATGGGGGTCTTTAATGTACCCATACTTAACATTGTACAAAATCATCTTTATGTTTAAGTAAAACTATCAAACATTACAGAAATTGATGCATTCATATAGTTTTTATACCTCTACATGTACATGTGAAGCTAACAGAAGAACCTGATTGCTGCAGGTTTTACCTAAAAGCAGCTGGGTAGCATTGTGGTAGTGTCACCTTTGAAGCAGCAGAACAGAGTTCCCAGACACTGTGCGGATAAAAAGTCAGATGCTGGGAAACCCGAACATGAATGGATGGAGTTATCAGAAGCCAAGATGACAGACATACAGGAAAGCTCCACCAGAGGGCAAGAAAGCAGAAAAGCCATCAACATGTGTGCCCTCCCAATCATCAGAAATGTAGTACATAGGAGGCACGATCCAAGATGAAACACAACACAGAGGCTGTGATAATGGCAGCACAAGCACCAGATTCATACACAGGACCAAAGGTGCAGAGATGCCTCTGGCAAAGTCCTGCACATTAGTGCAAGCTCAGCCAGTTTAAAGGACCATCTTTGCTGCACACTGATTAGATACACTGAGGACGGCAGAGGTAATACCCTCCAAAGCTTAACTTGGTGAAGAACAACCGGATTCTAAATAACAAATCAGCAGAACAGAGTCAGAGGGAAGCTGTGATAGATATGGCAACCAAAGCTGAGAGTTAAGTCTTAGAGCATCCACAACATATATGCTAATAGACCAGTTTGACCTTTGTTTTGCATTGTTCTGTTTGGTTTAGGATCTTCTAAATCATAGTGCATAGAAAACCACAATAAAAATGTATTCTTAAAGATTATGCTCAGAAAAAAGGCACAAGAAGTGAAAAGATCTTAAAGAATTACTAGTTATTTTTAGAGGTATGTATCATAGCAAGCTAATTTAACAACAACAAAACAACCTTTACAGGATCCACAGAAAGCTTTTGGTAAATATCACTGGTTGTAGAAAGTATGCTGCATCCTAAAGGACTTATCTCACCCTGCTCATCAGCTGTTTGAATGTCTGCCCTCAGGCAAACGCACTAGCACTAGCACGCACTACATGATTAAGAAACAGGTTTGTTTGTTTTTTTCAAATCACAGAACCACCATCTCACTGAACTCTGCTCTGAAATCACACACCATAAATCAGTAACAGACCAATTCAATCAGCACCTGCTGCAATACTATTTACTATCTACTATTTATACACAATCTTCTTAGACAAGTGCAGTATCTTTATAAAACTACTGTGGCCACTTTTGACTCTTTTAAAAATATCTGAACATCTGGAACTGTGTTTGTATCTTTTACATACCTAATAAGTTCAAGCTTTTTAGGTTTCTATGGATAGAAACCTAAAAAGCTTCAATCGGTCTGGGCACAGTGCATGGCAATATCACCATGTGTTTGCTGTGTTTGTGTTTAAACAGACTGCTGAAGCGAGCTCAGGTGAGTGCATGTGTGAAAGAGAGAGAGTGAGAGAGAGTCAAGGCTGGATGGATCAAAGCTGAACAGCTGCCAACACCTCTCGAGTGTGAACGTGTTGTCACAAGTCTGTCAATCAGCATTTTCTCGCATCAGTGTTCCAACGCTGGAGTTGTGTGAGTGGACAGTGCTCATTTGTACGTGTGTGTGCGTAAATTAACCCGGCACGGTGAGAGGAGCTGTAACATAAAGCAAAACCTGTCGTTCCCATCACCCTGGTAGAGTTCTATGTTTTGAACAACATTCAGAATAAGTAATCACGTTAGGTGTCAGATTGACGGAAAGTAAAAGTGAGTGGTCCATCTTATAGCGGGAACAAACAATCTAGTAACAGTGGAGCCATTGTGCATGCAAAAGATAATGTGTGCTTATAAATCTACCTCATGGATGAAGTCTCCGATGTCTCCGGGGTGGGGAACAACAGGTCTGATCGGATACTGGGACTCTGGGATGATCGGACGCTCATCCACCCTGCGGACACCAGGCGGCTTGCTGATGATGTGCTCCAAGGAGTCGGGCTGCTGCAGCTGGCTTAAGTCATAGTCCTGCAGAGAAATCTAAGTAAGGTACAGTCTGAAACAGAACGCGTATTTGTGTATTTGAGCAAGTGCGTCTCTCAGGATCTCACCTGGTCCTCTTCTCCTCCTCCCTCTTCATCATACTTGAGGATGTTGTCCCTGACATCATCTTCAGGGTCAATGAGCAGTTGCTTTGTCTGCCTCTCCTTCTCTCTGCGCTTGATCCACACCACAAACAACAGCACCATGCCTGCAATGATACACACATGAATGTGAAAAAACCCTATGGTATGTTGCAACAACCTCTAAAAAACAAACTAAAAGCAGACAATCAGATAAGTACGTAGTAAGGTTGCATATAAGCACAGAGTGCAGATGCTAAACATGTATAGCGTTTAATACGTTTAGCACGTTTGTGTCGGACTTGGCAACATTTAATTAAATGTCGGTTTTACTAATGCATCCTGAGGAAGCTGTTCGCCATTCGTCCTGAGGGATAAAAGACCGTCAAGAATAAACAACCTAAGTTTATGTTAACATGACAAACTGCAAAGTACAATGACATAGCTATGCCAACACAAAACCACTTAGGGAGCCGGTTGGTGGATGAATGGGCCCAGCAGGCAGATGGCTGCTACTCATAATTTATTTCCTCCAAACAGTCCCTTTAACCACAGCCACTATGACCTTTCCCTACTTAATCATACGGTTAACGTTTCAGTAATATGAATCATGACGAACAATTTTTCTTTGTTATTGCGTTTCATTTTTTATCCTTAAGTTTTTATTATCTTTGTAGTCTTATCTATCTATTTATATATTTATGGTTATTTCTGTGTGATCTTCTGCTTGTATATGTCATCACTGCAAAAGCTTGGTGTGCTGTACTTGAGTAAATAACAAGAAAACAGATTCAATTAGAATTTTGGGTTAATAGGAGTTATAAGATAATAGAAGATTCTAAATAATCGAAACTTTTAAAACATTTGAAATGATCTATTGGGATTGCCATACACAGTGTGAACACAGCAGCAACAAAGTAAGGCAAGACTGATAGTAGCATTTTTTCTCTACCAGGAAAAAAAAAAACACAAAAACATCTCATCCAGAGATGCTGGAGAAGATTCAAGCACTCCAGGCATTTATCTATTATACAAACTGGTGCTGATGTTATTGTATTGTTAAATATTTTATGTCTGTGCCATGTACTACACTTTTTTGAGGAATCTAATCACAGACAACTTTTCTACAGCAAATGTGTGGGTACGTGATATGTTTGAGAGCATCGCTGAATGAATAGCAAAAACTCACTGAGTAGTATGATAATGCAGATGAGGATGGAGATGATGGCTCCAGTTCCAAGGCCAGCAGCTGCCACGGCCCCGAGGGTGGTGCAATCTCCGTTTTCATCGCAGGGACACACCTTAACTTTGATGACTGACCTGTTGGACAATGGAGGGTTCCCGGAGTCTGACACGATTACAGGGACTTCATACACTCCAGGCTCTAAATATATTTGATACCGCAGACTCAAACGGGCAAAATCACCTGTAAAGGGAAAAGAGACATTACTAACAATCACATTTCATTTTTCAAAAGGATTATTTTTTTCCTGGGTTACAAATAGTTTAAATAACCGTATCCTCAAAAGTTGATTCTGCTCATCTGGATGTAGAGTTCTCCCACTGAAAACGTTACATCAAGATGAACAGAATCAACTTTTGGGGATTTACTTACCTGGATAATTGAGCATGCATCAAGACATAAAATAACTGTAATTTACATGTTTTATCTACATTTAATAACAGATATTTGTAAAAAAAAAAATAAATAAATACTGCAGCCATTTAGTGAAACTTCCAAACAAAAATATAGCGTAAAAGGCAAAAAGACAAAATTCAAATGAGCATATGAATAGCAAATATTTGGTACGAACACCTTTATTCTGCAACACAGTCTGAACACTTAGGCAAGCTGTCTTGTAATTTCTTTAAGTAGTCTTCAGAAACAGTTCTGCAGACTTTCTGAAGGACACTGAAAGCTCTTCTTTATATGTTGACTATCTTTTGTTCTGTTTTCTGTCAAGATGATCCAACACTGCTTCAATAATGTTCAGGTCTGCGCTCTGGGGAGGCCATTGTGTATTTCCTTTATCCAGATATCTTTTTACTGCATTGGCAGTGTGTTTGAGATCACTGTCATGCTGAAAAATGAAGCTGTTGCCAATCAGATGCTTTTCATTCCATAAGAACCATTGCTACTAATTTTAGTCCAATTTTTGAGTAATTTGGCTTCTTGGCAGCCACCCTTCTACTGAAACCATTTCTGACGAGGCTTCAATCAAAGATGAATCAACCAAAAGGCTAGATGCATCTCTCAGGTCCTGTGTCAGGTCTTTGCTAGATCTTTTCCTATTTCTTAAGGACATGACCTATCACTTTTTCTTTTGCCGTCCTTTTGTTCAGTTTCTTCAAATTTTCTAAGGACACACTGCACAGCACGCTGGTACATGCCAAGTTTTTTGTTAAAATCTCTTTGAGAATCACCTCGTTGGTAGAAAATTACTATGTTATCCCTGTCATACTGTGCTATGTGACATTTTTCATTGGTTCAACTAAAGAAATTTGAACAAATTATGTGTTTGTGTGACAGGGTGCTAGTAAAAAAGTACTTAACGATGTAATAAGTATGGCTCCTTGAAAGCAAAATAAAAAGAAATGGTAAGCTACTCAAGACTTTTTCACAGTAATGTACATGAACATGCACATGGTTAATAAACGCGTAAGGAGATTTTTGATGCATTGTCAGAAAAGTAAAAACGAAAACGTTTTTTGAATTTTTTAAATTTGATCATTTCTCTTCAGTGGTAACACCTTACCGCTGATCCTAGAAATTGTCCAGTTACGTCGGATGGTGGTGGGAAACGTGGGCAACTCGAAGACAAAAGGTCCAGCGTTGGGGTCTGTGTCGGCATCAGCGGCAGTGATGTTGACACCGTTGATGCTCCTGTACGTCCTTTCACAGATCTGAGACTCTTTGGGTATGAGTGCTGGGGGGTTGTCATTAATATCTATCAGATAGATCTGCAGTGTGCCTGTGCCGCTGGCTGCAGGAGAGCCTTAGAGCAGAAAGAGAGAAGCAAAAAAAATAATATCACGACAGGAGGAAAACATGACAAGAGAAGATGTGTGCAGTGAAAGGGACAATTGAAGGGGAAGAGAGAGATGTCGAAGGCTGGCAGAAGTGAGAGAAATAATGAAAGAAGATGAAAAAGAGAGATACAAAAAAGGAACGAGAAGAGGTGATTGGAGCATTGTTCATTCACAATGACGATGAAAAGGTAGGAATACTGTGAAGCTGCAGGAGAATTTCTACACTTGACAGAAACACTTCTGACAGTTATGCTTTCCAGTTCTTCTTTTAGTCTTACAGCAAAATCAAACCCATCACAGTCGATCCAGATGGTGGCACAGCGCATCCAATCTTCTGGAGCGAGTCTAGGTACAATAATGATGACTGTAACACAACTAAACAAGTCTTTGTCTATGTGTATTACACTGTTATATGATAGTCGTTTACCATTTTGGACATAAAGGCACTTTTATTTGAAATATTAACAGTACATTGCTTTAAAACAACTAATGGGACATTGTCAATGCACATTGACAGTCCTTCACTGTCACACAGACAATCAGTTGAATACTTGAAATTAAACACAGTATACACGTGTGTTTATGTATTAAAAGTAAATCTCCATAGAACGTATGCAGGGAACATTTAGAATGTAAAATAAAGGTGTTGTTGCAAACTGAAAGCAGTGTTGCATCATTTTTAAAGTGAGATCAAGTTGTACTAAGAATCTAGGTGATTTTCTTTTCTGTGTTGAACTCTCAATGACTGCACTAGACTGGCTCATTTACCATTTTTAGGTAGTAATCACATTATACATATAAATCCGCAGCTATTGCCTATTAGCAAGGTGACAAAATTGTGACATTAAACGCTCTAAACTTTACACCAATGTTGTTCTGACTCAGCTTTGTAAATCTGTGGAAATTGTCGAGGCAACTTGGTCTGATACTGATGTAGGCATGCCATTGTAAGTGCTGCTTTAACTACAATAGTGTCAGCCTTGGAGTGCAATAACATGCACTGGTGCACACAGACACACTCACACTTCGTCTACGGGCACAATCTAGAAGCTTCTGCATTGACCGAACACAGCAACAGACCATCAGCAACTGCATTATGGAGAACTAGGAATAAGAAATAGACACTTTAAACAATCAGGGAGGGAGATAGCTGAGCAAAGTGATGAATGCATGAATGCGTATGTGCAGCAGGAAAATGTGGCAGAGAAACATCTTAAAAAAGGGTGCTTAGCGGTATAAAGCTCAGCGTTGTTTATTGAGTGTGTGTCAGTGGGTGACAGCCCTTAGCTTTCCCCAATTAGGAGTCATTTCCCTGTCATGCCCCACTGGCCCAGTCATCACATGGAATCAAGCGACCCCAGGGCTCATCTCTGGCATGAGATAAGGGCAATGCAATTTACAAAGATTTATGCAAAGCTTACAGATCTGCCAATTAAATGTGGCAACAGAGCAAGACGTTTGCCACAAGAAGGGTGAGACACAGCTGAAGACAAGGGTCTGGAGTGAGTCTGTTATCAGTTCGAGCTCTGTTTCACTGGTAACACTATGGTTTTTCGATTGCTTCATTAATATCAAGTGATTAATAAAGACATCAAGACGTCACTGATGAATATAATACGTTTTAGTATCTAGAGACATTGGATGAGTGACCTAAAATTTTTGCCATAACTGGACAACAGGCGTAAAAGTGGAAACAATATAGATGCTCAGCTCACACACAGTTTTGTGGGAAGTGCCTTAAACATGCATTCTATCTGAAGGCCACTATAAACACATTCCTACTGAGTTTAAGGGCTCTGTTGCTAATTTTGGGTAACGATGACTAAAAAACAAGTGTATTTTGTACATCTTGGTGATGCAATGGAGTATGAAATGACACGCTGACTTGCCAAGCACGAGACATTAGCCAATGAGCTTTTTATAGCCAGTTCTGTCCTTCATTGCCACATCAGTTTTTTTGCAACTAAGATGGAAACACCTATCTCGAGGGGTGTTTCCATCCCTCGAGATGGAAACACCCCTCAAGAAACCAGAGATTAATGTCATGGTAACCACATCTTTCATCTATTGTTCATGTTGTCTATAGATAGATAACATTGCATTCTTTTAACTATGACGACTCGTTAATTAACAGGTAGACTTCTATAATGTCCAAGTTATTATTCATCATTCAAAAGCCAGATACTTTAGGAAGCCATGCAGGCTATAAAATCACTTGAGTTTTCAAATATTATACAACAGCTTCTAAAAGCTTTAAATTCATTTCCCATCCAAGTGATCAAGTGGATCACTTAATTTTACCGACACTAATTAAACATTTTTATTATTAGTGTCTTTTTCATGCTATAAGCATCCAGACAGTAATTATGCATCTCTTCGTATTAACTGTTGTGTGTATTTCCAGTTTTTTTGTACTTTAAAAGCCAGTCTAGGGACAGGCATTGCAAATTAGCATAGGCCCTGTGTGTGGCATGGTTCATGTTACATACTTGTCCCTATACAAATACACAGTTAATGCAGACTGTTAAATGCAATTTGTACATGTGTAGATGCTCTACCAGGAATACATGTGGTTCATGAATGCAGTACTGCAAACGGAGGCTTTCAAATGCACACACACACATACACGCGCGCGCACACACACACACACAGAGGCTTACCAGTTCTGCTGGTTTGTTAATCCTAGCCATGTATGGGGGACATGTGGAAGCAGCTTGCCACAGCTGATAGGAGAATTATGTGGGTTTTAACCAGCTAAATAAATAATTATGTTTGTGTAAATTCCTCAAAAGGATTTGTATTAACTCCTTTTTTTGATGGGGGATGAGAGATGCGAGGCATGGTGAAAAGACTCGTAGTAAGGCTACCATATGCTCTTTGAATAACGCATAAAAATAAACAATACCATAGGTGTGTTAAGTGGAAAATGAGCCAAAGGGTTCTGAAATGGTCAGATTTCATCGAGGGGGTGTAATAAGTGTACTTCTCACCATGCTGTCACCACCTCTTCATGTCCCATTCTACTATCCTTACTGTCTCATAGTACTTCTTACCATAATCCCTCTTATGTTGTGACGGCTGGCACTCAGGCAAGACCCACATAGACACACAAACATGCACATGAAAAAAACCCTTCTGGTTTCTTTTGTTCTTGGCCACAGTCCCAATATCAGGCAGACCTATTAGAAGCATGCCTGTCGAAACGGTGTACTTTACAAAGGTGAGGTGAGCAAAAAACCCCAAATAATAGGAAACAGGTAACATATCGTGATTATAAAGAAGGTTTGGAATTAAAAAGCAGAAAAAAAAACAGGAAAGTCCAAACAACAGGAGCATGTAAACCTATAATCCTGCTGCGTCTCCATGCATCAACACAGCAGGTTACATTTTTTGCTGTTTGACATTGTCAGTCATCACAAATACATGTACACACACATGTGCACGTACTCGCCAAATTTCGTTTCAAACGAGTGGCTTCACACATGCTAACACCTATAAACACACCAATGTTTCAAAGCCAGCTCAACTTAAGATAAATGCACCAGTGCGCTGCACGTCACTGATAAGGCAATTTGGAAGGAAAATAGCATTTCCCGTTTTACTTAAGAAAACAAGAAACATTCACTTCCACTTGAGAAAAAGTTATTTGTTTGCTGTGATTGGGTTTGTGCTCTGTAATGCTTGAGTTTCAACTTTGAGGCAGAACAAATAATGTATGCTACATAAATTGCACAAAGCCCAAGGAGGAAGCCGGCTTGGACACAAGATAGGAGAGGCTCAACAGTTTAACCAGTTGTGCAAATCCTGGATTTTCACTGACTCTAACCCAGCTACATGCCTTTATAGTCTTCTAAATCCACATGCAAGTCGAAGTTTTAATCAGCTGATATACTCAATATACAAAACACTAGCTTGTGTCTCAGAGTTCAATTACACTGTACAACTCTTGGCTCTGGATTACATCAAATGCATATAAAACAAATGGTAGCAAAGCACCTTCAAGAATACTGATTTTACGCTGAGGTGTATGTTATACTGTAGAAAGTCCCAGTTCTGTCATCATATGCCTAAACTATTGGACATCGGAGTCTTTAAAGAATGAAAACTTGATAAAAAAAAATGTGGTAAAAGTGTTAAGCAAAAATGTAAGAAACAGCAAACTCTGATTTTAAATGAAAAATAGCAAACGTCACTAATGCAGCAGCTTAAAAGAGTTTCTTACCATTGTCTGTTGCCAGAAATGTGGCTTCATATATGTTGTTTTTTACATAGACAGACTCCCGGTCGAGCATTGCTGTGGTTACTATCTGACCGTTGCTTCTATTGATGGACAGCCAGTCTGCTGGGTCGTTCAGCTTTGAATACCTAAAGACACACAAAGACAGATCGATGGAGACGTTAGCGTTTCCCTGTTTACAAGCAATTAGAAATTTTCTCTTGCATCTGTGCATACCTAAATTGCCTCCCCACACACACGGTCTAAAAATCACAACAGCTTGACCTTCACACAGTTTAATTCTTCAACGACTTCTTCTCCAGAGCGTGCAGCCTACAGTCAATTTCACCTCATTTTTTTCCCACTCCTGTGTACCAGCCATTGAAGTCAATTACCTCCCTAGTTAAGCACTGACGCAACTACCTGTGTGTGTGTGTGTGTATGTGTGTGTTTTACACACCCATTTTCTGAACGTGTTTGCTTAAGCTTACACGGAGAGGTTTATATGCATATATGTCGCGATGCTTGCATGTTTGCAAATGTGCCTGTGTGTGTATATAGGGAATGTGTATAGTGTGGAGATGGGAACATGGGGTCTTGGTACTGACAGGAAAGTGGATGTGGTAGCAGGTGGCAGCAGTCCTCTGGGATAAAGCAGCAGAGAAGGAACAGGGGATCATCTCCAGGACCGAATGCCAATCTCACTCTGATCTCGCTGTTCTTGTTTTGCTGGCTATTGTTTCCTTTGGCTTGTTTCACACATTCATTTTTATCTAAGCTCTCTCTACTCATGTCGCCTCACCTTAACTTGAGGTGCTTTTGTGTTCATTCATTTTCGTAGCCCCGTCTGTATCTTCTCATCTGTGTCTCATTTATTCTCCGATTCCGAGTTCATCAACAGAAACCGCTCTTGGTTCACGCGTACACTATGAGACATCATCTGTAGACATGTGACACCTTGGCCTTGTGCACCTATGTTTCTACACCAATTTCATTTCATTTACTGAATGTGAGCCGGGGTGAAAAAGCCAACTTGTTATGTGACATACACTTCCAGGCTTTCAATCTATTCAAAATGAAATGGATTTGACCTTAACCCCACTTTTATGTTTACTGAAATGTACTTTACTCAGCATTAGCGTACAGCTCACTTATTTATTTGTGCTTGATTAAATACTGCATAGCATTTCTACTTACATGCAGGAGACTGAAAGCCTGAAGGGATGGGTGGCAATAAGTAGGGGGGTGAGGGGTGGACAGTGACTATAATCTCTATCCTGTAGTGATTGAGGTGGGATTTTCCCAGCAGGCAGTGGGCATGATCCGAGGCAGAGCACAGTGCGGGGAAGGGAATCACAGAGATGACATTCCCACACTCTAGACAGATTCACACAGGCAAGCCAAGCCCACAGCCGCTAACAGGCAGACAGTGAAATCACCACCAGGACTACAGTGAGTCCATCACAGTGGGAGGGTGGGATAAAAGAGGGAGGAAAATGAGCAGGAATGTGTAGGAGAGGTGACATTCGGAAGTAGCAGCATGGCTGTATGATCTAATTTTAATGTCCTCATTAAGACCGACTTGATACCTACTGCTGTTCTGTGTCCAAATGCATTTCTATTGGCTTGACCATGCCAAACTGACAAATGCTCTCTGTCTGTGGAGTGGAGGGCAGACAAATGGGTGTACATTTTAATGAGAAGATAAAAAGTTTTTCCAAATGCTAGAAACATCATGTTTGAAAAATAAAAACATATTTCTGAGCCTATTAAACAAACAGTTCTTGATCTGGGGAAATATTTTTCTTGGTACCCTTTCATATCTGTCAATATGAAGATGAATTAAGCCAAATTTTTTCCCCTCCCTTCTGTCTCTGCGTTCTACTTTGCTTTCCTGGGCGTGGCTTTCATCCTGATCCATGGCTGGCACACCCTTGTCTCATCAGCTCACCTAACCAACTGCTTCTCCAACCACTCTCCGCCAGATTGTTCTGTCAGCTTCAGCAGTAAACTAACGCTGGGCCAACTCTGATTTATTTCCTTGTATATTTCTCTCTCATGTTAACCAAGTTCTGTCTCTGCGCCTCAGATCTTCCTAATGTGCAAGCCAGCAACCAGTCAGCTACCTGCCAGCCATGCTGTCACTTCTTCTGCCACACTCACCTGTCAGCCCACTCTCCACTGTCCTTCCCAGCTCTTCACCTCCCAGCTTTGCCTCCTGTCTGCCTTGGAGCCAAGCCTCATCACACAAACTCTTTTTTTTAATAGTAGTTTTATAGTTTAAAATGTCTGCTAATGGGAATCTCTTAAGGTCACTAATTAACTATACACATTTTTTTATCTGTACAAACATCAGCGTTTTAAGCCCTGGAGTTTCTGCTATTTCTCTGGCAAACTATCAGTCAAAAAACATAAAACCAGAAATATAATTTGCTGTTTTTACACTTCACTTTGTGTACAAAAAGATTTGGCATGTTAAGAGACTTGTTAATTATTTAACCTTAATTTTAGGTGGTGCACAGACATGATAGTGGTGTCAATCTTTTTATCCAAAATTCAGCAGAAAAGATTAGAAATACGCAAATAATTTCTTTTTAATATGCCTGACAAATGAGCAGTCACGAATGAACTTTACTCAGAAATCTCAGAGGTCAGTGCCTCAACATTTGGGCAAATAAAATCAATGTTTTCAGCACAGCTCAATGCCAAAGCAAGAATTTTTGTTTTTCACTTGGATAACAGACCCTTTAAAATCAGGGACAGAGAAGGATTCAAATATGGAGCGCATAAATAGGTGTGTATAAGACATTTTCTTCTTTTTTGCCCTGCAAAATGACTGCAGCACCTATTTGTCCCCGGGTACGTTCCACGATAACACGAGCGCATGTACGCCCTCTGATGATAAACGCCGTAACACAAAGGTTTGTTCACAAAGCAGAGTGCTCTATTCATCCCCACACTTCAATTAACTCTCTCCAACTCCAGTCACCGCAGACGAATTAAACCATATTTAACGCACAAAAAAACCTCTGTATAAACAGTCTTTAGGGGGAAATTTCCAACACAATGACTCGACGTTTTGGTGGAATCATTAGCCGTGTTTTTGTATTTCAACAAAAAGTTAAGTGGAGAATATGGCTGGCTTCAAAATGTTGTTTTAACTTGCTGTAGTGCTGCCTATAGTAAACAACAGTGCTCTGGTCATCAGAGTGACACCAACGAGAGCACCCACAGTGGTTTTGTTTACAAGTCCCAACTGTAAACGACGTAACCGTGGGCAACTGGCTGTCACCGTCGCTAACTTTTTAATGAAGTGCTATCCAATATTTTTTGTCTTCTTGTAAAAGTAAACAGTTTCCTCCAGTACGCTTCTGGAATATGAAATTTGGTTTCAATGTTATTCTGTGTGTGAAAGTTTTCCTATTCGTTCCCGCGCCTTATTTCCAATGCTTTCCGAAGCTCTCCTCTACCAGAAGGCTTCTCTCATTTGGGAGTTGCTAGGTGTGTGAGTACAGCTGGATGTATGATTAGGCCTGGCAGGTTAGTGATCTTAGCAAGCAGCAGGGAGAGGTATGACATTTATTTTTCAAACCCCTGACCCTGAGGATGAAAAATGCATGTCTCAAGCTTAGCCAAGGCGGTTTGGGTAATCACTTATGCCAGTGTCTCCAGTCCCATGTCTCGACCTTACTGGCTGGGTGTCTGACAGGTGATGCATGATGCTTCACTCCTCTTCCCTCTCCCCATCCCACTCCTGTACACACTGCCTTTCCCCAAAGCCCACACTGTCAGTCTGTCCCTCCATTGATAAGCACCTGTCAACTTCAAACCTTGACCTCACCATGTTCAGCTCCTGTCCCCTTCCCTCCCTTTATAGTCCCTTAGGTCCTATTTCACTTTACTTTTGACTTTTAAGGCTCCCTCTAAATCTTCTCCATGTCTGACTTTCCTTTATGTATCCACTCAAAAAGACAGACAGCTTTTTGTCACACACACCGACATGTGCAATATATTACATCTAACACAAAGCCCGGTGTAATATCTAAACGTCTTTCCCATTAAAGGCATGCCTGGTTTAAGGCATGTTTGACTGATGGCATTTGGAAGTACAATACTATGTAAAAGTCTTGAGCCACCCCTTGTTTGTTACATTTTGCTAAAAAAAATGGAAATTGAAATGTGCAAACATAAATGGAAATACAGTGTTAAAAGCAAAAACAGTGTTAAGTCTAGTTGTTGAATGTTGTCATTGTGTTTCTTAAATTTGTAAGGTCTTAGTTCAATCTATAGGATCAAGACATTCCTTTGTCTCTGACCACCTCTCCAGCCACTCTGTGCTGGGGGAGGTTTTATTGCAGATACATTCTATCTGGAAGATCTGATTCTTGTGATGTTGCTTCCTGCTTTTATGATCCTTTTGGTGAGCAGGAAGTCATGCATACAGAGACACATGTATACAGGGACACACACACACATTCTTGCACATGCATACAGATGTTTACACATACACACACATAGTGCCTTGTCTTAGAACCATTTGGGGGTTTTACGGTGGGAGGTGCTTTTGCTGTGATGTGTATTGTGTGAACTGTTTTCCCAATAAAAGGCAGCAAGCGGAGGCCGGATTTGGGGTCAGTCTGCGGTAGGATTCAGAGTGCTTTCTGAGACACCGGCCGGGGCCTCCCTTGCTAGCAAGTAAAAGAAATTCGTCTTGTTTTTGTCGTTAACAAGAATACGTTTCTAAACTAGCGGGGCTTGTGGAAACACAGACCCAACAAACAGTTTGTGAAATTCAAATGAGCTTGAGAGTGAGTATTTGGTATGACCACCTATTCCTCATCATAGTCAGAAACCTCTCAGGCAAGCTTTCTTTTCATTTTATTGAAGTAGTCTTCAGGAATAGTTCTTGAGATTTCTTGAAGGTCATTCCAAAACCTTTCCTTGGACTTTCATACACAGAAAAAAAAAGGTTACTTTAAACCCACTTTAAAAAAAATTGTTACAGTTAAATCTATTAGTTTTAATCAGACAATAATGTAATTTAAAACTTTGACTTAAAGTACATATTTACTTAAGGACTAATTGTTTCTGCTGATTTTTTTCTGTGGTAAGTGATTTTAGGTAGAGTGAAATAAACAGTTTCAAACCAGAAATCCCAATTTTCCATTGCAACAATATAAAATTTCAGTTCAGCTAAATAAACCAGGATAGCTTTTAAAACGTTTTTTCTTTTTTTTAAATTTAAACGTATTCTTTGCCAAGTTGTCTGTTATGTATGGACCCTGGTTCATCCCTTGAGTCAGGTACCTTTTTTATGGTTAAATGACTCATAGGTCACTGTGAATTGATAAAAAACAAACAAAGACAAATATCCCTTTGAAAATGGTAAGGCACAACGAGTGTATCGAAAATAAGTGAAAAAGCAACAAATGTCCAAAGAAAAGCTTTGAACGACTTTCAGAAAACCCAAGAAAACCCAGAAAAATACAAGAAAGTCTGGCTCCTTGGAAGCAAAATATAAAGAAATGAGTGAGACTCTTGCACAGCACAGTATGTGCAGCAGTATCAGTTCTGTGTGATACAACTGAGAAAATGGCAAAAATGAAACCCTGAATTTAAAATTCTTCAAAAATAATGAAGACAACTGGTGTCCTTACGTAATGACTCGAGCAGATACCTTTTATGGAAAAGGTGTAAAGCAGTGGGACTGATAACGATTCTGTCCAGATGGAACCAAATGAATGAGGTGCAGTCTTTGCTTTTCATGTGGCGAGAGCGGAGGAAGGAGATTTAGCCTGTGTTTATGTCAGTCGGACTGTGCCAGAACACAGCATGCTAGTAAAAGTGTTAACCTAAATCCAGGATGCACCGCAGTCTTGACAGGTCATGGAAAAAGAGAGTGGAGACCAATGAGTTAAATCCACAAAAAGTAGAAACTGATCTAGCGAGGAAGATAACAGAAAAAAAAGAAAGTGTGGGAGCGAGCAAGAGAGCGAGAGCAGGAGCCCAGCTGGTGACTTTGGAATCTTCCTAAATTATAATGTACACCCAATTTACTCTCATTTGCTGTGAAATTATCTAGGAAATTTGTTTAGATCTTTTCCCTGGAGAAATTGAAAGGAAGGAGCTGTTAAAGTGCAAGGTGGTTGGAAGGAGGTGGTCTTAATGTCACACCAAACATCCGTGTTATCAGCTTAATTGTGTACTCTTCTGTGCTAGTTATAAATCACGGTGCACTCACTGTAATCAGTACTGACATTGTACATGCACAAATGGAAACATATGGGTTCTGCAGTTGTATGGGTGTCATCTAAAGCCTTGTTCTCTCTTCATGTAGAATGCAGAGCAGATTGTTCTTAACACAACCCATCTAAGTTTGAAGGGTCATAGTGGAGCCACTGGTGCTGTCAAACTGACAGCAGGACTTAGAAAAGACCTGCTGGTCATTCAAAGGTTGGTTTACATTTAAAATCCAGAGAGGCTTAGCGCAGAGAAGAAACACTGCAGGTGGACATAATGCTGTGTCAGGTGTTTGGGCCTCAGCCAGCTGTTCTCTTTGCCGCCCCCACCTTGCTCCATCTCTTTTGTTCTCTCTCTCGTGTTGTGTGCATCTGTGTGTGTGTGTGTGTGTGTGTGTGTGTGTGTGTGTGTGTACCTGCCTGTATGTGCTCATGCAACCTACAGAATGCACACACATCTGATTACCCCAGAGGCTGCTGCTCCCTATTAACCTTTTTACCCTCCTTACTCAGAGTTCTCTGCTGGCACATAAACTTCTCACAGTAAGATTTTGAGAGATGGGTAATGCCAAAATATAGTCCCCTTTTTGAACTTTGACCTCTGACCACTGACAGGGAACCAATCTGAGGCTTTTTAGCCCACTGCCAGTGCATATGGATGCAGGTTTGTGCTTACACAGCAGATAGCCACTCTACAAGCTAGAATTAATTAGACAATATAGCCAAACCACATGGAAAAGATGTTATCTAATTAGATTTAAAGGATATACAAGATCAAAATTAAACTAATGCCCTACTGAATTTTTCCATTCTGTGGACAGAACTGTCTCTCAGTACTCGCTCAGTACCTGATTATCTGCTGCATCTGAAGTCGGTCGGGATCTGACGCCGAGAAGGTCGTCAGGCTGGTGCCAGCAGGGACACCTTCCTCAAAGCGGATGTGTTTTGGGTTTGTGGGGAAGTAAGGAGGTTCGTTTACATCCTGCACAGATATGGTGACCCCAGCCGTGGACTGGAGTGAGGACTGGATGCCAGTGGCCAGGTGGGCCTGGTTGGACACCACTACCGTCAGCATGAAGGCACGGTTCATCTCAAAGTCTACCGGCTGGAGAAAGGAAAAAAAACAAACAGAGTTACTTACATTTGAAAGGAGAGAATGCTGAACACATTTGAAATAGTTTAAGCTTTTTGAAACTGTTGGCCTTCATGTTGCTTGCTCCGTCTTCTCTTTCTATCTCCTTTGTGTGCAGGTTGCCCTTGTCTCTTCATCTCAGTATTTGTTATTTTTCACTCTTTCTCTCTATGAGGACATGCTCTATTCTGGACCGATTCTGGGTAAGATTACTGCTTTTCAAATACAGCCTCTTAGGTTACAGTGTTACCTACAGCAGGGTAAAGGTAACACTTTAGAATAGTTTTGCATTACCAAAAATAAATACCCCTTTCAGC
Source organism: Rhamphochromis sp. 'chilingali' (assembly GCF_963969265.1). Taxonomy (NCBI): domain Eukaryota; kingdom Metazoa; phylum Chordata; class Actinopteri; order Cichliformes; family Cichlidae; genus Rhamphochromis; species Rhamphochromis sp. 'chilingali'. Next base: position 23,475,435 of record NC_137939.1, on the reverse strand, counting down.
TTGCTCATGAGTATACATCCACAGGGTGTCTGTAGCCCTGTGTACATTTACCACTAAGTGTATTGATTTTACTTCACTGCACAGCTTCTTGATATTGGCAACATCTCTCCCACCACATGACCAGCAAGAAAGCTATTCATTTTCCTCAGACTAACGACTTTAACCAAAATACAAGATAGCAGGTGAAAGACACCCGTTATGTCTCGAACAAATAATTTTCCAAAGACTTACACGAGACTTAATTTATTCAAACTCTTGATGTGACTTTGTAATTGTGCTGGTTAACTTGACTTACAACCATATAGTTGTAAGTCAAGTTAGAGGAGATTAGAGAAGGCTAATATGGGCTACATTCTAGGCTATATTCCTGGTATGCAGCTACATGCAAGGAAGTCAGAAAGAGATGTAAACACTGCAAATGTGGTTGGGATTTTATTATTATTATTTTATTTTTTGTATTTATTTATTGTTTGCTTATTTACACTTTTTGCTCTCATTACAAAAGAATGAAAATGGGAATGTGGTGACATTTAGTTGAAAAAGTAATTAAATAACTTAAAAATGAATTCTTTATGCTACTTATTATAACGAAATAATCAGAATCAGAATCAATCAGAATCAGAATACTTTATTGATCCCTGGGGGAAATTATTTTTTGTTACAGTGCTCCATTTTAAACCAACATTAAGACAAGACAGACAATACGCTAACTAAGAATAGTACAATATATACATATATATACATACATACATACATAAGTCACTTATAAATAAATATTTGGAAAAGAAACATGTGTAGTTGTAGCAGCAAACAGTGTGTTAAGTGGATGCGTTGTACAGGGAGATGGCCACAGGCAGGAATGATTTCCTGTGTCGTTCAGTGGTGCTTTTCGGTAATCTCAGTCTCTCACTGAACGAGCTCCTGTGACTGACCAACATGTCATGGAGTGGGTGGGAGGTGTTATCCAACATTGTCTTTATCTTGGACAGCATCCGCCTCTCCGACACCACCTTGAGGGAGTCCAGCTCCATCCCCACAACATTGCTGGCCTTACGGATCAGTTTATTAAGTCTGTTGGCATCTGCGACCCTCAGCCTGCTCCCCCAGCATGCAACAGCATAGAGGATCGCACTGGCCACCACAGACTCATAGAAAATCCTCAGCATTTTCTGGCAGATGTTGAAGGCCCTCAGTCACCTCAAAAAATAGAGACGACTCTGGCCCTTCCTGTAAAGTGCTGTGGTGTTTTTAGCCCAGTCCAGTTTATTGTCAATGTGTACTCCAAGGTATTTATAGTCCTCCACAATGTCAACACTGACCCCCTGGATTGAAACAGGGGTCAAGTGTTTCCTGGTCTTCCTGAAGTCCACGATCAGTTCCTTGGTCTTTGCCACGTTGAGCTGCAGATGATTCTGCTCACACCACGTGACAAAGGAGTCGACCACAGCCCGGTACTCTGTCTCATCATCCCTGCTGATGCATCCAACCACCGCAGAGTCATCAGAAAACTTCTGAAGATGGCAGGTCTCTGTGCAGTGGCTGAAGTCTGTGGTGTAGAGGGTGAAGAGGAAGGGGGAGAGGACAGTCCCCTGTGGTGCCCCTGTGTTGCTAATCACCTTGTCAGACACACACTGTGGGAGACGTACATATTGTGGTCTTCCTGTCAGGTAATCAACAATCCAGGACACCAGAGAAGCATCCACCTGCATCGCTGCTAACTTATCACCCAGGAGGGTCGGCCTGATGGTGTTGAAAGCACTGGAAAAGTCAAAAAACATGACCCTCACAGTGCTCGCCGGCTGGTCCAGATGGGTGTAGACACGATTGAGCAGGTAGATGATGGCGTCCTCTGTTCCGAGACGAGGCTGATAAGCGAACTGAAGGGGATCCAGATGTGGTCTTACTATGGGTCGCAGCTGGTCCAGGATGAGCCTTTCCAGGGTCTTCATGATGTGGGAGGTCAGTGCCACGGGCCTGTAATCCTGGGGGCCACTGGGACGAGGCGTCTTTGGTACAGGGACGAGGCATGATGTCTTCCACATCACCGGGACCCTCTGCAGACTCAGACTCAGCATAAACAGTTTATGAAAGACTCCACACAGCTGGGGGGCACAGGCCTTGAGGACAAGGGGACTCACTCCGTCTGGTCCAGCAGACTTGCCTGAGTGAAGTCTCCTCATTTGCATCTCAACCTGGTATTGAGTGAAGGTGATGGGTGGGGGAGGGGTGTCAGGAATCTCACAGGAGGCAACATGTGAAGAGAGAGGCTGAAATAGTAAGCTGGGTACTCAAATGTGTAACTGTAAAACTCATTACACCAACGCTGGCTCTTGGTCCTTTAAGAAAAGTACATTTTCTCTTGCTTTTTTCTCAAGGTTTCTTAAATTCTTGCCCTCAAACAAATCAAATGTCCAAGAATGAGGGAGACTGTATTATGTACTGGTGAGGATAAGCAATGAAAAAATATAACAGAGGTGACTAACCTCCCGTGTTCATCGCCTGCACATTAACAAAACACTGCAGGCTATAGAGTTAAAGCTAGAGAAAGTTTAAGTGATATTTTATTATATAGTCTGATTATTACTATTATAGTGTCAACAGCATTATTTCTTTTTCTGAAGAAATAATTTCCAAGCATCATGCTTGGACTATAATCATTATACTGATTAGTGTAAAGATCCCTGTCAACATTTCTCTTTTCGCCTCTACCTGGGGAATATGCATTAAACCTTGCTGATGAAAAGGGACATGATAAATGAACAGATGTCATGTCAAGTAGTCTCCTGAGGAACAAAGACGCACACAGACACGCAGACACAGTGCAGGGCTGATACTGTTCGCCGTGTGTTGTCACTCCTTTTGGATTAAAAGTGTGTATATGTGTACACTACAGGGGGTTTTGAGACCTGAGCTTAAACCACAGTGACAGTTTTTTGCTCCCCTAATGAAGAATACACAATCGAGTTCAAATGACAGCAAGCAAGGAGATAAAAACAGAACAAGTATGCTGCTTGTAGTGTCCACTTGTACATTTCTAAACAGGCAGATGATAATTACTGCTCCAAAGCTGATGCTGATGTTAATGACTTTGAGCAGATCTGTATGTCGCATCAACTCACTGTTATCGGCGGACAGTCTGAGAGCACAGAGATAAAAAAACAACAACAAAATGAGCGCTTTCAGGAAGGTTGGTTGACAAGGCCACTGAAGAAGAGGTGTTTGTACCGGTGCTACGGTTTGCCTGTGTATGTACATGCACGCAAGTATAAATAAATGTAAGCACGCTGGTGTGTATTTGTCTGTGACCTCGTGGAGCACTGGGAGCCCATTTACAGGCTAACCACGCTCAGGGCTCTTTGATCTAAAGCCAGTAGTATTCAAAACACAGGGAGGTCTAGAGTATAGCTGTAGGCTACATAAAACACACATACACACCGAGACACACACACTCTGAGGGAAGCCAGAGGGGTGAGAGGTCAATAACATGGCTTGCATCGTTTGCCCATGAGCCATCACATCTTACATCTCCTTGAATCGCTTCGCTCTTTTCTCTTTTTCCCTTTTACCTAATTTGTTCCGCTGGACTTCAGCTTTCCACCCCCTCGTCTTTTCACATCTGCCCTACCCCGGCTCTCTGTGATCTATGCTCTCTGCGGGCTGCATTCCTCAATCCTCGGAAATCTGTCTTCGCCTCACTTCACTTCTCCTTTCCACTTCCCCTGTCATCTTTGGTGTTTATCATAAGCTGTGATTTACATAACTTAACTACTCATTTGAAGCAAGTGGCTTTATTTGTGTGTCTGTGTGGATTTGTATTTTTTTTGTGTGTGTTTGTGTGTTTACTGTCTTTATTACCGTAACGTAAAACGAGAATACGGCTCACAAAATCCACAGAGAGCAGTGCAAATGTGTGACATGATCGGGTTAAATCCTCACCCCTTGTTTACAGAGGAATTCAACTCTCTTGTGGAAGACTGATGTGTATCTGGGTGTCAGTGTAATTTAATCTGTCTGTAATAGCAGCCACAGATGCCTTGGTTAAAAAAAACGTGTTTTTTAAAAAAAAGAGCAGGAACAACAAGCTAGCACCAGTCTTATGGGTTCTTGACTTTACCTATTACAAGCTGTCTGATGTGAATGTTCTGTCTCCTTTTTCACAAAGCAAACCAAAGCACCCTGTTTACTTGTTGAGACTGTCTATTGCTTGCTTCGTCCCAGGGGGTGTCCTGTCTCTTATTTTATGATTTCCTGATAACCTCCCACGGGTCCCTGTGCAAGCTTAGGGCTACCCGACTGCCTGCTGAATTTTGCATCAGGGAGTGAGAGGAATGGATTATAAAAGGCAGTCATCTAGAGATAATGAAGAGAAGCAAAATGCCAATGCTCATTGCTCAGGGTGCTATGGGAATTATAAGGAAATGTTATTGCTATTTTTTTCAGATTATTATGTGATGTGAGATGCAGTTTGCAGGAGTCAGATACATGGTGAGAAAGCCCCTGGGTGAAATAAAACAGTTATTTCTACAAAACCCATGAAACACAGTAAGCACATTTACAGAAAGCCACACAAAGGATGGCCACAGAGATGCAAATCAACAGGACACACATCTACAGTAAATGCACACACACACAGTTTATGATTGATGTTATATGGAGGCTTTTTTTCTAAATGGGTTAAAATCATGCGGACAACCTCTGACTGAGAGGTCAAACAGTAATGTAGCAGGCTGTTACAAGACAGGGCTTTGTTGTTGCTGTCTTTTACCACAGCAGCTACAACATTATGAGTGTATAAAAAACGTTGCCTTTGTAATTGAGAAATCAATACCTAATTTGCTACAGTGGTCTCACCAGCCATTGTGTTTAAGTCTCTGTGTGAGCGTACGAGCTGTTTCTGAAGGGCACAGCGGTCTCCAATCCCTCATTTGGACATAAAGGGGCATATGAAAGACAAAGACCCCAATCTGTCCCTATTTAACTCTGTAGTCTATTATTACTGCTTGCACCTAAATCTGGAGGGGCTTTGACATTCAACAGAGAAAACCAGTGTGTTTCTTCTACAGGGAAAGGCTCAGAATGTTATGTTAGGCCTGGATCTTACCTTCACCACGGTGACCATGCCATCATTTGAAATCGGGTCGGTGCGGATGGTAAAATGCCCAGATGGGTCTCCGCTGATGATCCTGTAGATGGCATTCCAATTAGGGGAGTGCGGTTGATCAGCATCTATAACCGTCAGGTTAGCCACAACGACATCTACACGGTTCTCGGGGACCTCTCCAGAAAACTGTAGAAAGAAAGAGTGAAATGTTACCTCGTGATACATCACTTTGAAACATCTCACTGCCGCTGTGGTCGTTTAAGATGCATTGAGCCGTTTGAGTGTGGCAATTTCTACAAAAAGCCACTGAGTGCCTATCTTGCTTTTCCATTTGTCTTTATAGAAACATTCCTCCTTTCAGGTTTTCAGGTAGAGTAATTTTAATGAATTCGCTTTTACCACTGCTGGGTAGTAAACAAGCAGTAAACACAGTTTCACACTAGCAAGCACATGCACACAAGGGCATTGTTCCATTTTCACTGCTTTCTGCATTGCTAGTACACATCATTGATGAGCAATACTATTTCATCCCTTAAAAAGCCACAGAAACAAGGGAGAAAAGAATGGGTGAGGAGAAAAAAACAGGAGTGTGGAGGGTTAAAACAAATGTTTAAGTGTATATGAGTGGTTTTTAGTTGTCCCTGTCCTGTACAAACACATGTGCTTTGCCCTGATAAGCCTTGATGAGGAGTGAGCTGCTGTCTGTTATGCGTCTGCTATGTTAGGGATTCATCAAAGCTGTACAGGCTCAGTAATAAATCCCACAAAGACCCATCAACTAACTATTGCAATGACTCCACTCCAACTCTGTAAAACACAACTTGACTGTAGCCCTACCTACACAAACAACTTGTCAACTCTTAACCAATTACTTGAGGTCAGAGCGTGTTGGCATGACCTCATCTCATCTGCAGGCAACAGGCATGTAGTACCGTACAGTCACCGTGTCACATGGGTAACAGGCATGGAAGAGCGACTGAGTAGCTTATGTGAGGATATCAAAGAGCAAAGCCCCAGACCAAACACTCCATCGGATCATAATACCCTGCCTGGCAAACCTCGCATCACCCAGCAAACAGCCGACAGCAGCGGGCAGATTAGGGGGCTGCGTCGGGAGAGCTGTTCAGAGACTCAATGACATTCTTAAGACAACAGACAAGTCCGGGTGGTCCTGATGCGCTGCCTTCTTTGGATAGGCAGGCTGTCGTTTGTTAGTGTTAGAGTGTGTACGTGTGTGCTCGTGTGGTTTATTACTGTGGTTTGGTTCAGGGACTCCCCAACGCCAGTTCAATAAAATAAAACTTCAGTGGTGGTTCTTATAGGCTCCCTAAGGAGCATCTTATTTCTCAACACACAGTAACAACTAAGGGCAAGTGTTAATCAAATCTGATGGAAGACTTTGAAGGGTACACCGCAGCTCTGATTATCAGCGCCGCAGTCTGAGCTTTTTGTCTCATTATCTCTTTATATAGAGGAGGGGGAGGGGCGTGATACGTCACATCAAGAGTTTGAATAAATTAAGTCTTGTTTTTTTCTCTCGGGGAAAACTATTATTACTATACTCACGTGGCAAACACAAACTTGAAAGGGTCCTTTGCAAAAAACGTCAAATGTAAAAGACTAAAACTGTCAACATAAATGTGTACAGGACGTCAAGGGCAACGCATATTACAGTCAATAAACTCCAATTACTGCACTTTTGTCATTTTTGATTTTAGATAGCAAGTATGTTAACAAGCATCAAATTCCTGTGATGAGTAATGCAACGCAGTGTGCCTTTCAGCATAACAAAGTAAGTTTAAGAATGCAGTTAATCTGAACATTTTCAAGGAGACAAGAGCCTTTCTATGCTGAATAATAGACAGGTGAGATCTTTGAGTAAACCTTCAGATAATTACTTGGAAGTCATTATTGTTCCTCTCTTAAACCAAAGGTTTCTCCGAATTATCATTTACAAACGCTCTGTTTTCAAGGGTTTAACTTTAATGACAGTGATCTTTGATGGATGTTGGGGTTATTGTCAATAATGGATGGAACAAAGAGCTTTTAAACATTGGGGGAAAAAAGCCTAGAGTTGCTCTCTTTCTTTCACTGTCTTAGTGATTTATTATACTAATGCTGCTGTGGCTTCTATTGGCTCTGCTGTTAGTGGGTCTTTTAACATAGACCTTCTGTATCACCATCTACAGGCAGAGGCTTAAATTTCCTCTAATTAAATAGGCTTGTATTTTTTTGTATATGATTCTGTCCCCAACTGCTGGACTTTCTGATTGTGATTGGCACACAGTGCTGTTGGCACAACACTTGACAAAACACCTCTTGCCAACACCCTGAACTCTCTGTCACTTTTCTGGCAGTGGAGAAACACTAAAAGAGGCAAGGAGAGGTAAAAGCGAAAGCAGAGAAGTGACAGGGGACTTAATCATATAAGCTTTGTTAGGATAGTAGCTAAAGTAGGCCAAGAAAGCACTGTGGTGACTCTTGCAAAGAGACACTCTGATTTCATGGTTTTACGTTTCTACGTATTCCCAAAAAGCAGTGAATGCCACATTTCATCCGTCTGTACCATGGATGGCACATGCATGTATGCAGCCCTGACTATCCACCCAAAGTCTTCCCATCTGTACCCATGCACCACCCTTTGCGGACTTGAAAAAATAGGCCAGCCTCTGATAGGCATGATGAAATATTAATCTCCAACATTAAAGACAAATTCCCCAAACTTTATATTTCTGGGACATGTTGAAAGATCTATGGGGTTTATTGCAAACACTAAATATTTGCATAATGGCCTGCATTCTCGACAAAATGGCTCTTATGTTATACCCCCATGAAAGTGGATGATTTATGAAGGGAGTGGGTAAAAGTGCTCTGCTCATCGTGGCTCCAAAACCTCCACTAAACTTGATCATCAATATCCATGATAGTATTAACTTCCCTCTGTGACGGTGATGGAAATGCACTTAAACACGGTGGAATACAGAGAATATCAATCTATTATTGCCCACTATCATCAATACACCACCATCGGTAGAGAATCTTAATGCAGGAAGGGGGTGCCGAGTCAGTAGAGGCCTCTGATTTACAACGAGCCATGTCTACACTTTATCACTACTGCTGTACAAAATAGCTCCCGCGACTAAATAATTCTTCATTCCTTCTTCTCTCCCCATCATTCTCTCGTCACTTTTTTCCTTTTCATTTTGCATCGTTGACTCTACTTGGTGGTCCACTCATCAGCTCCCCTTACTGTTTTCTTTCTTCACCCTTTCCTCTGCTTCTTCCTTCCCTCTGCCCTCCGAATGCCCTGCTTTGTGTGACGTAGCAGTTCTCTGACGAGCTCTGTGACTGACATATGCTTACCTCTAACGCTAAGTCATCATCATAAGGGTCTTAATAGCCCCCAGTGCAAATGCTAATGCTAAAATTGCTGCTACCACCTCTAAGAGTTGTGTACAGTATACTGTTTGGCTGATACTGCCTCCGTCGATATTCCAGCAGTTGCAAAGCTAAGCACCTTATCTACCCGACATAACCAGGCTCTCATCCCTGATGATAGGAAGCCACACATCCAGAATAATCCTGACATCTGAAACCACACTGACACGGAGACAGCCTTTTCATTAAACAAAACATGTCGAACGCAGAAAAACGACTTCACTTTAAATTTTCTGAACAAATGTCTCTGCCACGTCCTATGAAACTTATTTCCAACCACAAAAATAATAAGTCAGATTTTCTTTGTTTACAGCTGTAAGTATAAAAAATGATTGAGCTGCTGTCTCAAATGTCTCAAACATTTATGCATTTTACAGATTATATATATATATATATATATATATATATATATATATATATATATATATGTGTGTGTGTGTGTGTGTGTGTGTGTGTGTGTATATATATATATATATATATATATATATATATATATATATATATATATATATATATATGTGTGTGTGTGTGTGTGTGTGTATATATATATATATATATATATGTGTGTGTGTGTGTGCGTGTGTGTGTGTGTATATATATATATGTACGTGTGTACATATATACACACGTACATATATATATATATATATATATATATATATATATATATATATATGTGTGTGTGTGTGTGTGTGTGTGTGTGTGTGTGTGTGTGTGTGTGTGTATATATATATATATATATATATATATATATATATATATATATATATATATATATATATATATATATATATATATATATATACACATATAGAATAGAATAGCCTTTATTGTCATTGTACAGACTACAACGAAATTGGAGTGCCACTCCCTTGGTGCAAGATTCAATAATAAATATAAATGTAAAATATAAAAAGTACAATAAAACAATCGCAAGTACTCAAACAATAGTAAGTACGATATATACAGGATAGCAGCATTAATATAATGACAGTATGAATAACAGCATAATATAATGGCAGTGACGGTATGGTATAGCAAGCAGGTTCAATTGTTTTTGTGCTTATTTACTACGGTGATAGCTCTGGGAAAGAAGCTATCCCTGAATCTGTTTGTCCTGGTTTTATGTGACCTGTACCGTCGGCCTGACGGTAATAGTTCAAACAGTTGATTGCTGTTGATTGCTGGGGTGAGATTAGTCCTTGATGATATGATATAAAATCCATATATGTGCAAGTGAAAGTAGAAATAACCTGAATCACTAATTGATTTAGTGATGATGTTCCAGAATGGCACCACCAGTAATATATTACATATATTGTAGTACTTTGGATTTTTAATTTTTACTTGGCTCTCAGTAATGACCTTCTGTAATGTAATCATCATTCTAAATATCACCATCATGACAACAATCATTAACCATTTGCTGGCTCTAGTTTTCTTGCTCATGAAAGTCAATGTTATTCCTCACGAGTGCGCGTGCGCGAGTATGTGTGTTCGCATGTGTTTTTGTTTCAGCTCTCTACAAGCAAATGAGCAATTATCCTTTATAAGTCCCCCTCACTGTCCTTGTGTAAATCTTTCCTTGTAATGACATAACAGTGTAGATTCCTCTTTTTTCAATTTTTCCCCCCTCTATGTCTTCCCCCTTCTTCTTCTGATATATTTCTTTTTTATGATTTTTCTTCTCCAACATATGATTTCCGCGCTCTTCTCTTAACCCAACTCCTCTATTTCTTTGAACTGTTACCCATTGCCCATTACCTCATTTGTAATAACTCACAGTTCTGGAGGTCAGCATGGGAGGGTTGTCATTGATGTCCGTGACAGTGATGATGGCAGTGGCTGTGTTGGAAAGGCCAAAGTTCAGGTTGCCCTCCATGTCCGTGGCCTGCACGATAATGGTATACTGGGACACTTTCTGTAAAAGACAGTAATAGAAAAAAACAACAGTGTGTGGTTATTCATCTGCAAAAAGCTCCCTCTTGCTACAGCAGCAGTCGCAGACTGTGACTCCCATGGGGGAAAAAAGCTGAGCCTGCGTTCTCTTCTATAGTGACTGTCTACAGTCTTATTTGAAACACAAAATCACAAGGGTGAAGTCTTTCATTTGACTGAGTTGAAATCTCTTCACTGGAACGTATCCAGACTTCAGACCATCTGAAGGCACCACTGTGAAGCCTCCCCATTGGTACAGCATGCCATCAAAGTTATCAAAGGCATCGCTTATTCAGCGCCACTGATGGACAGATGTGAAGACAATGATCCAACTGACAGAGATTAATAGACTATCTATGGGGCAATAATATGAGGGAATGATAAATGCCGTTTCATCTCTTGAAATGACATAGTGTCACTTCAGTGGATGCTGAAATATTTCTTGTTTTTCTTCTCAGCCATGTACCTCCTTTCTCACCATTTTCCCCTCCTTCTGTTCTTGGCTTCCCCTGTCTCTTCTTCTGTCCCAGGGTGCAGTTAATGGGCTGCAGGAAGGATGGAGCCCAGAAGCTGACTGTCTGGATAATGTGTCTCGTCATTGAGATTCCCAATTACATTCCCAGTGTCTCTCTCACCTGCTAATTACCGAGTAAATATCCCAATTAGGCCAGGATGCCACATCAGGAGGATTAGACAGCTTCTCTCAGTTCCTCTCATCTTGAGGCTAGATGAGATGCTGAACTCCAACCTCATACACACACTCTCATTAACACCCGTAAATACACACAAGCATCCACAAACACATACACACACCTCTCTTTCTCCATATCTTCTGCTTGCTTGACTGTCCCATCAGCCTGTGTACAGCGTGTACACAACACTCTCACTAATTAGACAAGGGAGTAATTATGTAGCGCTCCTCTGAACCTCTCAGCGCTGCAACAACACCGCAGCATAGCCAGTCTTCTCTGGAGTACTAAGGTCTGTTACTGTCAACAAGCTCTTAAAAGTCCACTGCAGACCAGTGGAAATCTTTAAAAGAGAATCAGTGTGGGAGTTTACAAAGAAGAGGAAGAAGACATTTCAAAAGTAAAGAACAGAAGATAGGATAAGAGGCGGCAGGGGATGCAACTGAGGCACAAGGGAGGGATAATACCAAAAATAAATCGTGCTTTTTTTGTGTGCCTAACACCTCCAACACTCCAGTCCAAGAAGAGAAGGGAGGTGCAGAAACTTTCCAAGTTTCAAAGGGCTAAAGTGCTGACTAAAAGTGGACCAGGTAAACACTGCAGTGTGCATCGTCGAATCTTCCTGTGAAGTTTATGTACAGTACAGAAGGTACTTTTTTCTGGCAAGGTTAAGACTTTTATCTGCCGTCTAGGAAAAATGCTGGGACACTGAAATATGCGTTTATATGCTGGAGAAACTGTTTGCACACAAGTTTATTTATATTCATCCATCATACATATCCATTAATATTTTGCAACATCCAGTTCCTTATCCAGGTGGTGGAGGCAGCAATCTAAGTGCAGATTGGGGTAGGCGGGGTAGTTCTTGGGTCTACCCCAGGGTCTTCTTCTGGCATGACATAAGTGGCATCCAGAAGAGATCACAATCAGAGTGCTGAACCACCACAGCTGATGTCTCACTTCTTAGAACCTCCTACATGACTGAGTTCTGACACCCTTTGGAAGAAGCTAATACAAGACAACACAAAATGTGTATGCCAATTGGTGTCTGCTGGATAAGCAGGTGCTGTAGAACAACTTCAAGGTGGTATTTCACCGGAAAGTTGCAGCATTATTTGGAGTGACACCAAGTACCATCTCTAAATTGAAGGGCAAGTTCCATATAACAGGGGGTGTCAGAGACAGGACACGAATAGGTGTCACAAAACGACATTTTCTCATCCCATCAGCACTCAGGGAGTCAAGAGGATGGAATGTTCTGTCTGCAGTCCTGAGCTCAATCCCATTGAACACTTGTGGGATCAGCTTGGGCATGTTGTTCGTGCCAGAGTAACCAACACAACCACATTGGCTGACTTGCTGGTTGAGAAACAGGATGCCATCCCACAGCAGTGTGTGACCAAGCTGGTGACCAGCATGACGAGGATTTGCCAGGCTGTCGTGGCTATGACTGGGTACTGACGTCCCTGTGTGGCACCATTTAAGGAGAAATAAACAGTCTTTCCAGCAGTATAAGATTTAAGGCCAAGAGACATTTTTAAAACAAAGAAATAATCAACCAAACACAAATTTCCTGAGTTTATTTAAGACACTAAGACAATTTCATTTTTAAATAATCAAATCAGCGTCACTGAAATACGTGTACATAGCTACACCATATATACGAATGTGCACCCAATTTTATTTTTTGTTTGTTTTATTTTTTTCTTAATGTGGCAAATGATAGCTCTGCTAGATCCAGCAGTTTTCTTGACTTTCAGGTGATGAAGTGCTTATATGCAAGCTTACACTGACTCAGCGTGCATACAACTTTCTGCTTGAAAGTCGAGCAGAACCAAGCCGGTTAGTAGGGCTGCCATGAGACTTACTCTTCAACTTGCTTGTTTAAAATGTCTTTTCACAAAGAGAAAGATGGGCTCTCTCCCAGTGCCAACTCTGGACTAGTAGTAACTGGTTATGTAACATCTTAGAACCAATAGTTAACTGGTTTTGTGTTAACTGTTGATAACATGTTAACATGTTGATATATGGTTTGGATATTGTTCTAATCCTGATTCAAAAAGTTGAATTAGGCGTTGTTGACAGCGGGGAAAGATCTATGAGCCGATCCACTCCAGCTCTGGCTCTTTGGCTTTAAGAAGCCACCTGTCACCAGCAGTGCACTAGCTGCTAGAGAGAGAGCATTGCCTGAAGAAAGCTAACTGCAAAGGGTCAGCAGTTTGGAGGCATTTCATGGCTGTTACGTCAACAGCTTTTGGCATATATATATTTTCACTTTACTGCAGTCTGGGATATTTATCATATTTCTGGATAAGTAAAAAGGCTGAAAATGGTGCTTTCTCTAGGTTCTTGCTCTATTTCTGTTGTGCTCTTGATTTGCTGGGAGATTGTTTTATCATACTTACAGTAACATAAATTGAAATTGTTGCCAATTTCATTTCATTTCACCATTTCACTCACATGTGTCTAAGGAGGTGCACATTTGAGTGTATGCTTTCACACAGTGAGCACAAGGAAAGGAGAAACTGTAAAGCTGTAAAAGGCAGCAGTATGCAGTGGCCTTACCCTAGTCTCACACTAGACTGACATGACTACCACAAATAAATTAGGTAAAGAAAATGAGTATAACTTTATTTAGAATTCATTCTTCTACTAATAAATACAAGTTCAATAAATCTATATTCTTGGGTATATTTATGTGTTGCATTTTATTTTACAAAGTCAGAAAAGAAACGCTTAAGTTGAGGCTGACACAAAATACTGATTATCAGTCTCTTCCCCAGAGTCAGGAGTTAATTTAACACCAGCACTGGAATGAAATTTAGTCTTGTTGACTCCACTTACATCCCATTCTTCCAAAAGTGATGCCCTCATTTGTTGTTTGGATAGTGGAGGTGGAAAGTGTCCCCAAAGGTTTTCAATTGGGTTTAAATTTTGTCACTTATCAACTATGTATTGATCTGCAGAGACTCTGTTAATCTAAGGACACCAACTTTGCCTGAACAATGCATTTTGGTTCATTCTCACTTTAGGAGTGTTAACTGTTAGTGTGAGGTTAAAAACATTTTCTGGGCTAGTGTGAAAGGTAAACCTGGGGCCGGGATGTAGATGAGTGCTAGAAAATGTACGGATGATGATGTTTAAAGGGAAAAGAGGCAATGTGTAGCCATTCTTTTCCCTTAGTCTCTTTTCTGAAGATTTACGAACCTCATTTGCACCTTGTATCAACATGCAGTACTGATGTGTTATCTGGTTAATGAAATCTGCTCACGGGTCTTAGACATGGCATCAAAAAGCATTAAAAATGTCTGTATTACTAGCCTTACTGTAATTTGACATCAATGCTAAATGGGGTTAGTAGATTTTTCAGAAAATATGACAGGTCCCAGGTTGGATGGAGGGATGATTCTTTGTTGGCTTGACTTTTTCTTTTGCTGACGTAGGTCTGCCTGTAGTGTTTTTGTCAAGCTTGTGGAAAGTAGCAGGAAGATGAAGAGTTAGATGAGCTTTCATCTTGTTGGGAATATGACCAGCTTGTGCATATTATATTTACACGTGGCTGTTGTCTGATTGTAAAGTAAGCAGATGTGATCTGAAAAGGAAGTGAAAGTGAGAACGCTGATCCCAGTGATACTAACCTGGAAAAACATATGTTATTAAAAAGGTTATGGGCAAGGGAAATAATTATCTCAACACAAGTTCTTTGAAGTACAATCTTGTCTCTGTGTGTGTGTGTGTGTTTGTGTGCATGCGTGTGTTTAGGGGTGCCAAGAGTGTAATCCTACGTTTAGGGGTGACTGTGTGGATTAGCAGTGTACTGATAAACCAGAGCAAAAAGAAAAGCGGTTCAGCTGAGACATTTTTAGTCTATGCTCCCCTTGTACCTCTCTCCCTCTGGCACCATCATGTCTCATCCTGCTTCTCTGTCTCCATCACACTATCTTCACTAACAAATTCACACACTTACTCCCCCCTCATTGTAATAACCCACCTTACCAGCTCAGTTTTTGTTCTATTGCTCCCTTCAGTTTTCGTTTTTTCACTCTATTGCCTGTGTTTTATCGAGTGTAGATGTGATTATGGGCTTTTGTGTTTGTCTGACAGGTGTCAAGGGCATTCTATCTCAGATCTTTACCACACAAACACCACGCACACATACACACACGCACACTCACGAGCAGCCCACTGCTGCGTGATGTGTTGTTAATAGGTCTGTCACTGGCGACAGTCTGGGAGGATGATCTGTCTCGGAGATTTCTTTGCAGAGTTGTCACTGGCACATCCATGTTGTGAGAATAAACACATTTGGATCTTGTCACAACTTTTAGAGCTCCACAAACAAGGTGACCGTGGACAATTTAATATAAAAAAAAGATGACTTATGTGTGTGTGTGCGGGGACAAATGGCACCGTAACATTTGAAAGTCATATCTTAGGATGTCATCAGAGTAAACAATGCTATTAGGAACTGTGCTCCATGAACACAGATACAAATGTCTTCCTTTTGACCAGGTATGGCTCATTCAGACACTGTGCAGCAATGCAAGGGTTCCCACACTGTATGACTAAAAATTATTTTATCATCCTTTGTCACACCAATTACCAATTAACAG
Source organism: Rhamphochromis sp. 'chilingali' (assembly GCF_963969265.1). Classification (NCBI taxonomy): domain Eukaryota; kingdom Metazoa; phylum Chordata; class Actinopteri; order Cichliformes; family Cichlidae; genus Rhamphochromis; species Rhamphochromis sp. 'chilingali'. The sequence goes on along the minus strand of NC_137939.1, from coordinate 23,459,656 downwards.
GAACAGGTGTCTCGAGGAAAATGTATATAGTAAGAAAAGACAATATAATATTCGAGAGAAAACCTCACCAGTCAGGTGATACCCTGTGAGAAGCACTTGGCAACAGTGGGAAGGAAAAACTCCAGTTTAAAGGGAAGAAACCTCCAGCAGAAGGCTCATTAGGCACCTGGCAGTGCTTTTTAAATGGAAAAAGTATTTACCTGCACAATAGAAAATATAAGCTTATATATAATAAGCTTTTCTGTAAATTAATGGGCAATTAAAACTAGTTAAATGGTCATTTCATTGTTATATTGTTATGAAATGATGATTTTTAAAAAATTGTTCCAGTCTGTGTAACAAATACATTATCCATTATTCTATATAGTAATAAATATGACATCACAGTTGATTAGAGACAATTACAGTCTGATGAGATCTGCACTTATAACATTTGCTAATGATAAATAAAGAGCTATTGTTATTTTGTGTTATTTTTATCGATCAGTACGCATATCTCAGTTACCCGAGTTTTAAATATTGCATTTAGTCAAAGCCGGTGGCATGTTAGGAATATTTATAAGGGTTAGGGTTTTTAACAGCAGTAAAACAAGTGCCCCTCCAAACTTTCCCAAACACTAAATAAATTAAATTCACCACCATCCAGTGTAAGGTTTATGCCACAGCTGCTCTAAATGAATGTTGATGGTAATTGCTGAAATACTTTTTCATGTCTCTGCAATGGTTAATCCACCAGTATGCTTTAATTAAAAGGATAATTGTAATGCCAAAACATAATTACTGTTGTTATCCATAAATTTTCAGATGAACTGTTTTTCAAAAGAGCTGAAAAAAAGTAAAATGCATTATTCGTTTTAAACTAAGATGTCAAATTACAGTTATTTACTCACATTCCTGAACAAGTAAATAACTGTAACTGATTTACACCACCCGCAAACCTATGCAGCTTCAAAACAAGTATTTTAACACCAGTTCTAACTTTATACTAGCCATTCAAAAATATCTATAGATGTACCAAACAGTATTTATCAGCCAAGAAAGTTTTATGAATCAGTTACCACTTTACAATGACAATCACATACTATTAAAAGGTTGTATATTAATCAGTTCGTAAACATTAATTAAAATGTCAGTGTTGTTGACTGAAAAGAGTTACTTCACATTAAAAATTTACTGTTTATTAACACTTGTTACTATAAAGTGGTACGAGTTGATGAATGCGTCAGGAGAGAGAAGACCAACCTCTCGATCAAGACCAGGCGCCACTGTCACGATGTCTCCAGTCTCGCTGTTGATGGTAAACATGTTAGGGATCGGGCTGTGCGGCGTCTGGGACAGGATCCGGTAGCGCACCATTCCATTAGCTGTGGTGTTGTCATCTGCATCAAATGCTGACAGATGCATCACATATGTTCCTGATGAAACACAGAAAATTTGTCAGCATTTATGTCCACCGGCATACTCTTTATAGATCAACTACCAACCATAACAGTGGCTTATTATAGCTATCTTTGTAAATAACTTGACTTGACATGGTGAAGCTTGACCTCCCCTCTGTCTACTACCAATAGTCATTGGTTAAGCTTTTGGTTTAAAGCAGTTGCTTTTTTCAAATGCTCCAGAACGAAAAACTGCCTATGCTTTTACAGAGGTGATCACACTTGCTCATCAGTCAATTAATGGAGTGTATTTGATGAGCAGCACATGGCTACTTCTTACCTTGCTATGAAAGCAGTAACCACAGACTCTGTCACAGGACTGTGAAAACCTTCTTTTTCACGTGACTGTATAATATATTAAAAAAGCACACTCGTGACAGAGACATTGGAACTGTAGGGAAATTATCCTGTAATTACTACTTATGTCCATGTGGGCAGCTTTTCAGCAAAAATTACTATAATTTTACAATTACATTCTATTGTTTTACTAAGATGTCATAACGGATTAAATTGCTGCATCTATACAGATGTAATTTTCATAGAAACATTATTTAATATAATTTTAATGAATGTATATTAATGGGACAGGTACTTAGAAATCTACGCCAACAGAACAAAAATATGGGTAGCTGTTCTGTAAATAACGACTTGGACAAATACTAGAAAATCAAACACAAAAGTATATATACATGTAAATATTATTAAAATCATATGTTATAAAGATGATGTTTTTTATATTTAAAGGACATGTTAAAAACGAATAATAAAAACTGATTATGACGCATTTGTGTTGCAGAGAATAAGAGTCTACTCTCTCACGAAAGCAACACTTGTTAGGTTCCTTCCCTACTTGTATAACTCTGTGGGATCACTGCCTGTCACCCAATCTCTCCATCTCTTTCTCCCTCTTGTTCTGCCTCTCTTGTAGCCAATTCTAATTGCCAGAGATAGTGATATCATGCCAGTGACAGCCCCTGTCCGAGGATAATTGTAACCGCAGCTCCCATTTCAAACTTCATTACATTTCAAAGCAACATTTGTCAATGACTCGGCCAGAGGGAGTACTCTGAAGGCCTCTCAGCGAGACAACAAAAAAGCTGTTAGGAACAGAGAGAGGGAGAGGAAAAGAGGGAAATAGAGGACAGACTCCATATTTGGTGTGATTCCAAGTGGAGAGACTATCAGTCCTCCACCCATCATTTTTTTTTTTTTAAAGAGATGTGGGGATAGACTGAAGGAGATTTAGAATCACAATGTGTCACACATCGCCGGGGTAATTTCATTAAGCTGCAGACTTAGGGGGTTTAATGTGGACCCTTTGTATGGGGATCCTAAGCTGTGCCTGACAGGATTAGGTCCCCATAATGACTCTTTAATTTGCAAACTAATTCAAGTCTGTAATTGCCCTTCCACTGAAACCACTGGAGCTCTAAATTCTAAAACTCTCTTTTTTATGATTATTGTTCAACTGAATGTCATGCATGCCGTACAGGGACTTGTACGGTGTGTGAGGCGAGGCTCGGGCAACAGGGATGGTATCGTTTAGGAAAGGAAATCAAAAAAGGAAAAGAAAAGATAATAAAAGTGAGGTGTGACAAAAGTAAGAAGGAAAGAAAGCAAAACAGAAAGAAAAAGGTATTGAGCACCTGGACACCTTTTGAGATCACCTCTGGTGCAATAAACTCTGGCTCATCGGGTTCAAACTCACACACGCTTGCACACAGAGAGCTCATCTCTGTGATTCTTCTGCTTTAAGGTTAGACATAAAATGACCCAGTGGTGCTACAGCGTGGTACATTTAATCCTCAATCTCCTCTCCAGCCTGAGCACCCTCTTTGGTTTATGACCACTGCTGCACCAGGCTAAATGAAAAGCCACTCTACGAGACCGATTCTCTGTCCGTCTGCTAAATCAAGGGGAATGGAAAATTCTCTGTTGCATCAAAGATTCACTGGTGTAGTCATACTTTTAACAACACCAATCTCTCCTGATATACTCGCTGTTCTTTTTCTGTTCACCCATAAATTTCTTGACTTTTAAAACAAAAAAAAAAGTTTCTATTGTAATTGTTTCAATTGTTTTTATCCATCTATAATTTATTACCTGGTTTCGAGCCTTCATCCACAGAGCCATTGTAGACCTGGTTTTTGAACTCGGGTCTGTTGTCATTCATATCGATGACAAAGATGTACAGATCGATAGGGTTCTCAACCTGGTTGCCGTTCATGTCCACAGCATGGGCTCGCAGCTAGGAAGGAAACAGAAAAAACACGTTCAGATTAGAGATAATGATTATAGATAAAAATATGCTACTCATGGTCATACACACATAATATGCCTCAGTCTTCTCACATTGTACACATCTATTTAGAATGCTAATTTTGCCACCTCGACCTCCAGCATCTCGGTGTAGCCGCTGCCCTGTTTCACTGCCTGCTGTTTCAACCCACTTGTAGAACAGGGGCACATTGAATTTTCATGCTCATCTTTAAAATATAGTATATTTTGAGGGAGTAATGAACTCAGACTGCGCTCCTGCATGAATTGTTATTATGGGAGGATAAACAAATGATAAATCATTTAGAATCAGGCTTTGATGAGCGCTTCTTTTACTAATACGGAGAAAAATAATGGGTGAAACATTTGCTTTCCGAAAGAAAAAATAATAAATATATAATAAAATGAACCAGTGTAATATAAGTCAATGTTGTGCCTTCTGCATCCCCTCATTAATGAGCTTCAAGGTAACTATATGGACTTCTTTGAGAGCTAAGGGCATGTGTGTATGTATAAAGCAGTAACATACATTCACATGGTTTCGCCTATATTTTAAGATGTAATATCAGACAGTTTGTGTTTAGCCCAATCAAAAAGAAACTGGGAAAGATATTAATATATTAACTGTATTCAAACGTCTGTTTTTTATATCTTCATCACAACGGTTAGCAGTGTTGCCTGTTCAGTTAGGGAAATGAGCTACAGGTGCAGATGTAAGGTGCAGTACAGTAGGTTAAGTCTGTGGTAGATAGCAGGCTTAGAAAGACACTGTACAAATGCCAGTCTATTGCCCATTTAATGAATAATGATACAAAACAAATTAATGTCCCACATTCTTTAAAAATGTATAAAACTGTTCTGGAGGTTCAAGCCTGGTCTCTGTCTAGAGGATAAACCACACAGTACAACAGCAACACCTTAGAGAGCACTACCTCAGCGATAAGTCGTATCACTAGAGGCACAATAACACATTTATTTTCTGAGAATGTATCTAATCTAAGATTTGCCAATACTTTCTAAATTAAATTTATCTACACCAAGATTTCCTTTCTACTGGAAATGGACCATCATATTTTAAAACCACCGTGTTTACAGATTCAGTTTGATTTACTCGCTAACGTCTGTCTAAGCAGTGCCCTATGACAGCCACCAAAATCAAGATGACAGAAAATAAAAGCTGACAAAAATGTTGTCACAGTAATTGACTCGGCTTCATTTATGATTGCGAGTTCACAGTTTTTAGCGACATGAATGTTTACACAGAAGCTGCTCTGTTTGCTGGGTCATAAACAGTACTGCAAGGATTTGGCACTAAATTAATTAATCAGCCAATATATATAGCTATGATATGAAAAAGAGAGTTTTAACAAGACAGTCCTGTAAAGAGCTAAATGCATCTCGTGATCCAGCAGGATGTAGAACTACCTTTAGTAGCTTGACCTTATTATTTTTTTCTAATCTCTCCCATCATTGTGGCCAACTCTTCTTTATCACATTTCTTCAGTTTATCATTTATTTATACACAGCTCTCTTAAGGTCCAGACACAATATTTATCAGGAAATGTCAGGTTGAGGTCTTGTTTGGACTACTGCAACACTGAGTCTTTTCTTTCAACCATCCTGATATAGATTTGCTGGTGTCTTTAGCTTCAGTGTCCTTCACTGCCATGTTGCTTGACCAATTTTTGACCAATACAACAAAATAAAACTAGTACCGGTACCGAAAAAAAGAAGATTTATTCATAACACACGTGAAAAGACCCAGGAAAACCGAGTTAACAATAAAAACGATAACAAAATAACGCTGAAAACCAATAAAAACCCTGAAAACCATACATTTCACACCTGAGCCTCAACTCTCGCGGCCCGGTAACAAACGACTCACGGACCGGTACCGGGCCGAGGCCCGGGGATTGGGGACCGCTGCTCTAGAGTACTTTGGTAAACAGAGGAGTTCAGGGTTGACTCAATAATGTCAAGGTGCCCAGTCCTGTGACTGCAAAGCAAGCCCTCCACCACAATCCCTGACAGCTGATATGAAGTGTTTGTGCTAATATGCTGCATTTCCTTTTTATCAAACACAGCATCATGTATTATAGCCAAATATCTCCACTTTGTTTCGATCTGTCCACAAGATGGTGTTCCAGAAGTATTACCATTACAAACATGTTCTTTTCAGAGTGACGATATTATCTCCTGGTAAGCCTTTCAAAAGAATTCATGTTTATTCAGTCTGTTTCTACTGGTATGTCATGAAGACACTGAGGCATTGTGTCATGAAGATTTGTAGCCCAGCAATTTATTAAAAGGACCTTGATGCCACCCATTTCCCAACAATAACTAAAAGCGATGTTAGGAGAGTGGTTAAATCAAATCATGAAGGACATGTGTGTGCACAAGAAGCAGATGGTTGTAACAGTGAATGGCGACAAGCTGTTTGCTTGATATGTATTTGGAGAAAGGTATTATGTTATATTCCTAAATATAATAACTCATTTTGTTTCAAACAAAATAAAAATTGCAAGAATTTATTTCGATTAACATTATGATATTGGTTCATACTGCGCCATCACATCTCACACCAAAGAAATCAAACTGGTACGGTACCTCCCTAATATTATTCTGTGATGGACAATCTCAACATCTAAAATATCTTTCTGTCAGGTACAAACAAAGCAAAAAACAACACAAATAAAAACATCAATTAACTGAAAGCAAGTGTTTTTCAGTGGACCTCTAGAGCCAAACTGAAAAACACTTCTGCACTGTTTATACAGGCTGATAAAATCAGTGGTTTTGAATTATAGTATAGAAAACCATAAAAGATTTCCTAAACATACAGAGCCACACTGAATAAAAGTCAAAACAAAAATTCTGGACATTTTTCTTTCAGACAAATTGCCTTTATGCTTATGTTATTTCTCCAAACTCGTTATCTCTTTTACACTTACACACCAAAGTTTTTATCTCAGCAAAGAGCAAAACAACAAACATCTTATTTTTTTGAAAGTTGGCTCCACTGTAAAAGCAAGGAGTCGGTTTCAGAATCATCATATTGGATCCCTGATCAACATTCTGTCTGGTTTTGTTTGAAAGAGTCCTGAAATCTCTTCACATCTCTAACTCCACAAACACGGTCAACCCATCTCAAATTCAACTCAGCTTTGCTCAGATCAATGGAATCACCAACTAGGATTTCTCACAAACTTTGTACATGAAGTTATTACTAAAATCAATACATGCTGTCAAACGTGTCCTTACTTCTTTCACTTTTTGAGCAAAAAACCTCCCAAACAACCAACAGTTTGAAAGAAAATGAAAAAATCGGAAACATCTGCATTATCAGGGAAATGTCGAGTTTAAATCAATGCCTGAATTATTTTTTTTCACTGCTTACAAGAAGGTCAAACAAGCAAACTGAAGTGGTATTTAGAAATGAACTTTTCCCTAAAGCTGTTTTCATTCAGTTCACTTAACTTGGGAATGTTTATATCCCTGAGCATGACTTATTCAGCGATATTCCTGTCAGGTGGAAGTACCGGGGATGTTTACTTTATATCATATGAAGTAAAGAAAAAAAAGAAGAAAAATCTGATCTTATCTACATCCTGCTCCTAACAACACCGGCTTGTAAATATTTATTCTGGTCATATGTCAGTGATCAATTTCAGGCGAAGGTCTCTCTACATTATCGTTAGGATATTCATCAGAACCGAAGATAAACTAAACTGGAAAAGACTGAGGGAAAAGTTAAAACATGGAGAGAACAGACAAAGGTTCTCAATTTTAACAAGAGCTATTTTTTTTCAACATGTAGAATGAATCAAGGGAATGGTATCCTTCTCTTATGAGCGTTACCTGATAGGAAAAAGCTACCTGGTCACTGTAGGAGCATGAGTGTCAGATATATGAAACAGCCTTCAGGCTCGTTGTGGCAGGAAATAGAATAAGTAGCATTCTCCATCGACTTCTTCTCCTCAGAGAGGTGAAGATCCTCTTCACTGCTGCTCATTCTGTCCTCTCCACCGTCTGCTTCCACTCTGCACCTCCACCAAAATTGCATCTTCAGGTCTCCCTGAGGTTAATTTGACTTTACTTTTTCCACTGCATTGTCTGATCTGTCCTGCACCCAATATCCGTGTGCTGCCATCGCATATCACATCTCACTGTGCTGTAACGGGCTACGAGCCAGGCCCCTTATCTACACCCACCCTCATCCCTCCATCCCACATGAACCCACACCCTAATTCAATAACAGCAGGAGTCAGAGATTACCGCCATGTTTAAAGAAGGCAAAATGTAATTCTGGGTCCACATTAAAGTTATTATCTTGAAAGACGAGGGGGAGAAAACAGACCGTACCAGGCAGCGCTATGCATTTGGCAGGAGGCAGCGTCCTAGAGATAACAACAGACCCAGAAGCTTCAAGGTTTTTTTCCTCATAAGAATGCATCTTGTTGCATGGCTGGTTTTGAATTTCAGAGTGCTCATTCTTTTGAAATAAAAAAGAGCTAGACCATAACTTTGTTCTGTCCTTGCATGAAAAATGAAGTAAACAAAACCGAGACCACAAAGTCAAGTACTAACTTTAGGTATGTTGCAGTTTTCTGGTTACAGTTTTTCTCAAATGCTAAAACACATGTCACAAACGTTACCACCAGGTCCCCCAATGTCTAAACACAACACCCTTCTCTAAAAGCTACATAAACACAACCACACCTTCCCACTGCAAAACTCAAACTCCCACACCAAGAGAGCAGCTCGAAGCTGTCAAAACTGTAAACACTATACACAGCATTACACACTACAGCAAAACAATTGAAAACACAATGCTCAATTTGTGAGAAGGTTCTTTGTTTCATAACTGCCAATGCATATTTTAGAAACTATACAGTAACGGATCGTCGTAGATCTCTGCAGAGGATTAGGCATTTAGATTTGTGAGTTTCATATGAAGACTATAAATCTATAAAAACATCCTGCATGTACGTACACTACTGTAACACAACTCAATGCAAAAACAGAATCTATTGCACACAACAGTAATCTTGAAAACATGAACAGGGTGTGAAGTTTTTTTATTTACGTTATTCACACCACACACACACCACAATCACTGTGCGGCATCATGTCGCTGAGCTGTTGCTCGCATCTCGTCAGTAATGATGGTGCGAGGTTGTCTTGCTCTCCCTCCTGGACCTTCTCCTCTCCCATGTTGGCCTTCTCCTCTTCCTCATTGGTCGCTCCTCTTCCTCCTCTCATTTGAACTCCTCTTCCTCATTGGCCTGCTCCTCTTCTTCCAGGGCCAGCTCTTCTCCCTCCTCTGCATCAAATTCCTCTTCCCCTGACTCTGCCTTCATCCATTGTGTTTGTTTGGACTCTTCAGCATACTGTGCACTCTGAACTTGCTTTTACATGTGGGTACAGCATTAGCAACAAGTGTCTTCAATTTTGAGTCATTGTGTGTAGTGAATGACGCCAGGTGTGTTCCCTGTGTTCAAAGATTGGTGACTGTGGCAAGCATGTTGCATCACATGAGCTTTAATTTGAGAATATGAGCAGAGTTGTTTTGCAACATGTGTTTTAGCAAGGAAAAATGTGTTTAGATTTATGAGTACAGAGGGTTGTGTTTTGTGAATTGTGTCTTCATGTGACATGTGTTTATGGTACTGGAATATGGTGGCTACATTTGGTAAATGTGTTTAGACTACTGGTCATTTGGGTTACAGGATTGGCTTTTGTGTTTTAACATTTGAGAAAAACTGTAACAATGCTCAATAAACAAGACTTTCCTTGGCTTTATTGTTCAGAGGCTGAGAGCGTTTGAGTTTCTTACAATGCTATTTAATTGCATATTTGTTGCTATAACAGCGAGGGTCCTTTAAAGTGAACTGCAACACCTTTCTTAACTTGTTAAACATACATCTTTACTTTGTCTCATCTGGTTTCCAACCACATTTTGTATTCTCCTCCAAGAAACACTTTTCTTCAAAAACAAACAAGCAGTTCACTTAGGTAGCCTTTAGCAAGCGCCTTCCTTTCTTAACAAATTACTTCATTGATTGGAGCTTCTCTGGGGTATAAATCTGCTCACCTACCACTGAAAGGTTAGATTTGCCAGCTTACCATGACTGTAACTCAGGCTAGGTGCCATTAAAAAAAGGCACAGAGATGGTGGCAGGTACAGAGAGAGAGAGAGAAAACCAATGATAGAAACCTAAATTGATGAACCCAGTGCTGTCGCTCACTGCATCACAGTTTCCCTTCACAGCAGCAGAAAGATGCGTGAAAAGATAAGCTTGAGCAGCAATACAACAAGCTGTTTCCAAATGAAATGCATTTTTTCTGATTGTTCCGTATTTTCGATGCCTAGAACAGCATGCACAGCACAAAGGTGACAGGAGAGGCTCAACATGATGAAAGTTTCATTCAAATGAGGTAGTGCAGATGTTGGTGTTTTGTCAAAATGCACAGCGTGCATTGAAAAAAAGATGGTTTTACATGGTGCATCGGGCCAAAAAACATTCTTAAAATACTGTTATGTACAAGTTAAACAAACATTCTAGCATTAAAGCATCAATCACACACCATGAGACAACCAGAGTATGTGTCCTACTTGAATTTACCGATATCAATAGTCACTAGCTACAGAACTAATGTTAGTCTTAACAGGCTGACATTGATGCTAATAATCACTACAATATTTAATATTCCTCTCATGATTGTAAGCTAAATATAAGACTAATTTATTGCCAGAAGATAATACAGTTAACATAAAGTATCTAATTCTCTGGAGAGAAGTGAATAAGAGCATTGATTGATAAATATATACCCACTACTCGCTTTATTAGTTACACCTCACTAATCCTTAGAAGGACCCTCTTTAGCTTTCAGTACTGCCTTAATTCTTTATGGTACAGATTCAACAAGATACAGGAAACATTCCTCTGAGATTTTGGTTCATATTGTCCAGACAGCATCACACAGTTCCTGCAGATTTATCAGCTGCACATCCATCATCTGACTCTCTTGTTCCACCACATCCCGAAGGTGCTCTATTGGACTGAGATCTGGTGACTGTGGTGTAAGGTTGGGCGACTGAACGCATATATCGACTATCGACGTAGGTTGAGCCTTTTGCCGATCGTTATTACAAGAGCGATTTATTTATTTGCCCATGAGTACGTTTGCTAATTATGTTGGTTGAAGCCTGTCTATTATTATTATTATTAACATCACTCGAAGCAGTCAGTCCTACCTTCTTACTCAGGGATCCACAAGAAGCAGCATTCACACCTTCATTGTGATTGAGAAGCATGCACTTCCATGTAAAGCGACAGGTTCAGTAGGAGCCCTTGATGAACTCTTTAGGGCCCATTATGTCTTTGGTACATCATACAGTTCATCCCTGACCAACTTTTTTACTTTTCTGCAAACAACTACGACATTGGGGAAATGTCATATTGCTTTCTCTAGTGAGCATCATAGAACTGTGAATTGTAAAGGTTTGTTACGTTAATTAAATGGCACTGAAATGAGAAACATAATAAATGCTGTTACTTTAACCTGTATATTTGTTGTAGGATAGATCACAGTTATTTAGTAATATAGCATCATAAGATGAATATGAAAAAATCACACTACAGAGAAATAAAAAAGAGATATTATCACACATCAGAGTGTTAATATTAAACTAAATTTGGAGTAAAAATAGCTCTATAAAGTGTAATCAAATTACTCTGAATGTGTGAATAACCCTCAGTGTTAAATATTTTTTACACATTTTGTTGTCAATTTTGACACTAAATTGAGTACAATTAACACTGAAAGGTTAACACTGGCCATAGAGTAAATTTAACTCTAATTTTGAGTGGAACCAAATGTTATCTGAAGCAGAGTTAATACCTAATTTAATGGGCAGTAAGTGTTACTTTCTATTCTTAAATGTTCAGGTATTTACATCTTTCTGTGAGTCTGCCATGTGCTACTGTTACCATGCCACGAGAACAGTAATTTGACTGGATGTGACTTTGATGAATTACCAAAGTCTCTTATTCTTCACATTACCCAATAATGTTGCATGTAAAGAAAAAGTGCAAACTGGATATCCATCCATCACAATTTTGTGTGAAGAAGACACTCACGTGATATGAAGAGCGATGTTCTCGATCAAGAGGTTTGGTGACAAACATCTTTCCAAGCACAGGGTCGATACTGAATACTTCATTTGGTGGTTGATCTGCTCCCACCCCAGTGATGCTGTACCGGATTGAGATGTCCTGGTCCTGGTCAGAACGAATCTGCATCCCAACAAAGAAAAAGGAATGCTCAGTCAATCCCAGTTACACACTACATTTTATTAATCCCTGCAGCTTCTTTAACCTGATTGATTTTATGGCTTTATTTCTCTCTTGCATCCAGGAAGCTACACTAAAAAAAAACATAGTTTCCATTGGCAACCTACTTCTATTTGTACAGTATTGAGTGTGAGGTGTTTATTATTCAAGGATTTATGATATACAGTTCTTTAAAAACCATCTATTGTATATTATTCACTGGAAACATGCAAGGACACACAATCAGAGAAAAAAGAAACTGACACCGAGATGACATTTCATCACCCGTGGGGACATTATATTACCTCACATTAATTTCTCGTGTCTGAGACTTGGGATGATGGCAGATCTCCAATTCAATCTAAGAAGCAGTCATTGGCTATGTAACAGTCAAAGCAGGAAACATTTAAGCCCTTTGTGTTACTGCATTGACACCACAGAGGAGGCTCACATCAATTTCAACTGGATGTTGACAGGCATTTCTTCCTATCATTGTATTAAAGATGTAGCTAAGTATAGTGGATTGAATTGTAAGTAAAGTAATAATGTTTCCATGGAGTAAGGAGCAAAGTCACAGTAACATATGCAGAATCTGTGTTAATGTGGTCTTTGACATCAACGCAATAGTTCACATACAGAGGGTTAGTCTTTTTAGCTAAAAACAGCTGCCTGCAATATTTACAGTTATTTTTATATCATGAAAGTAAAATTGTCCACAACATATTAGGTATCATTGAATGATACTTATATTAAAGACAGAACAGAAATCAGCTGATTCTGAGGTGTCAGACTCTGCACTCACTGATATTTTATAGTATGACCCTGCCTGAAGGTTTAACCTTGCTTCTCTCCCCTTAACCACTACATTCTTAAACCTAATGCTCATCAAGCTGTGGAATATAATTTCCTCACATCATGAGTGCTATAACTATAAACACACACATATCAAAGCTTGGCATTTCTACAGTAACCTCTAGGTACTCAAGGATTCCATTAGTGCTGCCACAGGGAGTGCTGTGCATTCTGTTTGGAAGAATTTAGATTCGTCAAAAGAAGAAAAAAAATCTGAATTTCCTATTACGTAGGAAAGTGAAAGTATGACTCTGTAAGTGATGGGTAATTAGGTAACAGCAAACATAACAATAAACACATTTTGCAGAGGCCAAAATAGGCCAGAGGAAAATAAGGTGCACACTCGATGAAATGCATCTAATAACTGTGGGGCAAGGGAAGTAAAACGTTCTCTAAAAAATAGCCCTGCATTTTGGTTTATCTTTCCTTGCCAGATAGGCAACTAATAGGTGCATTAAGTGCACTGCTAGGTCTGTGATTTGGACTGAAGAGCTGTGTAATTGGGACTCATTTGGAGGAGTTCTTCAATTCATTGTCCAAATAAAGTCCAAAACTCCAAGCAACCCATTACTGTCCATTAACGACATGGCAACCCGAAAAATCAGCTGGTGTATCAAAATTAATCAATCATACACTTTCTATGGTATGCAGGCAAACACACACACATACACACACACATGCACACATGCGTACGCGCAGGAATGGTCGACCCTTTTTCTTCTAATCATTGACTATTTCAGTGAAGAGCCTGAGTGCACCAGAAGAGGAAGACTGTCCAAAGTTGTCTCCGTCTTTCACCACTCAAGGAACCAATTTAGCTACACTTTTGACACACCAGGAATTCTGCCCTGCTGAGAAAATAGCTGAAGCAACTAACAAGGACAAGGGAAGGACACAAAGTATTAGGCAGATGTCATCCTGACTCTTACGACAGGTAGAATAAAAACCTGTCACCATTATCGAAGCTGTTATTAGAACTTTTTCCGTTCCCTTCCTCTATATTCGCATTAACATTATACTCAGCTTTCTGGTTGAAGAATCCGGTAGAGGTGTGTCTTTCTAATCAAACAAATGTGATCAGTTATAGCTTCCCTCTAATGCGAGAAGCACTGTCATACCAGCCTACTAATGCTATTTGTGCATGCATGTACGTGTGTGTGCTTTCTTTAGGGAATAGGAGGAGGAGAACGTCAGAATGCTTTGCACATATCTCTGTGAATTACTGCTGACAGCTATGATAATTAACGAGCTGCAGGCATTGACTGCTATTACTTCAAAGAAACTCTAGCCGTTAAACACCCACAAACTAACAAATATCCAGCTAGCAGCTTAGTTGAACTCTCAATGTACTGTCATTACCCTCTGGTACAGCCAAAGCAAAAAGACACTGCAGCACGCAGACTGCTATACCTCTCCTGTCGCATTAGAAAATACAAGCAATTATTACACATCTGACTGCCAAAGTGCTTCCTCTCTTAATTCACCCCCTTTTCTCCTCCCCTCTCCTTGTCTCTCTTTTTCTCTGCCTTCCCTTCTCCTTTTTAAGTCACTCTTTCTCATCTCCACTTCTCTTTCCTCTCATCTCTCCCCTCTGCTATACTCTCTCATCACTCTCTCTCTTTGCTTCAGGTCTCTGTGGGGACAGAAGCCATGCATGAAAAATGAAATTACTTCAATCCGTTGGCCTTGGCAGTGGTGTATAAATCCTCACCAGTTAGGAAGTGATAGCTCTCCATAATTCCATTTGGGTTTTCCACGCCCCCCTGATTTCCCACCCGTTTCCAAGTCGTCCTGCTTGGGGTGGAGACAGGGATTCAGCTGCATGTTTCCACAGTCATTCCAACCAATTAGCTTTCCCGCCCACGACGTTCACGTAGACACGTTTAAGACTGTTGAGGGATGACGCCAGAGTCCTTATCCTCATCTGTTTCTACCAAATATTTGTGCATGGTTGCATGGGCATACATTTGAGGATTCAAGCATGAACAGTTATGTTTTCTCCACTGCTCAAACATTTTGTTTATGCCAGCTAATGATCTCAAGAAAGGTTTAGACTGGAAAATTCTTTTGCTTCCAATTTTTGGACTCCTGGCTTAGTACAGGCCTTTTGAGGGTTACTATGCAGGCTAAGTTGATTGGTCTGCATATAATAAAGGCAATGAGTACGTGTTACCCTATTTGAGAAAAATCCACGCATTCCTAATTAATGAGACCCAAGTTAAAAAAAAATGTGATTTTTCTTACAATACTAGGGCTAGCTGTAACGTCTTCAGGGATACCAAAGATTCTGCCAAGTATGTTATCATTCCCCTATTTCTATCCCAGAATATTGTGATAGGCGAGATGTCATCTAACTTGCAAACAGCTCTCACTGTCATTCTGCCATTTTACATCAGAAGAGGAGGGAATGTGTTGAAAAAAGCACGACATGAAGTGAACACAAAGAGCTTCTCATAACTGTATAAATTCTTTCTAGTTTACTTAATGAAAAGAGGAGAAACTCTTTTCTCATCTTGCTACACTTACTATCTTGTACCTCATACAGAAACACTCACGCATAAACATACAAACTCACACATCATTCAATATTAAATATTGAATGGATTTAGTTTTTGGAGTATCAATAATAATCCAAAACTGTTTTTCAGTTCATTCTTTGTCTTTTTTGTTCCTTTCCTCGGTTCTTTCCTCTGTTGTCTTGGCAGTTTGTGTTAAATGCCTATATAAGTTTTTCTGCAAGAGAGAGACTAGTAGAGAAATTCCCAGCAAAGTGATATCGGCGAGAGGAAGAGGCAGCGACGGGGAGTGAACAAGAGAGAGAGTCATGACTGTATCATCCGGCATCAGAAACCAGACACTGTCTAAATGACCTATTTGTCGACGGATCAAAGCAATTCCCTTCATTACTGACAACATGTCTGGTTCTTAAGGAGATCTTATCAGTGAGCTTAGCTCCCTTCTGCCAGGCAAAACTGAATCAAATGAGAAATTATCATGCCACCGAGTCTTCGGGGAAAACGGAGAAGATGAAGAGAAGAGAATGATTAACACAAAAGTGCCATTCTACCACCACAGGGTGCAGATAAATGAATTCTAGCTTAAAAATTAACTATCACATTTAAAAAGTATCCAACTAGTACCATTTATGACTATATGTCACTGCACAAATACATAAGACTATTATTAATAGTGGCGTAGAGTATATCCGGTACCGGGCCATGAGTCGTTTGGTACCGGGCCGCGAGAGTTGAGGCTCAGGTGTGAAATGTATGGTTTTCAGGGTTTTTAGCGGTTTTCAGCGTTATTTTGTTATCGTTTTTATTGTTAACGTGGTTTTCCTGGGTCTTTTCACGTGTGTTATGAATAAATCTTCTTTTTTTCGGTACCGGTACTAGTTTTATTTTGCTGTATTTATCCGCGACACATTAAAAGGCCGGTCCGTGATGTCGGGCATAAACCGGTCCGTGGCGCGAAAAAAGTTGGGGACTGCTGTCCTAAAGAGTATTTGAATCCAACCACAAAAAAAATTAAAAAATTATATGATCTATACTATGCAAGATTAGGAACACAGCTTATGAAATGGATAGCTCAGTTAGTCGGAATGATAACTATACATAGTTAGAGATAGTGTTGAATATGGTTTTCACAATTAAGTAACACTTACTCAACAGCGTCAAAAACACATTAATTAGGTAACAAAACTGCTAAAAAATAAAGATTAAACCTCAACTCTGTGGAAGTGTCATCTACACAGCCTAAAGATGACATGTAGAAATAGAAAAGCAGAAGTTTAAGAAAAACTTATTAAGTGAAATGAACAGAATAAAGGTTCTATATTGTAATGCATTGTAATGCATTCTGATTGTATTTAGTGCTCCTTATAACCTCAAATGTGTGAAGTGGCTTATTACATTAATTTCTGTAGTACCCTCACATCTAAATGACCTCTTAACTTTACATAAATTTTATCGAGCTTCCACTTTGAAAACATTAGGCATCAAGTTAAAAATGTACATAATTCTGTCACTGCTTGTTTCTGAGCACAAAGTAATAGAAAGTGGAGTAATGGGGTCAACTGCAGGCAGAAAAAATCAAATAAATTCAATATCAGTTTAACTCACAGACCTTTAGTTAGGACAAGCAAGGCAAACAGTGCTTGCCCAGTGACATATAAAAACCAACATGAATAAAAATGTACCAAAGTGAAACCTCAACATCTGTGCTCATCTCATGGTGCTTGTTTGCATCCATCCTGTAAATTACTGCCATCTTGTGGCAGTGGCAGCAGTTAGTTATTGTCTTTGGAAATTAGCTTGAATACAAACTATCGAAAATAGTTTGATGTATTTCATGACAGATTCTGTCTCTGACCCATTAACAAAGGCTATGTCTCGGTAAGCTGAGTAAACAGTTTTCATGTTTTTCATTTTTGTGTATTTAGAATCATTTTTAATGCATGACTCATAACCTCATCTTACAGGGAATTGAAACTGCTATGTCATTTTTTTACTCCACTGATAAAAAAAAGTAAGTTTCTGGCTGACACATATTTGTTTGAGCTGTTGGTGTTTTATCTACCATGTTCTTTACTCATTTTAATATAGAGAAATTAGGCTTGTGTTTTTTATATTCAAAGACTGCTATTTATTTCCCACTGGAATATTCCATACATTACACTCCCATCTAACCACTATCTTAACCCTCTGATGCATAGTGGTCACTGGAGTGGACAGCTACTAAAACGTACATATCTCTTTAATGCATTGGTTTCTATGGTGGAACTGCATATTAGCCTCTAGAGTGCTCTCTGCTGCCATGCTCCATTGAGGTCAATTCAGTGTTCAGTTAGTGCAACTGCAAGTAAATTTCCTCTGAATCAAAGATGGCAGACAAACTGTCACCCCTGCCGACCACTGCTGGCATATCCTGTCAATCCTTCTATGCTAAAAGAGCCCAACAGGTAAAAAAAATATGATGATATGCAGTAACATCTAGGGAAGGATATTATCTGTTTGGAATAAGAAATTGTTATGTCTAATATGTAGAAAACTACAATTAACCATGTGTCCACTGTAGTGGACATCATGCATTACCCACTATATTTTTTTAACAGAAGTCATAAATTGTCTCACTGTTTTTTGGGACTGTTTTGGTTATAATTAAGCATATAATTGTTACATTTATAAGCTACTCATTTAAAATATATATTTCTGTGCAGATCAGCTGTAGTTTGAGTTACTATAATAATTATTTTATCATATTTTGTAGACTTCAAATGCAGCAAAGAATAAGGCAGCGTACAGAATAGTCCAGGAAATTCCATCCAGCTCCAGTGATGATGATTTCATTGATGAGTGCAGTGATGAGGAGTTCAGTGATAAGTCCAGTGATGATGAGAGTGGCTGCCAGAGCAGAACAGAGACATAGGAACTACGGATGATGAAGACACAGACAGTCAGGATGCAGAAAGTGAGAACGATGAGGGGCAGGATGAAGAGGAAGGTCAGTATGATCAGGGAGCTGTGGGAGATGGGTACATGGCACCTGACCATACTCAAGCCCGCAAAAATATTTGGAAAGTCCAAGACAATGACTTGGTTGGAGACTTGCCTCCTTTTCTAGGAGAGTGGAAATTGAATGTGGAGGGGAAGGATCCCATAGATTTCTTCAGACATCTGTTTCCAGCAGATCTAATTGATAATATAACATACAACACCAACTTGTATGGGAAAGAACTGTCAGTAACAAGAGAAGAGATTCTCCCTCCAGCAATGCAAAAGAGGAAGACCCAGTGGGACCCCACAACCCGTGAAGTGGAGAGCAGTCACCAAAGTAGCCTGTGAGGTCAGGTTTGCCACAGGATATCACTGGCCCCAACTGACCGAGGTGAAAAATGCAAACAGGTGCCATGATGTTGTGTGCACACGGAAGACCAAATACATCTGCATGCAATGCTGTGTGCCATTGTGCCCTGGATGCGTTGCAAACTTTCGCACAGCCTAGGTGTGATGAACATAGAACTGTTTGGAGATGCAGAGACTAAGATGTCAGTTTGTGTTTTCTTCCAGCATGCTACTAAGGGCTTGGTAATACTGTCCTGCATCGTTATAGAACTGTGTAGACTCAAAAATGTTTCTCTTGTTGGAGATAGTTTGCCATATTCAGGTGTAGGATTCATAGCTAGGACTGTTGATTGGTTTTGTTATTTACGTCTAAACATTGGGGCCTTATGAGTTGAAAGTTCCAAAAAAAATTGCTGAGATGTTTTTCAAAGGATACAAGCAAACAAGTGTTTGTATATTTACAGTAGAACACAAGGTAATTAATTTTTACAGTAAATTCACAGTATTTCATGCTAAGTGCTCCGGCGCGTGTAGTCCAATGGAGTGGACAAGTTTATAACTTTATAAAAAAAACATATTTTTGAAAAAAAAAGAGTTAAACATTTTTTTTCATGTCCTGAGAAGAATAAAAGCACTTAAGAAAAAAATCTTGACCAAGGCTTTCATAATTCATGCATCAGAGGGTTAATATAGAGTTAAAACAAATCTACCAGTTGTGCTGAATCCAACAGGAAACCAGATTTCACCATCTATCAAAGAATACATCTAAGTGGAAGTGAATCTATTGCTGTTTAATTGTTAAGTTTATCATTATTATATTTCATGCTGTTTAATACTTTACACTATTCTACAAACTCTAAAACCATACAACAGTACTAAGCATAGTTTGAATTACTGTAGCAAGTCTCGGTTACTCTGGTTTGAAGGAGTTTTTAGTTCAAACTCAGGTAGCAGACAACTTTCCTGCTTTACGCAGTACCAGTGTTCAAGAGCACTGAGGCTTTTCACCAGCCCACGCAACTCTCACCATGGCAGATTAGGAGCAAAGTGACATAAGTAAACAAAGGAGAGAAACATGCAGAGGCTTAGGGCTCCAAATAAAATTTACCGTGTACACAGACCCTGATGATGCAGCACACTTTCAGTTTGCAGTCTTTCTGCCAATATAAAAAAAGTTGAAGTCACTTGGAAAATGTGGCTTGCAGAAAGGAAGATTAAAGATTTAAATCGGGTACTTTTTACACAAACAGCAAAGATGGTATGTTAGTAAAACAGAAAATTATGAGACAATAGACATTTTATTCACGGTGTTGTTCAATGTAATATTTTCTTCTCTGTGCTGGCCTCCCACTTCCTTAGCCATTGGTGCCTCATTCTTTCTGGATTTGGACTTTGGTCCTCAAAGAAATTCAGCCTCCTCTAGCATCTCTCTGCCCCTTGTATGCATGCTATCCTTGTCCCTCTGTTTGTTTACTTTCTCCTTTATGTGTGAGTGGTGTTTGATTTTTGCTGCTTGTGTGTTTGTGTAGTCTGTCTTCTTTCCAGGTCTCCAGGGAGGAGAGGAGGTCATGTGGCTCAGGCCCCATCTGTTTGATATCGGGGTGCATTCCAATACCCCACTCAGTTTTGCAATGATTTCCAAATAGGTAAAATACCTGGAGGCTTCAGGACCAACTAATCCCATATTTAATTTTTCATGGTGTCCTTTGTTATTCCCTCTGACACATGGGAACATATCCTACACACGTGTGATAAATCAGTGATGTTGTAGTTAACAGATGTTGTTAACAAATACAGTGGTTAAAGTCAACAAAAAATACAAAAACCATGAGACAGGAGACTGACAAGTCCTTTGTTTCAATATTTATCCACCGTCCAGCATTTTAAAATAACATACTGCAAGCTTTTTGATAACTTGCTCTTTCTGAATTATGAAGTACGATGTTCTAGCTTCAAACCTGCTATACTCTATTCTGTGATCTGTCAAATAATTTAACTCAGTGCAAGAAGTGTACCTGTATGTAAAGTCTGTACATTTAATTGTGAATCATGAAGAACTGTAAAATCGTATTACCAGTATAGTTTTATATACATATCTAATATACTACCAACAATTACTTATTAATAGTTGAAAATTACAAGTAGTGGAGGATTTTTTCAAGCAATTCCTTAAGTAAAAGGAGAAATAAAACATGCCCCATCTTCTCTGTATCACACATGTTGACCAAGGAGGGCTAGCAACAGGAAACTTCTCTGTTATGACGCTAAACCACTGAAGCCTGTTCACTTGCTAATGCTAGCTGTGTTCGTACACAAAGCATGGTTAGAAACTGATTTTAGAGCAGTGAAAGCACAGTCAGCAGCAACCTGCCTTCCACCCTGCTCTCCAATCAGTTTACCATCAAATACTAGCAGTTTTCTAGTAAGATTGAAATAAGCACAGCTTTCAGTGACAATATTGGTCTGCGGCCACAAAATACTTGTAATATAAAGGATGGATGCACAAATAAATTGACAGTCGAGGAGCTTTATGACAGCCTGTCTGACATGAAAGGGGCCACATCGATTTACTTCGGTACATTTTAACTTGTTGAACAAACCCTAAAGAAAATCATGGGTACATATGGGATTTTTAATATTGTGTTATTTTAAAATACACGCAGGAATTACCATAATGTGCAGGTTAACATGTATGGAGAATTGTAATTGCCACTTGCTTTGGTATAACTTCTTTAAGCTTTGTGAATTATCACAGAAATTACAAAGATCCTTGAAGTTGGTTATTTTCGTTTAGTTTGAGTAATGACCTCGGCTACATTTTCTCCATTTAAACTTATAGCATTCAGTAAAACAATAACCACTGCAACATAACTTGGATTTCATCTGCATAGGAAGCAGCAGCAGTTTGTTACATTGGTAGTTATATCAGATGTGGTTGACAGTGGTTTTAACATAGAAAGAAATAGTCTAGTGTCACTTTTCATGCCTGAGGATGGAGGCATACATAAAAAACATTATCCACAGTAAAAATTGTCAATAAAAACAGTGCCAGGCGAACACTGAAATCCCTTTGCAGTCGGCTGAATGAAATATTCGACTTCAAACACATTAGAAGGAAGGTGCTGCTTTGATATGAATTGTCTCGCAGCTTTAAGAATGATATCATCCTGCTAGCTTCAAAAAGCAAATATGCTGGCATTATGAAAATATTTGATTTTTCAGAGGAATGAAAAGTCACCTTTACAGTAAAGTTTTAGAAAACAAGTAAACAAAAAGTATACCTTGAATGAGTTATTCAGCGGTACTAGCAATGCAAGTATTCAGGGTCTATAATCTGTTACACATTCACCAGCTACTTTGTTAGGTACATCTGTTTGACTGCTCATTAACATAAAGGAATGGGCTGGTCTGTGTACATGGTGTCTTCAACTACTGGGACTTTCCCCAAACAACCATCTTGGGTTTACAGAGAATGGTCTGCAAAAGAGAAAATATCTAGTAAGCAGTAGTTCTCTGGAAGAAAATGTCTCATTGGTGCCAGAGGTGACAAGAGAATGATCGCACTACTTAACTGATAGGCTGATAGGAAGGCACCAGTAACTCAATTAACCTTTTTGTAACCAAACTATGCAAACTCTTTGACAGCACTACACCTTAAAGCTCGAAGAAGTTGGGCTACAGCAACAGAAGAACACACCTGATGCCACTCCTGTCAGTTAAGAACAGGAAACTGCAGTTTTTACGAGTTCACCAAATTTTGACTAAAGATTGGAAAACCACGAGTCTCGATTTCTGCTGCAACATTCGGCTGATCAGGTCAGAATTCACCATAAACAACATGAATCCATTCTGACTTGTGTTAGCAGCTCAGGCTGGTGATGGTTTGATGATGTGGGGGTAATATTTCATGGCACAAACTGGGCCCCTAAATAATAAATGAGTGTCATTTAAATGCCACAGCGTAATTCAGGCCACTGTGAAGACAAAGAGGGGTCCAACCAGGTACTAGCAAAGCGTTCCTAATAAAGTGTAAATGATTTTAAAATAGTATATAAAATAAATACACTAAATAAACATAAAAAATAAATAACAAAAACAATGAACTCGTAAAAAGCAGCACTGAATTTGAGTCATGAAATATATCAAAATGAAATTCTGCCACTTTGATATGCTATGTAAAAGAAACACACAAACACACACACAGGCCTGTCACGAGCGTGTCAGTTAGGTGCTCTGTAGTCCACTGGTATTTCAACGGATGACGCTGGTTCAGTGAACACCAGGACCGTAGAAACAGTCTGTAACTAGCAGACAGAAAAGTCACAGCAAACCCCTAAAGAGCTGAAAGGTGGGCCTTTCAC